>NC_084587.1:18315016-18617516 GCF_033807715.1 Cololabis saira | reverse complement strand
TGTTCTGATTCGGGAGTCGAGGGCACAAATCCAGGAGACTGAGAGGCAGGAGGGGAAAAAAAGTCATTTATCTAAACAAAGGGCTGGTCATCCGAAACAGAAACATACTGTATAACTATGAAAGGGAAAAGAACAGTAAGGTGACACACGTGAATGTGTCACAAAATAGGTCAAAGTGGAACAAAGAAACACAACAAAGCATCAAAACAGATGACAAAGATGAAAGACAAGACATGTAACGGTCTTAGAGGGAGGAGATCAAGGTGTGAACAATCTAGAGTTGGATGTCAAAGCAGAACTTCACACAGAAAGTAGCAGACTTTCAAATAGGAAATGAGTGACATGGCAAGACATTTAGGAGACAAAGAAATACAAGCATATAAGACTTAAACAGGAGAAGTAAGAAAAGCTCAAGAAATACAAGGATACAAACCAAAATCAAAACAGCTCTAGCCAAAAATCTCCACTCTGACCTTTAAAGACCATTGTTGCAGGAGTCTTATACTGTAGCTTGTTCTGATGCTACTTTGCAAGTCTAACCTGTGGTGCTATGACTTTTCAACAGTTGACCCTTTGAAAGAAGTCATACTTGTTCAGTCTTTTTCTAAATGTACCTCACCGTGTTTTAAGCTTCCAGCAGAAATATATTCAGCTGTTTCTTTTTCAGTTAATGATTCATTGTCAAACTCGGTATGAAACTGGTGGTTGGGGCCTGTTTGGTGTAAATCGTTAATGATACACCTGATTATGAGCCTCCCAAATCCCTGACGTTGTGTAAGTGTACCAGAAGAGCTGAAGTTCTTTTGAACAGTGGTCTTACCAAATATTGACTGAAATTGATCAAAATAAAAAATTACATTAATATATTTTAAGGCATTCTTTCTTTAGAGCAATTCTTCACACTTTTCAAAAGAATTTAAGCTGGATTGATTAGTTGTTGAGCTTGCAGATATGTCGTGGCAAATGAGCAGTTGGGAGCCAGAGCTAGATCCTTATGTGTGAACAACCCAAAGACTCGTCAGAGATGGTTGCAGTTGCGAGTGGCTGACGGATATTAAACAAGCCAAGAATCTGGAATCATCAGGTGTAAAACCTGTTTGAGCTACAGTCAACAAGAAAGCAAGGCCTCAGGTGAGGTCACCCTTAGGACGGGGAGCCGGAAGGGAAAACATCAGCTGTAAACAGCACCCAGCTACAAAAAAAAAAAAAGTTATTTTTATTTATCATTAGCAGTAACAATTTCTGCAACCTATGTGTTATTCAGTCCTTTACACCTATTATTTTTTCTTTTTTTAAATTGTGTTCTGAACAAATCACTTCACAAATGGCTTACAATGTGTCTGTTTCCTTCCTCCGTCTTCTTTCAAATAATTTCCAGTGAGTTTTATGTATGGTTACGCCTCATTTCACGTCTGTTCTGTTTAAAAAAAACTAAAATCCTGTAGTGTGTTACCCCCCATATGTAATCAGTTATGTAATTTAAATGATTAATTACAAAAAATCTGAACAGACCAGTGACTGACCTACTCTGAAAATCGTGTAGTCTGAAACCAGCTTAAGACTTTTGCACAGTACTGTCAATCTTAATATTTTTCTAAACTAGACTGATGGACAGCTACGATCATCAGCAATCACATCCACCGTTAATGTCTTTGTTCCCAGATATCATATTAACACAAAACTGAATTAATCAAGTGCATCTGATTTGCAACACCGGGCTGCTACTTATCATCTTAATTGATGTGGAAACAATAAGAGTGTGCTTGGTTTATCAGGCTCTGCTTCAGCAGATTTTATTGTTTAATAAAAACACATTGTAATACAGTATGCTCTGCATTATTTAATGTAAAGTCCAAAGAGGGTGTATTTTCTTTTCCTTACAACTGCTTTTGCTACATACAGATTGGTTTATTGAATTCAGGGATGTGTCTCGTTGGTCCATTGTTCAGGATTGATTCCAGTAAATTGGGTAGATTTTGAGTTAAAGCAGATTTATGGTGGTGTATTAGTCTTTTTCTTTGTATGCTTGGTGGACGACAGCAAAGTTGTAGCAGAAAACGCTTGTCTTAAGTGGAGCGTGAAGCAAGGTTTAAGTACTGGTGCTCAAACCCAGATGCTGTATGAGCCTTTGCAATGGGAAATGTTCACCCATCCATAACTCTGTGTTATAAATATCATCAAATAATTTATTCATGGGCTCCCTTTTGTTCAGGTTTTTTTTTCTTTTTTTAATTATCTTGCATTCTGCCTCTCTGTTTTTTCTTCCCCGTGTTGTGTGTGCGTTTGTGCTTTCTTGGCTGGCTGTGGCAATTAAGACAGTTAATGCTTTGTTTCGGCTCCAAACAGATTGAGCTATAGGGAGATGGTGAAAGTGTGAGTAAGAGAGGGAACATGGAGTACTAGACGGAGACCACAGCGGAGCCACATGGAAGAGGAGAGTGGGGTGAGATGAAAGGCAGAGCCTGAGGTAGTGTCTCAGTCTGCAGTTGAAAGTAGCCCACCGGGGTTAACTGTGCCCTTGACGGTAGACTCTTGCGTCTCTCTTGCTGCCATCTCACTTGTTTTCACCAACTGTGCTGGTTTTGTTGTGTCGGATTTTTAAAAAATCATGAAAAAGAAAAACGGACAAAACCGGAGAACAATGAAAAAAAAGGACTGTAGCTGGATGACACGAGCGAGGGAGGTTTTCTATCATCTTCTTGCCAAAAACAATCAGCTCCCTCACAAACGGCATGCAAACAGGGTCATTAATACACTCACAGCTGAATCAGAATACAAATGATCCCACTCCTGACCAATGCACACGGCATTCATCCCACTCTCACGCAGTTCACAGTTTGTTCTTTTCATATCAGAGCAGAAAGGAAAAAACAAACAAAGACAGCAGTTATCGGTCACTTAGCTGAACACCTGCTGATGTTTCTGTGGTCACTGCAGCCGGTGCTGTTGGAGAGATGAAGCTCCGGTGCAGCCTACAATTATCTGCTTCAGCGTCGGTACAGGAACTATAACCATAATGAGGCTCCTAATCAGGGCTTTTAGATGTGCTTTCACTTAGACTTTTGTCAGCATTTTCATGCAAGAGATTGAAATTATTAAAAATACTCATCTGCCTTGTTGCAGGACTAGTGTTTTTTTTTTTTTTTTGGCTGCTTCTTCGTATGATCGGAGTTGTTAAGTGTTGATCAAAAAATGTTCAACATTAAGCATGGAAACTCGTCTCCATGTTCTACTCCCGTTGTTTGTACCGTGACAGCACCATCTGTTACTGGCTGGTGTTCATGTTAGCTCAAACCAACACACACACACACACACACACACACACACACACACACACACACACACACACACACACACACACACACACACACACACACACACACACACTGTTTGTGGTGTGTTGTGGTGACGCAATAGCAGGGCTCGTCGTAATGGACCCCCAGCTGCATGACAACCTGCTAACATGCCTAACATGAAAATCTTGTTCAGTCTCCTGAAATAAACTGTGTTGAGAGGAGAGGACCATGTGCAGGACGCTGAGGCGGCAGCAGCTTCAAAACCAGTGAAGGATTTTATTTAACAAAAAGCGCCGCTATGCAGGAATACACAGAAAAATACAAACAGGCAATCGGTAGAAAAATAGAGAGAACTAAAAAAAAAAAAAACGGGTAGAAAGCCAACGTGACGAGTTGAAAAACAGACTGGTAGAAACACAGACGGACCAGCAGGGAGGAAGGGAAAGACGAGACAAGATATATACGGTCACCGGGGGGCCGACGAGACACAGGTGCAAACAGTCAGGGCAGATGGCCACAAGGGAACCAGAACACAACAAGACGAGGACAGACCTTCAAAGCAAAAACAGGAAGTGAAGTTAACAAAAACAGGAAGTGCATAGACAAGAAAACAAGACCCAAGAACACCAAAGTATGACAAAAGTATACAAATTACAACAAACATTTTCCCAATCAATCAAAAGTTTTTTTAAAGAAACTATTAATCTTTATCAAGGCGATATATTCTGAATAAATAAATTGCTGGCCGGCATCGACTGTGACTATAAATAATTTATAAAGTAAGGACTTCTTTCGATATTCATTTTCAGAATTCAGATCAATTAAGAATTGTAATTGGAGCTGATACGTAGGAATAGATTGGGGCTTGAGCATTTAAATAGTTTATACTTAACATCCATTCATAATTGATCAAGCTTTCAGATGCAACTAACGCTGACTGTTATCTTGGCGCCATGACAACGCCTGTCATAGTGTCAGGGATTATACAACCCAAATGCAGAAGACTGTGGCGGCAGGACTTCCAGATAAAAGGAGTTTATTACCATAAAGCACTGCATAGGCAGGAATCTTAAAGCAAATACACAAAGATCTTTTACTCACAAAAAAGAGAAAAACTAAAAACCAACAGAAAACCAAACAGACGGGCAGAAACACGGACGCCAAAAACAATATACTCACAGGACTTGAAGAGACACAGGTGCAAACAATCAGTGCAGACATGAACAAACTAAAATTAACTAAAAACTAAACACAAGGACACATAATTTCAAAAGAAAAACAGAAAGAAAGCAAAGCCAAAAACCATGACAACGCCATTATTAAGATGCAAATTGATACGTTTGACTCTGTTGTCCTTTTAAAGCTTCTTGCAGGTCAGCAACCCGGATGACTTAAAGTGAAAGGGGGAGAAAAAAGGTGCAAGAATGATTTTTAAAATCACATCCGTTTATGCACTTTAATAAATCTGGAGATGACAGTTTTGTAGGCCTTAAAATAAAACAAAAAACTGCTCAACAGTAATGTAAATTTCAAATTTAATGACAAGAAATAACTACATAGCAGATTTGAAGCTGAGGGCATTGAAAATGACCACAGTGCATCAAAGTTTACCACTAAAGGACAAGGACTCTGGGAAATAAACGTGTATTTTGGGGAAACCTGCTTTGGTGGTGACTTTCTAACACTGGCTAACGTTGTTTTACCAGGATTGTAAAGTCTTCCATCAAAATCAGGGAGCAACAAATCCAAAAGGAGAGTTTTGATACTGAACTACTAAAACGGGAGCTATCACACAATGTTATTTCTAGATACCGCTATCAACAGCAGTATTAGATACCTCTAAAAACAATGAAATGTTCCTTATGCAGGGATCGATCGTTTCCCGGGTCGGAAATACAACTCTAAAATCACTCCATATTTAATTGTTATTCTTTTTCTGAGTTTAACTAACCATGAAATGAATATATATATAAAAAAAAAATTAAAACACTGGTATCGGAACAGTATTCAGGAGCAGCCGATACCAAAAGCCGAAGTATCGGAATTGAGAGACTGACGGATCCAAACGCTGACGGGTAGCCGTACCACACTTAGCATGATGGGATTTCTAAAATCTCTTGGTTTTCTTCCCTCCAATCAAGGATGACGTGGCATGGCAGCCGCTACGATCACGTAGTTTATTTTCACAGCTGGACAATCTGATCCTCCATCTAGTATTTCCTCCGGTCGATGTTGCGCAACATCTGAGTCTTCCTGGTGCCATTTCAAGATTTTCCTGGCGATAAATGATGCAGAAGAGGCTTTGAATTACACAGTGGGAATTGTTTAAGCACTCCACTCCCTGAATTTTGCAGTCTGAAAATTCCCCAAAATGTATATGCAAGAGGTCCAAAACCGACTTTACATCTAACTACCCATATGTTGTCACCTTTTGAGGGTTTCACTCGTATTTACTATTTATGAAGCTTCAAAATGTATGTTTATACTGTATGGAGGCTATTGAAATATTTAATAACTTTTAGTAACTTAATATCAAAACTAATTTTATAGTTACACGGTTTCTCTGGTTGCTGTAGTTGGTTTAAAACGGTGACATTAGACATTTTATTGTGTTAAGCCCTCAGGCTCTGGTTATAAATCCACCTGCTTTATAAGGGATCAGATCATTTGAAGCGGCATTTAGACAGCTGGGACTCCTTAGTGGGGGCTGCTTAGTGGAGAAGCTTTTTCTGAATTCCTTGTGAGGTGATGGTTAAGGTTCACTTGGTGCAAATGAGGTCACCGCTCAAACAAAGTGAAAGGATCCAGAGCTTTTTGCCATATCTCTGCCTGCCGACAGGCGAGCAAACAGGGAAACCAGCAGACGAGAACCTGGTAAATATATTCAGAAAGATCCAGATCTCAGCTGCCACAACTTCCTGCTCCATCACTCTGCCCGAGGATACGCTCTCACACCTTCAGAGGACATCTGACAACACCTTGAGCAGACAAGAATGAGCCGACTGAAATAGATGTCTGGATGATTATTGCTTTGTCCTGCTGGGTTTTATTTATGACGCCGTGGCCTGGATGACCTATCACAGCACCACTCCTGAAGTATTTTGTAATATAATATACACACGCATTGTGTTTAATGCCGATTTTAAATATTTACAACCTTGAAGCATTCAGGTCATATAATTATATCTTTTGTTGATTATTATCTGTACTAAGTGTATGATTGTCACCAAGAATATTGTCCTTGATAATACAGTTAGAGTAGCTTTTCCTTTCTTTATAAGAGTAGCTTTTCTCAAAATATGTTTATTACAGGTAAACTGGTGGCTGATTTTCTCAACTTTAATCTGATCAGCTCTGTCTATACTGTTAATAATACCAACTAGGGCTGTTCGATTAATCGATTTTAAATCGTAATCGCGATTATGTAATTAGAACGATGTTAAAACGTGAAAATCGTAAAATCGATTTTTCACTTTTTTTTTTTTTTTTTTTTTTTTTTTTTTTTACCTTGTCTGCACACATGTTAATGATTGATACCATATTAATGATTGATGGAAATACCTCTCAATACCTGCGTAAGTAAGCCATCGGAGAGGCTCTTTTGGTGTAGGAGGGGGCGTTGTAACATGCCACCGGGCATCCCTCAAGCCAGATGCGGTAGACCGGCTCGTGTTCCTTGCAAAAAACTTGCAAATGTGAATAGCAAATGTAATGACTGACATTACACACCTCTACCTCCTTCATGGGTTGCATTATTATTTAGCATGCAAAGACCCAGTTTAGTTTAATTAGAAAATGTCTTGTTTTATTTAATTGGAAATATAACTTGCTGTATGTTGGCAAGTGCTGATTTGCTGATTTTTTTTTTCAGAGATAAAACTTTATATTTTATTATATTTTTTAAAACTTTTTTTCAACTTATTTTACAGAGTTTTGCACTTTATTCATTCATTTTTGGTTTAATAAGAGCAAAGTTTGCACTTAAAGCCCAATGGGGCAAATGTTCAATAAAAAAACAGCATATTTGAAATAATTTCTTTGCCTTTTGTCGATTCACAAAATAATCGTAATCGTAATCGAAAATCGGATTTTGAGAGAAAAAAATCGAGATTTTATTTTTGGGCAAAATCGAAAACCCCTAATACCAACCAATATTATTCTTGTTCAGCCAGCACAGGCGTCGTATGCACAGTTTTGATCATTACTTGCAGTAAATGCACCACCGTAGCAGCTTTCAATGCTGTACAGATACTTTTTCTTTTCCCCTTGTTGGTAAACACCCAAGAACGCAGTTTGTACAACCTGTAAGTTAAATATAAGTCATTGAGGAGCAACAATTAAAATATTTGGGATGGCAAACTTCATTCAACCCTTAGCATCGCCCTCCTGAACGCGTTCAGTGCTTAGAAGGTGTGACGGTAGATAAGGGACTAAATATAACTATGGTGTAGCACGTCGCCTCTGGTGTCTTTCATTCTTGAATTAGTTTATGCAACTGGTTGTACTTCTAAAGGAAATAAAACTTGCTATTGGGCAAAATGGGTATCAGCAGATCAGAACCGTCCTAAAACAAAGTCAGAAATCAAAACTGGGGATGAAAATTGCTAGTTGCCTATATGTAATAATAGAGATGTAACCGATCAGGGGATTATTGTGGGTATTGGGAGCCGATACTGATATAAATATTCGATTCAATTCAAATTCAAACCTTGGAGTTTTTGTCTGAATATACGACAAAGAACAATTAGTAGCGGTAAATCCAAAAAAGAAGAAGAAATCATTCAATCACGTGTCTTGTGCTCCACATCCACGTCAGAAATCTTTGGAGGTGCACGTCGGGCGATGAGGAGGTCTCTGAGGAGGGTTTGCATCGACAGAGAGGCTCTGCGTTGCTTTAAGCTTTAAGTTATGGCTACCCATCATCCCTTCTGCAATGAAGCGTAGCGAAGCAATCAGCAGCTCAGATGACCCGTCCAGTACTTATACAGTCAATGTCTTAATCCTATTTGGATGATGCAAAACATAATTCTTTGAATATGTTTTTGTTTAAACTATAACCATGTAATAGAGAGCTATGTGGGCACAATCAACCAAAAAAGGGAACATGTCAGTAGATGCAGAGAGGCGATGGAAAAGGTAGTAAAACTGAATCCACCGAATTGTAGACGAATGGTAACAACGGTTGCAAGCAAAGTTAGTCATAAACATAGTTAATAAATGGAGCCAAAAAATGAACTGAATTGTAAAATACTCTTTCTGTCTTGAAAGCCGCCTCCAGCTGCTTTCAGCCCTGCTAAAAGCCCTGCGTTGGCTCTGATTAGCGCTGGAAGGAGCCGCGGTAAAGAGACTGGGCTGTCTGGCCTTCAGTATGCTCAGCGTCGTCCCGACAGCGGGAAAGCAGGTAACACAGTTAGAGACGTGTCATCACCCGATGGTCTGGCAGCTCCTCTCTCCCCAACCCGCAGAACATGACGTATCGCCGCTGAGATATTCACGCCTCTCTCTCGTCTCGGAAACCTGATATTTTAAAATCTCCACGTGGGAACCACCTTTGATGGGTTTAAAGCACATTTATTTTTGGTCAAACTGCTCAAGATTATTAAGAATCGAGGGGCCCAAGCAGGAATATATTTTGTTCCATCACAGGGCACTTCACTTCATAAGGATCATCTTCATGACTTATCCAATTAACCTTTAACCAGATGCAGCAGTTTAGTTAATAGAATAATGCAGATGCATGTCAGTGGCTTCAGGCGGTGTTCCTATCAAACATCAAGGAGGGGGTGAGTGGCTGGGGTTGCACACACTGAATCTCTTGAACTTCATAATGAGCCAAGCAGCCTTTAGATGTGCCTTTTAAGTTGACTCATTTTGGGATGTGCTATGTAGCATGAATAAATCTTAATAAGCTAAGTTTCAGAGGGAGGCGTCCATCGTCTTGTCGAATCCACAAAGAATTGTTGCTGGCTGGAGAGAAATTGAAGATAGAAAAACTACCTCAGCTTGGCCCGGGTCCCAAGGAGTCTGAGTGATGCTCGCGGGATTCGTGCCAAACCCGACCACAGTACAGTACTCACACTCGCAGTGAAGTTGCTGACCCGATGGATGCTGTCCGTTGTTAAGAAATAATGAAACGCCATCAATCTCCCTTTTACACAAGTGTTAGCTGTTTATGTATCCACTTTGTAGGCCAATCGTGGCAATTTGTGATGTAGTCAGAGAGCTTTAGTTTCAGTTGTTCATTCAGGGAAGTGCAATGAAAGAAATATAAAAAGTGCATCTTTAAGAAAAAGTGAAAAGTAGCAGAAGCTGCAGGGTGTAGCACATGTTGCTGCTCGATTAAGGGGTTTTTATGGTGGTATTTTAAGGTATTTTTCCACAAATATTTAGATTTTTGTTCTTTCATGGGTTACTTGAGGGGCTAAATCAGCACTGATGCATTAACTAATCTCCAAAACAGAAAAAATAATAGATGAATTTAATTTCGTGTGACTGTAAATATCCTTAAAGAAACCACATTGGTTGTTACCGGTTTCGTCTCATTCTAATCACCAGCCAGTCAATCGGTGCATCTCTTGTCACTAGAGCTGACGCTCTTCCCCGAGTGGATCCACAACAGCTCCGGGCCTCGACAGACGTCACAGCCAAGTCTGTCAGGCGCTTACTCAGTCCGCTCGGAAATCAGCTATCCAGATAAGCTAGTTAGTCACAAGTTCGGCCGCGAAGTCGCTCTGAATGTCACTGGGCCTGTCAGTCATTCAGCCAACTGGTGGGTAATTCAGCCTCCCCGTCCGCCGGCCAGGCAGCCGTCTCAGTCAGTCATCCAGCAGCTCATCAAGGAGCCACAACAACAACCTACTTTTTGTTTGTCAGCATCTTTTTTTTATCATGCCTTTTTCTTTCAGTCTGTAACAACCTTTTTATTTCTTCCTTCTGCTCGTACGGCAGGAGAGCGGTGATTGTCGCTCTGTGATCTTTGTTTGAGCCCCGTTTTCCTGAGAAATGACTCAGACAACCTTCTATTTATGCCTCTTTTGTACGACTTGGCACAACAGCGAGAGGCTCACGTAACTAAAACCTGCAGCAAAAACCCTGACATCACAATGTTGAGGCGCTCCCCACACGGTTTCATTTCCCTTTTCTCGTCTGTTTTTGTTTGCATCGCATTTTCTTTCATCTTCATCTCATTAATATCGCTCCGTGATCCTCTGGATCCTCATCTAAATGCCTCACGCTTCATAAATCTGCCCATGTGGCCTTCAGCTGGACACTCTCCCGAGCTCAGGACCCATCCTGGCGCCAGTGAGCGTTTCGGATTGTGGCGGATGTTGCGTAATAGGAACCGGCCTGTTTGTTTGTTGTTCAGAGGGAGATTTTTATTTATTTATTCATTTTAGAGCGGTACCTCTTCATTTCCATCCCATTTCACGCCGTTCTAACCACGCTCTCACCTTTAATGTACCTTAATGTGCCGGCTTTGCCCCGTGAGGCGGCACTCAGAACCGAGGATGACACACTGACTGAAACACGCGCGGAGTTAATAATCGTCTAGGTGAAGCAAATTAAGCATGCACAGCCGCTGGCTCACACCTGTCGCGGCCGAGCGTGTGCATGCAAATGGATAATCAATCTCGGTCCGCACACACGAGTGAGACAGACGGGAGAGCACTCGTGTTGTTGCCTGCCTCCATAATGTCCCCAAGACATGTGAACCCGGTGTACTTTTAGGCCGACTGTGTTTGCTGTTCACTCAGAATCGGGTTGCTACGTTTAATTAATCACGTAACACGAACACTTTCTGCTTTTCTGCGCCGTTGTTTGCATTAGTTATGTTCGACAGTTAGGCAAAAAGGTTTTTCTCTGTTTAGTTCATGCGAGTGTGTACATTCACAGGCGTGTGTGTGAGTGTGAGAGACTGATGGCCCAGTGCCAGCCGAAGGCCTGCAGGGGGATAATTGCTCGTCAAAGCTTCTGCACGAGTCATTACCGCAGATTTAACCTCAGACCCTCCCGCAGCAGGCTGACCGCAGCGCTGCAACTGGTGCTCGCCGTGCACCATCAGCACGAGTGAGGGGCGGCAGCGGGGGTCACTTTGACAGTTTACTCTTCTTTAACGGGGCCGTCCCACCGCGTGACGCCACCTCTCTCATAAAGCACCGTATATTTATTTACTCGGCCAAATAAGAGCGGAGGCATCGTCCAAAAAAAATCCTGCCGGTAGGATTAACACGTCCCGGTAATGTTGGGATGGGAGGAGGTTGTTGAAACAGGCGGAGGACCGCACACTGGATACACACGGATTAAAAATGTAAGAATCCAGCGGTAACGAAATAAAGATTCTGTTTCACAGAGATAATCCCACATGCAGAGTAAACTAAGCTGTCAAGAGGTAGGAAAAAATGTCCAGAAGTGAGTTCAGACAGAGTCCAGACCGTCAACGCTGCAGCAACACAACAAGGTTATCAGAGATAAGCCAAATAGAGATAAAGGTACACTGCAAAATCACGTGGTGCAAACAGCTGGGCAGCTTGACGCTGGGATGTAAAGACGATCCGTTGAGTAAGAAGGGAAACTAACGGAGGGAGAGCAGGAGTGATGAGCAAACTGAGAAGAACAAATCTCTCTCATGATTTGATGATGTAATGGGCTCAAGTGCAGGAGTCCAGGAAGCAGCTGCATCAAGCAAAGCTCATTTTATTGACACAAAGACACAAAACCTTCAGGGACAAAACGAGCATGAAAGGATAGTAGCGGGTAGCCGGACAAATGGACTGGCAAGGTGTGTCCCCGGCTCGTCCTCATCCAGTGCTCTTTCTCTGTCATACACATTTTACAACGCCTACCTGGCATACCTGACAAGTCCCCCGTTTTGGCCGGAAACTACCGTATTTCACCCGTCTTTCCCGCCGTCCTCCCGTATTAGTATTTTCCCATAAATTTCCTGTTTTATAATATAATAACTTTTAAACAGCAGACTCCACCTGCTGCAGCCTGGGTGGCCATTCGGGAGCAAACTCGGAACTACAAATCAGAGATGGATGGATGTAACGAGTCAGCAGCACCAGCGCGGCGCCAGAGAGCCACATGAGTGAAAATGACAAATTAAAAGAAAATGTAAATGTTTCACTTGAAGAAAAATCAATGTGTATATAAACTGAAAATATTTAAAATAAATAAATGGGCTTTAATTCCCTTTTGTGTTTTCATTTAGGCTCTATTATAGGAATATACATAGGAATGTCCACGGCATTTCAGTGTCAACAAAGGTCGGCCGATCAGATTCTGAGAACACAATGGTAGTTTGTAAGTGGTTGACAGGTAGTTATTTTGGATTTCTCGTAAATCTGTCTTAAAATGTAATATACTGAGCTCAGTTGGGCTGGTGGGACAGCGGCGGAAAATTTCCCATATTTTTAATCGGTCCGATGCTCTTATTTTGGTAAACCTCACAACTTTTGATGACAAATACTGCTTGGTTGTTCTCAGTCTTTAACGTGCATGAACTTTATCATCGATATTTAAACAATAAAGCCAGAGTTTTGAAGGTGAAGGTGGGATTTTCTTTTCATTTTTTTTTATTGGTAATAAACTGTCCCCTTCAAGAACGTTTAGTGTCGGTGGTGAGCAGATTGCAGAGGCGCCTGCATGCAGACGTGCGAATGCCCACTCCTTCTGGCAGTTTTGAATTCTGGAGATTAAAAAAAAAAAAAAAACAAGAAAAAAAACAACATAATCCTGTGAAACAAACAAAACACAGAAAAAAGACTTTAAAAAGAAGGACTTGGTGTGCACATTTTGACACACTCAGACGCAACTGACAAATCACACGCACACACAGACCGACAGATGCCCCCACAATGCACCACGCACCGCTGACCCCAGTGAATCACACCCGTCTGAATGGCGGCGCCGCCCGCCTCGCTGCCACTCCTGTCACACGCACAGATTGAGTCGGCATGATGGATTACACTCTGGATTATGATGGATTACAGGGTTGACGTTCCCACAAAGACACAACAACGGCTTTCTGCTGCAGGGCGACGACATGTGGTTTTTTTGTTGTTGTTGATTTTGTTGGGGGGGCTGATTCTGATTCTGATTCTGTTTGACGCTCACCTTCATCATTTTATGTACCACAAGTTGAGAACAGATTACAGTTGGTGGCTTTCTATGAAAAGCAGTCCTAATGTGTTGCTATGGTAACATCCTATGGTCACAGTACCCTCATTGCTCACACCTTCCCTCTTTGGTGGTTGGTTCTGGACTGGAGGGTCGTTTTTCTTCATTAATCCATTTAGATTCAAAGTTCTGAGTGTTTTAAAGAACAGCGATTTTCAGTTAAGTTTATTGGTCTAAAAGTGTTCAGTAAATAACCAAATAAAAGCACGGAGTCATAATAGCTTTTATCTTTTTAAATTGTTTTATTTAATTTTTTGTATTATTTCAGTTTGTCAAGTTAGTTTAACAAGTGCATCAGCAGTTTTAGTTTTGAAGAATTGGTTAGTTTTAGTTAGTTCTTGAGGTATTGACTCAGATATTGACAAGAAAGAAATAGTCCTGTCAACTATGCCGTACAGTACAAAAGCCTTCATTCTTTCATTTGAGTAATTAAAATGAGGAAAAGTAGTATTCTAGTACTAATCTAGTATTTTTCCTGAGAACTGTAAAATTGTGCAGGGCTGATCTGCAAAGGAATGGGCATTCAGTTATTCACAGGTTATAAAGTATTTTTTTTATTTTGTCAGTAAGTATGTCGGACTACTAATTTAGGATGAAGTCCCTCTAAAAAATGTGACAGGAAAAAGGTGCAGTAGAACAAAACCAGAGCGTTTGTAGTTTGGGGCGCATTATCTCGCTGAAACAGGACAGGACTTCACTAATAAAACCAAGTTGAACTTAGTGATTTTCAACATCGTCATATTATATTGTTTAGCCAAAAATAGATACATTACCTCTTCGCTATCCATCCTGCAAACGACCGCTGAAAACAGAAAAGTAGTTTTGAAAGTCTGTCCCGTCTTATTTCATTCACCATCAAAACAAATGCACGCGACGGGGACAGGATCTTTCCGGCAGTACGCGCTGGTGCTCATGGGAAATGTAGTTCTTTCTGGTAAAGCACTACCGCTTTTGTCCAAAGGAGCCGCCAAACTCAACAAAAGCTGACAGTTACATTGTGCTGCTTTAACAGGATGATGTTTTTTTTTTACTGTTAGTTTCGGTCTTAGTTTTCGTTAACTACAACAACCCTTGGAAATAGTGGAGAGTTTGTTCCTTGTATCTCCAAAGTTCAGGTCAAAATACTTAATTGATTCCTGAAAGGAAAACAAATTAAAACGATGCAGCTTTGGATTTATTACTCAAAGATGAGTTTCTTTCCTCCAAAAAACATGCTTTCTTGACAAAGGAGGATGAGACGAAGCCACACAGCTGTTAACTGTGACAGTCTCACACACACACACACACACATACACACACACACACATTCCCCCCATTAGCATTTCTCTTATCACCATGGCTCTCGCACTCACGTGAATCTGCAGCAGTTTAAGCCGACCGCCACCCATCGCCGCCATCGTACTCTGTGACTTCTGCTAATGTTCAGTGAGACGTTTCATAACGAACCGGGAAACACGGGGAAAAACATTCACGTGAAGTCCTCTTTGAGTCAACTGACCTTCGTTTAGAAGGACATTAGACAGAAAACAATACTAACACATCACATCCACACATCTGTGACTATTGTTGGTTTTATAACATAAATGAGCAAAGAACCCAGTTCAGAGAGTCGGTCTTCAGCAGCATCTTATAAGCTCCCATCCTCCCCTCTTGCTTCTTAAACATGTCTATTTTAGGAGCGAGAGTCTTCTGATATCTCTTCCTCACCAAGTCGCCGCTGCTTTTAACATTCTGGACTGTTCTCTAATGAAAACAGCCCTTCGTCCACGGTGGAGCGTGTAAACTGGTGTTACAAACCATAACAATGTGCATCTAAGTAGTTTTGAGCGCAGGAAGAATATTCGCTGATGCCGTTGGCCTACATCTAAATAAATAGCTATTTTAAGCCTCTGTGAAGACTTGAAAGTGTCTTTTCACCCAAGTAATGTATTACCTGGAGTCCTAATAGAGAAACTGAAATGATTTTAACTTTGTAAGTGCACAGAAAGTTTATTAAAAGGACTGTTAGACACTTTTCTGCAGTTGTAGTGTCCTGGGATAGAAATGATGGACTCTTTAACTGATGTTCTGGAGTTTATTAAGTTCCTTCACACCGCAAGAGCTGCAGTAAACATATTAATTTTACCACGCACTTCAAACAAACATTTACAAACATGATGTTCATTGATGAAATAACCTTTTTCTTCTCTAACTGAAGCACTATAACAAAAATCTGTTGTAAATCTCTATCTTTTTAGCAAAGCACATAGACACACGCAGCAGCAGCCAAAAAACCAACAAAAAACGCAAATTGCGATTCAAAATAAAAGTCCTTTTCAAAATAAAGTTCATATCATCCTTTAAAGTAAAGACAGGTGCTGAAAATAATGTAAATCATAAATATTTGTACAAAAGAAGTAACCAAATAAGGAAGTAACCAAATAAAGACAATTGGTCCTTTACAACAGTCATAATATTTTGCTGCACATGTTCTGTTGTATGTGAGCAATGCAAGGCTTTGCTCACAAATTTCTCACTGTCAACCTTTTTCAGAGCAGTCGTTTGCAGGAAAAACACAGGTGTCCCTGTTTTTAATGAATTAGGTTTCAGTTTAGCGCCCCGATGAGCCAAGACGGAGAGCAAGACTGCACAGCGCACAAGTACTCATAATTTGTTTACCCAAAAGGATCGCAGCCCATTTTAATATTTAGAATTGCGTCTATGTGTTTCCTGCTGCTAAAATTTCCAAAATATCTGCCAATGAAATGAAAAACTCTGTTCTTTCATCTGGAGCAGTGGGCATTTGGAAAAGGGTGACGAGTCGAAGATTGTGCTGGAAGTGAAAACAAGCAGGCCGGTTGGATTGAAACGGCTGGATCAGTCATGTATTTCTCTGCGATGCTGCTGTCATCTCAGCGCCGCCACATTATTAGAGTGAAATGGGGGCAGCGGGGGGATGTCTGGAGCCATTCCCTTATGAAAAATGAAGACCAGAGTTGCAAATATTTGAGTTTAAAATGTTCGTCTGAAAACTGTGTGATGAAATGTCAGGAAATTTCAGTCACTGCATAAAGATTTGATCATACTCTCTCCTCCGTAATCCAACATAAAGCCTGTGCCAGATCCATACGTGGAGCTCGGTGATCCGCTGTCGCGACCCCTGAAGGGAGACGCTAAAGAAGGAAGAAGAAGATTATTGGAAATGCCTCAACAGTATTTAGATAGCTGAATATTACAGAGACGGTCAAATGCAAAAAGAACTGACTCGTGTACTACGAAAAAAATAGTTTCCTCAGAGGGCTGAGAACCGTCTATGCTCTCCTTACAGACACTAGACTTAAAACCCCAGCAGGTTGGAAAAAACCTTTGCTCTGGAGAAGAAAAATAATCCTCTTACAGGGCTATCTTTTGGTCATAATGTTCTAAAACCGCAACATGTACTCAGATAATATTTGAACGCATAACAATAAAACACAGCATATATTTAACGGAATAGGCCTTTTCGACCAAAGTGGTTCTGGTGAAGAACCCAAGTCAGGTACATAAGCAGAGGTCCAGGCAGGGACAGAGAAAGGACAGTTAGGCTAATAGTGATGAGTAAAATCATAAAGCGACTGATGTCTGAATCTTGGTCGATCGATCTTTAATCTTCTTTAAAACGTCGAGTCTGCTCCGAGCAGCTCCTCCTTTCCGAGGTAAACATCATCTTCTTCTTATACTGCTGCAATTGGCACTTTTCCATCTTGGCACCAGTTTTTTTGTTTTTTTTGACCGCCGGCTACGAAGAAAGCGCTGACTCTGTGCCAAAGGGCTAGATGCAAGAACCGCTACATCACGGTAGACCGAACTAAAAGACTAAATAAAAACAACAAAATGCTGTTGATGATGATGGTGGAAAGTTGAATTTAAGTCAATTCCGGACTCCAAACTAGATTTTTAGGGCCAGCATCAGTGTTTGCATACCGAAATTCGATTTCCATTATTGTTGTTGTTCTGCAGGATTTTGCTCTCCTTTCACGAATTTCCTGATTCTGCTTTGGTGAGGAAATAAATGATGTAGGGGTCCTGGTTCTGCCAGTTCTTACGATAACCTGTTTGGAACCAGTCTAGCACCAGAACTAGCGCCTCTGCATCTGCAGTTGACAAGTTGGGTCCAAGTTGGGTCCAATCCCTTGCACCACTCGTTTTAACGGGGATCCAGACAGACCCGTGCAGACATCAGACAGCAAAGTAGGACGCAGATACTGTAGTAGCAAAAGCAGCAAAGGTTTTTGTGTAACGGAATATGTTTTTATTGTGTTTTCCCGTGAGACTGTGGCTCTTCTGACATCATATTTGCGGTAAAGTGATCAAGATAGACCCTTGTTTAAAAAAATATTTGTTCTCATTGCTTTCACCAAAATGTATGTGTAACATGGCTGAAATATGAAAGTTTCAAACTGGGAGCCGACTATCGATTTTTTAATTTTTTAATCTTGATTATTCAAAAGATTCAGATTCAGATTGTTAACTCGTGATTAATCGCAATTAATCGCACAATTATATTTTGTTTAATGCTCTGTTTACCTTAAAGGGCTTTCTTTTGATAGGCATGTATTCTGGCTTTAAACAAATGGTTGTTGTATTGTTATACGTCAAAAACGTGTGCTGAAAGTCGGGAGAGGCCAAACTTTGGTTCAACAAACAACAACTGATGTTGATTTTGTTGGCATTGATATTGAGAGTGTTGCGGCTTGACAAAGTGCTCTTGACAAGGTGCTCTTTGGAAAACTTGAGGTGTGAAGTTATGAATACCTTCATGGTAGAGATGTTTTCCAGTTCCCGTACCTGTTGCTTATGGGTTCTCTTATCTCATTGATGATTTTGGGTTGTGTCTTGGCTGGACACCTTCTTCTAAGAAGCCTATTTATATTATCGTCTCCATTTACGGTCAATTTTTCTTATTTGGTGTTCAGACCCGGTGTTCTGCCAATCCTTGCTACCTGCCGAGAAATGCTACTTTGTGGTTCTGCGCATGCGCACAGTCGATTTTCAAAGTTTGCATCATTTCTTGCATGATGTAAATTTGATAATATGGCATGTTGAGTATTTGATCCTTCAAAATAAACTACCCATGACATGAATTGCATTACACTTTGTGAACATTATACGATAAATAGAAAAAAAAAACAATTCTATCAATTTATTTGATATTCATTCAGTCATTGGCCTTTATTTAACCAGGCAGGTCATTAATAACACATTCTTATTTACAATGACGGCCTGGCAAGAGACAAGGATCACTTGGGGGGAAAAGGAAGTGGTTTAGGGAGTAAAACACAGTAAAATTGTAGCTCTACTATGGTAGAAAACCATTAGGTAGCATTTCAAGGCAAAGCAGCAAAAAATGGCAGCCATGGGACAACCAGGGAAAAGAGGAAGTAACTTTTAAAAACCAGATCTTAAAAGTTTGAAAGTAAAGTAGTTTATTTTCCAGTTTGTAGTAGTTTCTGTAAACAAAACCAAAAGAAACCAAAAAAAGAAAAGGCCCAAATTAACCAAGAGTCAAACACAGTCTTACGACTAAAGCACTGAATAACACAATAACACATAGGTCAGGCCTATCTATCAGAGCTGTAATCCAAACTCTTAAACAACAAACCAAGTGGCTGCAAACCAGGAACAGTAAGAGAAAAAAAAAGACCACAATAAAAGAAACAACCTAACTAGGTCACGTCGAAGCAAGTTTACTAAAGACACAACAGCAAGTCAACCTGGCAATACCCCTCAACAAGGCAAGCTGTTCACACAGAGACACAGCTGAGGGGATGTTCCTGTTTAAATGGTGAAGCCTCTTCAGAGATTGGAGGAGCCCAAACTTGCAGATCCCATCAGCTCTGCTGTAACAGGAAGTGATCCAGGAGGAGGCAATGGAGCCCGCAGGCAGGAAACTGCAACTAAACAATGAAAAAAAGGACAAGGCCACTGGCCGTAACACTCGGTCGATGCTTATTTATTTATATAGATTTCCTTTCCCTTCGTTGGTTTATTAGTTTATAGGTTCGATTAGCTTTTCTTCCAGCATTGCGGATGCTTTAATCATGTGATCAACAGATAAATGAGAGAGTACAACCACTTGTGTGTTTTTCTATTATTGTGAATCAGATGAAGATCAGATTGCATTTTATGGCAGATTAATGCAGGAAACCCAGTACAGTCCACCAAGTTTACATATTTCTTTCTTGCTGCTATCGGCCACCACTGAGGCTGGATCTGTCATATGTGCTTCTTGTGGTTTTAACGTAAATAAAGTTGCAGCTTGACCTTTCAGGCTGAAGGATTGAGTAAAGAGCACAGTTCGTGTTTAGCCTTTTGTTACAGTACAAACGCTTCGGGCAAGATGCCCTTTTGCAGCATTCATTTGCAGTAAAAATGTAGTAAACCAAAGAGACTTCTAGCTTGACGGTGAGAGGAGATTGTTTCTACACTTTTAATAGCGTAGCGACAGTAACTTTAAACGGGGGAGTGGGAGGAGGAGAGAGGCATTCCCGACTTCAGACAACTTCAATTATTCATAACCTTAGAGTTAATTTGGGAGAAGGCGAAAGCCGGATCTGGGGTTCAATCAGACGAGCGATGAGTTATCGGAGCATGGTGAATATTAATTCAGCGAAGAAAGGCGTGCAGGATCGAGCTCGTGCCCATTAATAAGTCGTTAGACACCTGAGAGTGAAACGCTGGTACGGTTAGGAGAGTCTTCACTCAAAACCCAAGAGTTTTTTCTGGAGCGACGCTCCAACGCTCCACATGGTCAGTTCTTCATCAAGGAAGGAGTATGGAGTGAAAATAAGGAGTGAAATAAGAAACAGGGGATTTCAAGCAACTAGAAGAGAATAATGATGGTGGAGGACAAATGAGAAAATGAAAAAGTGACTGTAACCGTGTTTGCTTGTACAGTATCTCTTCCGGCACCCTTCCTCCCATCTTCACTCCTCTGTTCTCACTTGAAGAACTGAAGTGACGCATGGTGTTAAGCCGCTTCCCTCCTTCTAACCAAAGCCTAATGCATTTCCCTTAAATATTTCAACGTGTTTCTCCTCTGTTCTGCGAGGTTGAGTTCAGGCCCCCCCCCCCTCGGCTGTCACGGCGCCGCCAATAAAAAAGACAAAAAAAAAGGAAACCTCTCTAGAAATCTGATGCGTCAGCGACTCCGGAGAGCTGCATTAAAAAGGTGGAGAGACGAGTGGATCTGGGGGGATACAGATAACAGATGCACCGGTTCCATGTTATTGGAGATGCACCGAACAGCGAATGTGTGTCATGCGGCTGTGTGTTCGTTCTCCTGCATTTCCTGCAGAGATTTAGAGCAGCGGGCTGTCTGATGCAATAAGATGCAAACTTTAAGTGGTGTTTTTTTTTCTTCAGATGTTTAAAATATGGTCCGACAGGCATCCCTGTGAGGCGAACACACACGGGGCAGTGAGCAAAGCTGGTCAACGCATTGAAACAACACCTGAACGACACATTTTTCCCAATTTATGAAGCGTTATGTAAGACTGTGGATGTCTGTGCGTGTTTCCTGCAGCAGCATCAGCACCAAATCTTCATGGTTCAATGATTTCAGCTCCTCATATTGGTCAGTCCTCCCTGCTCCTTCACTTCCTCTCCGTCCTCCCTCCATCATTATGCTCCATGGCAGCCGCTGTCGTAGGGATGGACCTTGAGGAAATTAAAGATCCTTGCTGCTTTGTCCAACCGTCCTCCCCCCCATGAATGTGTAGCCGTCAATAATCATGTCCAGACGCGTCTGCACACAAAAAACGTGCAGATATCTTCCCACGCAATTAAAAAGCATGAAGACTGAGCTCAGACGGCGTTTTCATTAACCCGGAGGTCCCGGCGCTGAAAGTGCCGGCTTTCGTGCGTCATCGTGATTGATGTCATGAAAATGAATACTTAAAATGCTCCTCGTTCTCATTACCGTTCCAGCTGCAGGACCAGCAACCGGAAGAGCCTCATCCTGACCAGTACGTCCCCGACGCTGCCGAGGCCGCACTCGCCACTGCCCGGACACATAGGTCAGTGTTATAAATATCCACCTCCCGGAATAATGGGGTCAGACTCCGTTATTCTGAATGTCAACCCTGTTTAACGCGCTAATCGCTTTAACGACATGCTGGCTTTCACTGTCTGCAAACATCAGATTTCTCAGGGACGTAATACCTAAATAAATCTGTTTAATTGCAAAATCTCAGTGTTATAAAGATGTATGAAAGCCGCCGCCTTTGTTGCTGAAAGCTGTTACTCTTTTAATCTTTACCAACATTTTAAACCGGAGTTTCTCAGACTTTTTGAGTCCCAGACCTCCTAAACCTTTCTCCAGGATTATGCTTTTGCGTATATATATGACATATATACAGTGTTGGGGTAGTTACTCAAAAAAAGTAATCCATTACATATTACTAGTTACTTTTAAAAAAGTAATCCCTTACACTACTTAGTTACTGGTTGCTGAAAGTAACTAGTTACATTAATAGTTACATTACTTTTGAATTACTCCGCAATATCACCTGAGCTGCACCATAACTCGATTGCCAATGAACAACATCTACAGGACCGTCTCAGAAAATTTGAATATTGTGATTTTCTGTAATGCAATTACAAAAACAAAAATGTCATACATTCTGGATTCATTACAAATCAACTGAAATATTGCAAGCCTTTTATTATTTTAATATTGCTGATCGTGGTTTACAATTTAAGAAAACTCAAATATCCTATCTCAAAAAATTTGAATATTCTGGGAATCTTAATCTTAAACTGTAAACCATAATCAGCAATATTAAAATAATAAAAGGCTTGCAATATTTCAGTTGATTTGTAATGAATCCAGAATGTATGACATTTTTGTTTTTTTTAATTGCATAACAGAAAATAAAGAACTTTATCACAATATTCAAATTTTCTGAGACAGTCCTGTAGTTGGAACTTTATTACTGCAGTGCCCAGATCAGCACCAGAAGTCCCGTAAAATCTCGTAAAATCCCGTAAGATCACGTTAAAGGCTGATTTATGGTTCTGCGTTACACCAACGCAGAACTTACGGCGTAGGGTATGCGGCGACACGCACTGTACGGTGTGTGTCGCCACATACCCCTACGCCGTAGGCTCTGCGTCGATTTAACGCGGAACCATAAATCAGCCTCAAGTCAGACAAGTGTTG
Organism: Cololabis saira; assembly: GCF_033807715.1. NCBI lineage: Eukaryota > Metazoa > Chordata > Actinopteri > Beloniformes > Belonidae > Cololabis > Cololabis saira. The sequence goes on along the minus strand of NC_084587.1, from coordinate 18,594,860 downwards.
CAGCGCAAAGCGTGAAGACGCATGAAAGGCAAGTTTGATTTTCTTTTCTGTTCTCCCGTTCTACATGTAGCTGAAAAGCTTAAAGTAACTAAAGTAACGTATTTTTTCTTGTCTTAGAGTAACTATAACGGGATTACCCAAATTACAACTGTAACGCGTTACATTACTGCGTTACTGGCGAATGTAATCCCGTTACACCCAACACTGCATATATATGACATCACATACTCACTGCTGTGCCACATTGCTGTTGCATCGAAATGTAATTTCCGATGAAAATCCAAAATGACAAATAAAGTCTGCCTAAGTCATATTATACACCACAAATGTCCCTCTCATGTACAGCCAGTGTGAGAATCTGCTCATCAACCTCCTCTGAGCTGCGAGCAGATGGATCAGGTCTGAGATTCAACTTCCTGCAGGTGCTCTGAAAGAAGAGAATAAACACGGCTGTTGCTCCCGGCGGTCGTCTTATTGATTTTAATGCATGTACTGTTCCGCTTTATAATATTCTCCTTTTTCGTATGTATTTTTATTAGGAAGCAGTCCGCTGGACAGCCCGCGCAACTTCTCGCCCAGTGGACCTGCCCACTTCTCCTTCGCCTCCTCTCGAAGGTTGGAAACCTTTCTTTCTTTTTATTTTATTCATATGATAAGAAGTTGCACCTGCCTCAACAGTGCAAGGGGCTCAAGGGTTTGATTTCAAGGCAGAGAAGCTCAAACTCCTCAGGGATTGCACCCCCTCAGTCACACATACATATGCAGAGAGAAAGCCGCCTTTGTGTTCTCGTTCCGCTCCCACCGGGTCCGTGTGACAGAGAGGCCCGACAGCAGGCCGACACAGCCAGAGTCCGCCGAGGTGTGAGGACCGAGCTCCTCATCGCTCTCTCAGAGGAAGTGCCAGACCCTGGGAGGGTCGGGGGAGGCGAACAACCCATGAATTACTTTAGCCGCTTGTGGTTTGAGTTGTGAACCCGAAATAGAAATGGAAAGTAAAGGAGAGCTGCACTCTTGACTCTGACTGTGTCTGAAGCGTATGTTTTTGTTTTGTTTTTCTGTCAGGGCTGATGGTCGTAGATGGTCTTTGGCCTCTCTGCCTTCCTCAGGATATGGAACCAACACCCCCAGTTCAACGGTAGGTCCGATGTTGCTGCTTCATCTCAAATATCTCAATCAGCATTTTGCTCCATCTTGTCTCAGCTATGGGATAAAAGATACTGGATGGGTAAAAAATAGACCCATATTTAACTCTTCTGATAAAGATGGGTCTGTTTTCATACCACAAGGCATCGCCACGCCCCGCTACAAACACATTCAGAAAGCAATTACCTCAAGATGTTGTATTTATGCACGCTTGAATTAATTGTTTAATAAGATTACGGCGTGGCTATTGGCTGGATCAGTGATCACAAACGTGCGTTTAATTAAAAAAGAAGGGCGAAAAAACATCAAATGTTGGCCATAAACCATTCAGTTCTGCAGAAACTAACGTTAGACGCCCTCTGAGGATTTTTTTTTTTTTTTTTTTTTTTTTTTAATTTGCCTTTATTTATACAAAATAATCCCACTGAGACTTCATTGGGTCTCATTTACAAGAGAGACGTGTTTTAGGTAGGCAGCAGCAAAACACAAAGTTACAGACTAACTGAATGTACAAGACACAAAAACAAAACAGGAACATATTAATAATAATAACTAATACATTTATCATTTTAATCCAGATATGGGTGTCTTTTCCAGAGTTTTTCCATAAGTTGGTTATGAGAGACAGCAGCATCTCTCCAACGTCTGAGGGATATAGTTTAAATAGGTGGGAAAATGGTAAGTTTTACTGTTTTAAGTTATTATTATTATTTTTTTTTTGTTTTGGATCAACGTGCAACTGTCCAAAAAGGGAATTGTGTGCATAAACATTGTACTGAGAAATCCACTGAAGATTGACCTTGCTCCTCGCTGCAGACACGGTCCGCTCGTCTGCAGCAGCTGCGGGTGGAGGGTGTCTTCGACTGGCCATTTCCAAACGTTTCAACTGAGAACCGTCTCATTTTCAGCCACATCAAGCACCTTTTGCTCAACCTGACAGAAGCTCAAACTCCCTGATGCTCTCATAATGTTTAAATCTCCAGGTCTCGACAGCACTGTGCCGCCAGATGTTGTAGATAAAACGATCGAGGTTATTTCAAAGTCTAGACCTGGAATAGAGGACGGCTGTACTCTTTTGGATATATTTTTAAAATAAATATTTTTCAGTTAAGCTATTAATTGATTCATTGATTTCCAGCTTTCCCCCTCAGCCTGTTTAGGGTCACCAGGGGTGGGGGGTTTTAACCGCCTGCCTCCAGTTGGGAGGTGGGGTAACCCTGGACCAGAAACTGCACATGACAGCTTGCAGTGAAGACTTCAAATGCTTTCTTAGTGATGAAACGCTTGAGTTCAGGCATACAGGCCTTTGTCTAACCGGTCCTTATTTACACATATATTCATACATGTAGATATTATAACTTAAAGGGGACCTATTATGAAAAACACGTTTTCTCTTGCTTTAACATATATAAAGTGGTCTCCCCTCAGCCTGCCAACTCAGAGAAGGAGGAAAGCAACCAAATTCTGCAGTGTCTGTACAGCCGCCCGGATGAGCCGTCCAGTGTGATGTGGCTTCTACGAGCCGTTCAGATTCTGCTCCCGTCGTTACGTAACCAAAATGCAATTTGCATAGGTTGGCCTCCGATGCGTGAAACCACGCCCACAACTAACTCTGCCGGCCGGAGCTTCTGCCATTTTTTCTTAGCGGTGTATCGCGTCATTCAGGCAGCCAATCAGCACAGAGCCTCATTATCATAGCCCCGCCCACTCAGAATCCCGCATAGATAATGAGGTTAGAGATGGGATGATAAAGACATGGCTCAGAGGCTGAATTTCTAATTTATTTAGCAAAAAAAAATCAAAAGCTTGTTTTTAAGACATTTAAGGCCTGTTTAAAATAGGTACTATGCCATAATAGGTCCCCTTTAATCCCCCTTCACAGAACAGAAGCCTTGTGGTCGAAGCTCTTTAAACAGACCTCCGGATGAGGTGTGGTACTTGAATAAGCAGAAAGGTGGAAGTGAGCTTGACCCTGCTGCTCGTGATGCCGGCCCGAGCCAGCTTCCCAAAGGGGTCACCTCACCTGAAACGGCTCCACCTGGGAAGCTCGTCGTCACCTCTGCACCTCTTTTCAGTGGCTGGAGCTTGCTAATCAGAATTCCACCGTTCCGCATCTCAGAGGGAAATGTCTTTCTTAAATCTGGTTAGTTATCAGTTAATTTCACTTTAGACTCATTGATGTTCGCTCTAACTCAAAAGAGTTTCATCTTACATCCAGAAGATGTAGTTTAGTGTAGCTGTATATGTAGCTGTATATCACCTTAGTGATGTGAACTATCTGATCCCAGATCTGATCCCAGCCTCCTCATGTTAAAAAGCACCGTTTAAGATTGAACATGAATGTTTTGGACTCACCTGGTTACGGTTGTTGAGGTCATGTCCATCATGTGATGGACACTCCAAGTTAATATAGATGGCCTGTCTTATTCTGGGCACATTACCCCCAAAAAGGTTTACACAATTCCCTAAGGTGTTAATGACATATTTCAGTCAACAGTCCACTTATTGTGCGTGTGTGTGTGTGTGGGCGTGTGAGTGTATGCACATGTGTATGAGTGTGAGTGAGGGTGTGTGTATGCGTGGGGGGTGGGGGGTGGGGTCGTATGGGATGTTTTAAATTGTACTTTTGATTGTTATTTTATTTTGTATGTAAAGCACCATGAGTTGCATTTACACTGCATGAGTTGGTGCTATATAAATAAATAAAGTTTAACATACTCCAACATGCACCTTTTTTCAAACATGTTTTTTCAGCTTTACTGCAGCTGGTTTGAGAAAGTAAAGTCAGCATCTTTGAACTTTCCTCTTTAGAGGTCCAGCAGATGCAGCATGATGTGAAACTGGGGTTTCCTACTCGATCTGGGTCTGTGATGTCACAACACGCTCCGAGATGCAACTGCTCACTCTATGACACATTTTAAGACTTGCAAGTTTTTTTTTTTTTTTGGTTTTCAGTGTTGTGTTATTTCAAGGTTAAAATCAAAAGTGGCAGTGATAGCTCAGGTAGTGGCGACACATCTGGACATTTTTTGATTCTTTAAGTGGTTATAAAAGAAGAATAAATCACAAAAAGAGCACGTATGTTTTCTTGTTAACATACATTCTTAGAGGTTAGCATTAACACTGAGGAGCGTCTGCTGTGTTTCGTTATTGCAGCAGCGACTGCACTTTGTCCCCTCTCGAATGTAGGACAGAGCTGACTAAGTGTGTCCTTGTAACACAAAACTTGTAGCTATCAAACGACACACCAGACGATTCCCCTTCCCTCACCACGAGCCTGAAAGTGAGGATCAAACGGGATCAAATGCTTTCATCTCCGGTTTTACCAGCGAAACAAAGGACACAAAAAGACACAAAGGAGGCAGATCCGTGTTTTTTTTTCTTCCGCTAAATAATTTAGCTTTATTCGTAATTAACTTGTGCATTAGATTTCTCAGATTTTTCTACAGAGGATTTGGACTTCGTACTATTTCAACATCATCCACAATATGTCTTTAATTCTAAGATTTAATGTATATATTTTGCAGTTGTGTTGAATTCACGTTCTGAAGTCGCATCTATTCTTTGGCTTTGAGATAAAAACACACCGCGTTTGGAGCTAACACTACTGGGTTCTCTGACTCTGTCTCAGGCAATCATTTAAAAGCTCCCGAGTAACAAGAACATGCATCTCATGTGAAGCAGAACTAAAAATAACAAATCAGTTGCTAAGATATGTTTGACCTGATTCATCTGCAACCTAAAACTTGGCTTGTCGGTTGCATAAAAGTGCTTCATCAAATTAAATGTTAAATGTCTTATTCTTTCTTTTTGAATGCAAACTGTTCCTCTGTCCATCACGTGATCCCCAGGGAGGAAGTAACGGATGATGTTGACCACCAGCTGAGGCAAATTAAAGACACTGTAGATAGAAATAAAACCCGATTGGAAGCTAAAAAGAAACAACTGCAATGTTCATTTTTTAGCAGAGGAAGAATTGTGCAGCATTAGTAAATTCTCAGAAAAAATGAACACTTCAAGGCCCATTTGGTAAATTGTCCACTCGGGAAATGAAGCCTAATGTGTGTGATGCTCAGGTTGAGGTGTCGACGTGTAATCCTGTGCATTTCGGTACTCTCCTGAACCCATCACCTCTTCCGGATCCGTCTGAATTTCACCCCTGATTTCCCCCACTGACCACCTCTCATGCATCCCTCCACTGCTGCACATTGCCTGTCTGCAAGGTACACCAGCGATCTCTTTTAACCGGGAGATGACTGTAAAGATTGGTGCTCTGTCTCCATACTCCTCACCTCCATCTCCGTGACTGCTTTACGGGTTCTCGCATGGCCCATTACTCCCCTGATTAGTTGCAGCAGCATATGAAACAGAGCAGATGAGAGGGAGGAAGTGTGCGAGGGGGATTCTCGTACGTGGAAAGACAGTAAAAGTTGAGTTCATGCAAAATTCTGCAGGATCAGTGTGAAATGGGAGTAGTTTTAAGCAGAAGAGCAACAGTCCTCGAGACTGAGGGGGAGAATATGAAGCAGCGTTTCACTGCAGGAGAGCAGTGCATGAATGTGCAAAAAGAGGCACTTCATGAAGTGATTTGAAGAACCTTCCAGTTATAAGAAAACTATGAGAGTGCTAAAGCATTTATTATTTTATTAGTTTCAAATCATTTATCATTCAGACTAGATAAATGTTCTCAAATGGCATTGAAAAGAGGCAAAATCATCACAATTGAAAGAGTTTATCTACCACTGAACAGTCGGCAGGTGTTCAGAATCGCTAAAACTAAGCTACAACCAAATGGCAACTAGCACGAAGCGGCCGAACCAGGTATCTATAAAAGACTGAAGGTCAATCCTGAAGAGTCGTCCAAGTGGGAAAGAGAAAGTCCATCAAACCATATGTCCTGATGGTAATAAGGTACCTTGTAGGGCTGGGCGATATGGACCAAAAGTCATATCTCGATATTTTGTAGCTAAATGGCGATACTCGATATATATCTCGATATTTTTTCTGTGCCTTAATTGGGTTTCCCCCAAAGCATTATAGCATAGCATCTCTGTTAGCTTAATTTTTTTCTGAGGCAAACCCTTAAAAAAACAATCAGTTTTAATACAAAGCCTCGTGCCAAATGTCACACAGGTTCCTTTTATTAACAGAGGTCTGCACAATATCAAGATGTATAAAACAAATGAAATAAAAATAAACTGCCTGCATATATAGAATAAAAATGTTTCTTGAATAAAATAAAACAAATATCCCTTTCCTGCATAACAATTAAATTAAAATACACTGTGCAATTAATACGATGTAGACAGTAACAGGCAGACTTTTCCACTGAGGTTGACAGTTGTGCAAATAACAAAACATTTGTGCAAATCTCAAATAAAACATTCAAGCCAATTTGTCATAAAATAAGCTATATCAAAATCATTTAAAAAAAAATGTAAAAAAAAATTATTATTATTATTTTTTTTTTAAATCGATATAAACGATATTGTCACGTACCATATCGTGTTTGAAAATATATCGATATATATTAAAATCTCGATATATCGCCCAGCCCTACTTGTTGGTATGATAACCTGCCCACAGGGGGAGATGGACGAGGTCGAGACAAGAAGACTCCTCATAATGCATGGAGAGGGTCACTGAAGTCCGGAAATACTAACAAAACCACAATCAAGGGGGAAATAACACACGTCCAGAATGTGCAAGATAACCAATGGTAGGTAAACGTATAAGGCAGTGGAAACCCAGAGAGGATTCAGTTTAATTTAGTTCAATGAAGTCAATAAAAGTAGTTAAATCTACAAAGGGAAATATTACACTGAGGATGAGGAGAGAGAGAATACGGCATCATGACTGTGGTTGAAGGAACGCTTGATATTGAGAAGCTCTGCCAATAGATAGAAAAGGCTGGTGTGAAAGATAACACCGGTTAAGGTCCTGCCCCTGAAGACACATTGGACATTTTGGCTCTGAGCACAAGACGTCTGCCACACCACACCCAGGCAGGTATGGCAAGCATGGAACGCCAGGACCCAGAAGCCGAGTTGATGATAGCACAAAGATCCTGTAGGACATGGCGGTCAACAAACTCCCCCCCAAAAAAACAAACAGTGGTGATAGAAACAAAAAATTACCCAGCATTAAGTTAAAAGTGAAGACCAACGTGCATGGTGCCGGTGGTAGCTTGAGCTCCCGGGAACGGAATACTCAGTGTGGGAGGTCTTTGTCCAGAAGAGCGCGGTCTGAGGAAGAGCTACATCGTAGGACCTTCAAACTCCCAGACATCTAGTCGAGGAACCAAGGTGGAAGGGGCAAAAGCAAACATAGATGAGTCTAGAGTCAAATCAAATCAAATCAAATCAAATCAAACTTTATTTATATAGCACTTTTCCTACAAATAATGAAACACAAAGTGCTTAACAGAAAAAAAAAACAAATAAACATAAAACTTATTAATGTCCCCCCCCCCCCCCCCCCCCCCCCCCTCCCCCTCCCACTATTGGAGGATTGACACGACTACTAACTATTCCCAAAGTCCTCTAATAGAATAAGCAGCCTCTAACACCCCCCTCCACCTCAGAAAAGTCTGATGAATAGTAATGTTACTGATTTACATAGTACTTAATTTGTAGATGAAACGTGAATTTTAAATATTAAACATACACACAATTATCTCAATTATCCGAGTCTGAGACATGGCGAGGCCGAGAGACCAGAGACCAGAGACCAAGACAAGACCAAGACCAGAGACTGTCGAGGCCGTGACAAGACCAAGATCACAAAAAAGTGTAGGAAAGAACAATGTTGCATAAATGCATAAACAACACTGTAAATCCTCTTCGGTGTCTTTAGTCAGAGGTTTCTATAGATCTGCGACAATACCTTTCAGTACAGGAGCTCAAACTGACCCATAGCTCCGACCTTCTACAATGACATTTTAGAGTGCCTATAATATTGAGTGATTAAAGTCATTTAGTGCAAATAAATATATATATATATATATATATATATATATATATATATATATATATATATATATATATATATATATATATATATATAAATATATACGTATATATACATACATATTCTTCCTTTGGGGTGTTACTGGATAGAATAGTTACGGAAAGTGGAAAATGTGTGTTTTTTAAGCTTTGTTCTGAAGCAGCATTTGGGATTAAGTCCCATGTGAGGAAAACCTAAAACCGCTTAAGTGAAAGCATCCGCATCAGCATGAAAAGGGCAGGACAGACTCAAATCATTTTTCATCCGTGGCAACCATCATATCCGATTACCAGTCGCTGACATTCTCCGTGTCCAAGCAGCTTCCTAATTGATTCTGTTGATTGGACTTTCTCAGCCACATCACTTCAGTGCTTCTTTGGACCTGAATGAAGTTTCTTAATGGATTTTTAATAGAAGAAATCGTTATGTGGCCAAAACCGAGCGCGGTGTCCCGCCGGGAGATGTGTTCATTAAACCTCTCATTGATCCAGGCGCCATTTTTCCTATCCTGAGTGGAGGGAAAGTCTTTTGTTTAAGACGGAACGGGGCCACGCTCACCCCCTCTGGCGTGAAATACTTAAAGCAGTAGCTAACTTTTACTTTGAGATTTTTTTTTTTTCATTTTTCTTTCAGTCTTTTAACTCTTATTCTTTTTAAAGTCTTGTATTATTCTGTTTTGTCCTCCCACACAAACCCCTTCTGGGTATTTTTTCATGTTTCTCCACCTCTCTTTTCCTCCTTGTTCTTTTAACTTACTTGCTGGTTGTTTTGATTCTTTCTGCCCACTCACATCATAGTACACCTTCTCTTCTCTTCTCTTCTCTTCTCTTCTCTTCTCTTCTCTTCTCTTCTCTTCTCTTCTCTTCTCTTCTCTTCTCTTCTCTTCTCTTCTCTTCTCAGACACAGCGGGTCACTTTCTAACACCCTCTCTTTGTTCCCGTCTCTCCAGTCATCCAGCTCGTCTCAGGAGCGTCTGCATCAGCTGCCCTTCCAGCCAACCATGGACGAGTTGCACTTCCTGTCCAAGCACTTTGGCAGCACAGAGAGCATCACGGACGACGACGGCGGGCGGCGCTCCCCTCACGTCCGCCCTCGCTCCAGAAGCCTCAGGTGAGGGAGCTACTAGGTCACAGTTATGGCTCAAGATATAATCAGATGCGGCCCCTCGTCCACGAGGAAGCACAATGTAAACCTCACTCTCTGATTAATCAAACTCTTTGCACTCAGCTGGTGTTTTATTCATCACTCAGCGTGGCTACATGCACATCTAAATCAAGCTATTGCCAACAATATGAGGATTAAACTGGAGTTTCCGAGAAATCCAAGTAAACATGTGCGAGAAGATAATCAATTATTGAGCGAGGTGCATTCGACTCCTCGATGCTAGGTGGCACATTTCTGTCAAATGGCACAGAATAATTCAATATAATTTAAAAAGAAAATATTTCTGGTCAGTATCTGATGTTTTCAAAATTCAACACTCCAAACATTGGAGTTGTTTTCATTCGGTTGCAGTTTACCGTTTGAGCCTCTAGATGCCGCTATATCCAAACAACTAGACCTTTAAGAACTCTCTCCATAACTGTGTTGGACTTCTTTTTCTTGTTCTTTCAGCATCACCTGTTTTCATCTTACCCTGTCTTCTGCATGTTCCTTTCTCTCACACCAACCAATATATCCTCTTTTACCACATCCACAAATCTCCTCTATTGTCTTCTGCTTTTTTCTTCTGCCTTGCAGCCCAATCTACAACATACCCCTACCATTTTGTTCACTATTCCTTCTCTTAATTTGTCCAAACCAACTCAGTCTCGCCTCTCTCACGTAGATGTTAAGTTCTCCAAGCTATAGTGAAAGGCTGGTCTCTCAAAGGACAAATTTCTGTAATGAGTAGAGGAATCGGGGCTTTCACTCGTATATTTAGAGCACTTGTATTTCTCGCCTTTTGTGAGCGTACCAGTGCTTTATTTTCTGTTGTTGCTTTTAAGGAGATAAGCCATTCGGTGTGACATGTTTAGAGCTGATGCCAAACACTCCTACACAATCTCACACAATGTCTTTGTTTTTAATGTTATTTTATGGGACTTGGAATTATTAAATAAGCAAAGTTATCTTTCCAAGCCAACTTTCCATCATTGCAGTAAATAAGTGAGTAAAAGTCAGTTAGTGACTTGAATCTTAAGCAGGCAGCCGAGGGTAGCCATTGGAGTTCAGGGAGTACCAGTGTGACATGAGCCCGATCTGGTTTGGTTGAACCTTGGATGTTCAACTGTGCATACGGGAAGATCGGTGAAAAGAGTATTTCAGTAATCAAGGCGAGTGATAACCATGGAGTGACTCAAGAGTTGTGTGGCATGTTGAGATAGATACAGCCTGATTTTTTTTTTAAATGTAATATAACACAAAGCAGCAAGTTTGGGCTACAGATACCACACTTTGTTTATGTTTATGTTTGTTTATGTTTGTTGGAGTATGATTGTCGCCGTGCCTCGTGTCCAAGACAAATTTCTCCTAAGGGAGACAATAAAGATCCATCTTATCTTACTTTCGGGGAAGGACAAGTGGTCATCGATAATGTCACCCAGATTTCTCACAACCTTGACAGGTCAAAGACAATTTGAATATAAATAATGTTCTCAATAGACGGCTTGACTTGGAACAGTTCAGATTTTGGAGAGGTTTAGCTAAATCAAATCAAATCAAATCAGATTTATTTATATATCACATTTCATATGACAAGCATAAACTCAATGTGCTAACACACATAAAAACACATAAAAAGTACAATAAAACACATAAAACACAAAAACATAAAACATGATAAAAGAGATGATGGAAATTAAAAGATATTAAAATTAAAATTATAGTACTGATTCCAACAAACTAGCTAAAAGCTTGTGAAAAAAGATATGTTTTTAATTTACTTTTAAAAGAGGCCAGTGATGAAGCAGAGCGTAGTTCATGTGGTACAGAGTTCCAGAGTGTGGGACCGTAATGACTGAATGAACCATATGCTGATTGAGAATTTATCCTGGGTATGATTAGGAGATCTTTGTTCAGAGATCTAAGGGATCTTTTCGGTACATATAAACTGAGCATGTCAGAGACATAAGAGGGGGCCAGACCATTAAAACATTTATAAACTATAAGAAGAATTTTAAAATCAATTCTTTGTTTTATTGGGAGCCAGTGGAGTTTTGATAAAATAGGAGTGATATGGTCAGAAGGTGGTGCTCCTTCGTCTTTGCAGATATATGGGTAGCAGTGACAAGATAAACCGTGCAATGTGATAGCGGGGCCCAAGGATAAGACGTATATAGCAAACATAAGGGGCCCTATGGATGAGCCATGGAGAACTCCTGTGGGAAAGCATTGAGGTATGGATGTATATAATGTAATACGTAAAGCTATACTGGTCTGAACCTCGTCATCAGTATGTTATATGCCACCCTAAAAGTGACTTTGTGACATCACAATCAAACACCCTGTTGTGGGTGTACATTGTATGATGGGGTATAGTAACTTAGATATGTTGTATGTTACTAGTACCAGCGTTTCCGATGTGACACTAGTGTAATTTTGTGGTTTCAAAGACTCTATGGTTTCATTGTCTTTCTCATTTAGCCAACTCGACCCAAACAAACATTAGTGGCAGTGGAAGTTCCCTGACATTTCAGTAGTAGCAGCTTGAGTGCGTTGTCAAATGACACTTCAGCAAGTGGAGGAGTGAGGAACCACTAACCCTGCATTTAGTGGGAAACTTGCTCTGTCACCTTCGGCACCACAATATCAGTATTTCACTCTAAAATGCTTCTTCACATATAGTATTTTTAATCACAAGGCAGGAGAAAAAAATGGGAGACCAAAGATGAGATTACTGGCTGTGGTGAAAGAGGATATGCAGTAGGTGAGTGTGGGAGGGGAAGATGCAGTAGGTGGGTAGGATGTAAAAAGGTGATCCACTGTGGTGACCCTCAAAGGAAAAGCTGAAAGAATAAGTCAAGTAAATGGCACTTCATAAAATGATGAAGACAAGCTTCATATCTTGAGGGTTTTTTTTTTGTTTTGCTAGAAAGGCACGTCATAACCCCAGTTTACTGTAAATAACCTCTGGGAGATTTCTCAGTTCTAGCAGATATCTCTTATATCTCTTAGAGATGTGACAAAAAACATTTCCTGGATCCTCATAACAACACTTAACACTGGAAAGGACACCGTTACTTCTGTTAAGTCAGCAAAGTGATGCATCAAACATACTGTGGTTTTGCAACCAGCAGTGCAAGATTAGTGAATGTGCCACCTTTTGTCAAAAAACTAAGATACTGGTTTGTTCAGTCAGACTATGACCCTAAATGCTGGAATAATGTCAATGTTTGCTTATAATCCTTTCAGTGCCCTGACCTGGACAGTGAAACCCTCTCAATGAACTGTAAGCGTTTAGCAGGAGCAACGGCAGAAAATCTCACAAACTCTTATCTAATTGCATAAAATAATAAGAAGCGGCGATGCTCAACAAAAGGGGTGTTTCATGCTTTCCGTGCACATGCAGGGTCCCCAGGCAAGATTTAGACCTTTTTTTTCTTTCTTTTTTCCATTGGACTTATTAATCAAAAGATGGAACAGAAAATAATCCAGGAGTATCTTAAAATACAAGCTGCTTCATCTTTTTTAGCTCATGTTACTTTGTACATACTGTGCTCAAAAATTGTGATTTTTATCCCTCCGTATGACCTACTGTCCTTGAAAGCTTAGGAAACCTAAGTATCCGCTGCTCAAATTAGTTTCACTTTTATTAAAGAAATATGCTCTTTTATTTTGCCAGACTTTTCACTATAGTTAATATGCATTAAGGTTCTGTTTTTACTCCTTGATCAGGACTGGGAATTACTTGGCTGCCAAGGTTGAGTTGGGGGGGTGTCCCTGAGGGTTTTTTTGATTGTTTTTTTTTTCTGAAATGTTTACACACTGATAGAAAATGATTACTTAATGCTCTCACATCAAAGCATGAAATGTTAATCCCTTTCGGAAGCAACACGGGACTAAAAAACACCAAAGCACCAATTACTGTGAGCGTCCCTGGCGAAGTCGTTGGACCGTTGGGTTTCCCGTCAAACTCTCTTTTCTTCAATTAACAGTGCGTTTTGAAAGTGAGGGTTCACAAGCTGATCTGAGGGGAAAAGGGTTGTTCTCTTTGTTTTTAAAATATTATTTTCTTTCAACTACTTCTATCGAACATTTACCAAGCGACTGATGAGAGTAAGAGAAATATCAAATAGTTAAAACCAACTTTAGGATGCTTAACCTCCTAAGACCTGGCGTCCGCACATGTGGACGTCACGTTGTCCCAAAGCAACGAGACAATTAACCATTTTATGCTCATGAATAGATCTACAAAATCAAAGGTTTTGCATTTATTATATGTTTTGTGTGTAAATGGTGTATACGGGCTGCTATAGGCAAGTAAACCTGAGCATTATAATAATAAAAAAGACAAGCGCACCAGAATGAAAGTGTTGGAGTAGATGTAGGGTATTATTCACTGCTGTTATTATATCAGTCTACCCTCTGGTGCTTTGAGCATCTCCTGGGTGCAGCAGTTTCTCGATTAGCACAAATCCCCCGTGTAAACTCTCTAACCACACCTAATGCAGACTCTCCCCGCGGCTGCAACATGCCCTGACTACACACAACACACTCCTTGTCAGTATTCAGTCTCCATGTCAAGTTCTTCAGCAGTCGCTGACCTAGATTTTATCTCAGAGCTTCATCACACTGCCTGTTTTTTTTTTGTTTTTTTTTATGCGGCATTGTCACCATCACAACAATATTCTGTCAGGCTATAATGTAATGTATTCGCCTGCGTCTGTGTTTTCGTGAGCTCCTTTTGCTTTGTGAGTCTGTCGATGATTGTGGAATTAGTTATTCTGAAATAAAAAAGATGCAGTTGTGCCAGACGTCTCCGTTCGTGTCTCTCAAAGCACATTTACTATATAACTCCAATGTTTGATACTGCAATTTTGGGCGTGCTGGGGATGAAGGAGTGCTGCATGAGGTGTATCCATTAGAGAAACAGGGTGTACTGAATATCTGATCAGTCGGTTAGTATAGCATGCTGACATGATGGTCATGAAGGAGAGAAAGAAATGATTCTCTCAAGTGAGAAACACAGAATTACACCTCTTTCTCTCTCTCTCTGTTTAGCTCAGCCCTGAAGTGTTGATTTTCTTTGTCGCTGCTCTGTTTTACGCTCCTGTGTTTGCCTCTCCTCAGCCCGGGGCGCTCGCCATCCTGCTGTGACAATGAAATAGTGATGATGAACCATGTCTACAAGGAGCGCTTCCCCAAGGTCAGGCCCATGAAAATACACAAGCGCAAACTCTACGGACACACCACACAATGACCATTTCTTCTTTATCTATTTCCTCTATTCTTTAGTCCAAAGCTGCTCATTATTTGCAATAATTGGATTTTTCCAAAAAATGCAGTTGAGTATTCATTAGTGCCACAGGGGTGAATGCATAAATCAACAAATCAGCAAGCTAAATGCTCCCCCACAGATGATATTCAAGAACATAGAAATCAGACTTATTGTGGAAAAGTCACAGTAAAGTGTCCTTTGGGTCACGAAATTAAAATGACGGTATGACTTAGTAGTGAAATAAACAGAAATTCGACGGTTTATTACATTCAATTGTTTTGTCCTGGTGGAGTTGGTTACTGACTCAGAAAAATGTAGGCCCCAAGTGAGAAAAACCAACGCTATCTTTAATGAACGCCTTTGAAATTAAAATATATGAAACAAAAGCTGTATTATATGGACTTATATTCATCAGCGCATTGATGCAGCTCCTCAGTGCTCAGCTGCATGTGTGCATTTGTATCGTTATGTTGTCATTTGGTTTAGTAAAAGCTCCACGTCCCCTTTGTTATTCCCGAAGTTGAAAAAAAACGCAACAGAAGATATTGAAGCCATTGCTTTCTGAAACATTATTGGGCATTCTTAAGAGGCAACAAAATGAGAGCCTCTCCCGCTGTGTTCTTATCTTTTTGCCTGCAAGGATGACTGGGTTGCATCAACCCATAAGAACTCAGGCCCATTTCTGCTTGAAGAAAAAAATATGGGGTGTATAACACAGATGAAGTGAACTTAGTGTGTAAGGAACTTTCCAGGACATTTAAAGGCAGTGTTACGCCTGTGTCTTATGGGTTACTTTTGAAAGTTTGGTCTGTGCTCTTAGATGGCAGATTCATCTTATTTATTTCCATACATGAATGAGGCCTGAAACAGGTCTGAGATTATCAGAATCCCTGCACTTTCTGTTTTTAACAACGTCCATGCCATATCCGATCACATGGGAGGCTGCATGAATGGAGGATATCCCCCTGTAGTGTAAATGCAGCCTTAAACATCTGGTCTCAGATCACCACTAGGACACAGAGAACCTTAAACGAACGGCACTATTGAGATTCTTGCGAGAGCTATTGTGAAAACACGAAGATTAGCAGTCCACCAAATAACTCCTGTTAGCTTTGAAGCAGGTACTAGACATGTATCACAGCTCCGTACCTCAGTTTAGATATAAGCTACTGCATGAAACTAATGCAGGAAGAACTTCAGTAGGCTGGCTTTATTCATTCCCCGAAAGACAGTAACTTGCAGGACATTAGATCATAATGGATCAAATACCAAAGCTGCCATTGCTCTCTTTAGAATTGAAAATATTCAGATATGGGAGCACCACAGTGTTTTGAACTCAGACTCACATCAGTTTTCTCAGCACAGTTTAGGTATGTTGTACGACGGAGTATTAGGGCCAAACTAAGACAAAAAAAATTGGAAATTACGAGAATAAAATCATAATATAATGAGAATAAAGTCGTAATGTTGCGAGAATAAAGTCCTAATAGAATAAAGTCGTAATATTATGAGAATAAAGTCGTAATATTACGAGAATACAGTCGTAAAATTACGAGAATAAAGTCGTAACATTACGAGAATAAAGTCGTAAAATTAAGAGAATAAAGTCGTAACATTACGAGAATAAAGTCATAATGTTGCGAGAATAAAGTCGTAATATTATGAGAATATAATTTATGAGAACTCTAACAGGAAGAGCTTCTTCTCCCTGTGTTAAAATGAGGAATATTGAGCATCTTGTGAAGTTATATTTATATATTTATAATATATTACGACTTTATTCTCGTAATATTATGACTTTATTCTGGTAATTTTACGACTTTATTCTCGTAATATTATGACTTTATTCTCGTAATTTTACTACTTTATTGTCATTACATTATGACTTTACTCTCGTAATTCCCTTTTTTTGTTTTTTTGTTTGGCCCTAATACTCCGTCGTAATGTTGCCTTCCCAAAGAAAGCTGCAAAAATATAACGAGGAGTCAACCTTTTCTATTATTTTATGACATGTTCCACTTCCTGTGTCCTGGTGTGTTTTTCTTAACTGGTAGCGGATGAGAAAAGTAAAAGAACAATGGTGTGTGAAATGCTCGAGCTTATCCTGATTTTAAAAATACATATTATGTCATATCACGATTTAGGCCCAGTTTGAGTTAAGTACTGATGTGAAGTAACTGTTTTTCCTGAACAGAGACGTACAGTATGTGCAAGGAAATATTTGTCACACAAACACAGATCTTCCCACGTAGCAGGTTTGTGGTTTCTGTGCCATCACCACCTGAATATATAAATAGCAGTTACACACCTGAAATATGCTTCTGGAGAATAATTGGAAGCTGAGGTGTGATAATGTCACGTTTAAAGGACTCGAGCAAAGCCAAGCCAAATTTTTTCTTTTTTTATAATTAGCTATTTATAACCACAGACAATACAATAAAAACAATATAAAATAAAGGTAAACTCTTTATTCTGGGCTGAAAGCGAAGTGGAAGAAGAAGCATGTCTAATCTGCAGCAGCAACAAACTCCACAGTTGGGACCCGTAAAACTGTAAAACCACATCTCCACCAATCTCCCCCGTGTCCTCGGCACATCGGAGACACGTTGGTAAGCTAATCTGAGAGACTGTGAAGGGGAGTGCAAATGCAGCAGCTTAGAGAGAGGGGGGGGGGGGGGGGGGTACAGAGCAAAACCATTTAAAGATTTAAAAACAAATTAATGGATTTTAAAATGGGCAGGGAGCCAGTGCAGTGGGACAAAACAGGAATGATATGCTGTCTATTCAGTGTTTATCCTTAAAAGCTGTGCAGCAGCATTTTCTGGCAGCTGAAGACAAGACAAGGAGGGTTGACTAACACACACACGCAAAGAATTACAACAATGCAGCCGAGTTGTAAAAAAGGCATGGATCACTGTTTTCTTCGCTGATCTGACCATCCTGTCTAAAATCCATGTCTATTTTTAAAACCTAGGTTTGTGGCAGTAGGTTTGCCTTTCTGTCCCAGAAGGCTCATACAGGAGAGACAAGAGGACCAAAAACAATCACCTCTGTCATTTCTTTTCATGAACATTTAGGATCGTCAGAGATGTCCAAACTTTTAGTTCCTCAACAATAAAAGCTGGCATGGAGCAGGCATCCTTATGTCTCCTCAGTGTCTCCATAACTATTCCAAGACTTTCCAAGATTGAAACCAAAGGGCAGCAGATGCAGAGAAAATAGCAGAGGCCCCAGTATTGATCCCAGATCCGACTTGGACTTCTATGAGTCCTCATGAAAATGACCAAAAAGGTCACTTTTGCATCGCAAAGAAAACATTGAAACAAGTCAAACTTTATTCCGATCTTTCACAACAATTCAGAATATCGTTCAGTTGTAACTAAAACAGAAAAATCACTGACATTTTAAATCATTCATCCCAAATCCACCAAAAAAAGTGGCGGAGGTGAGCGCCGTACTACGTCCTGTTCTGATTGGTTCATCGTTGCCAGCGATAGTGGACAACTAAAGTTCATGTGAGGTTGGAAAAACGTTGTATTCCAACATTTGATTATGATTGGATTATGATGTAGATTTGAAAATTGGGTTTGCGCTAAAAACGTAACATTGGCTTGACGTCTAATTACAGTAAGGTAACACTGACTAGATGTTGGATGATGGCTGCTTGCCAGTGCTACATAATTAGTTAACTAACGTTGTCTGATGTTACAAACCGTATCCAACCAACACCAACTTTAATACAACGTCCCTGCATCAGCTGTGTGGTCCGACAATCAATCAAGCAGAGCGGCTTTGTCGCTACCAAAGTCGCACTAAAACATTTTGACAGATTTTGAGCTCAGTTTATCACATAAAATGGGTTAGAGGTCCATAAGCACAACAAAATTCATACATAGAGCGCAGTGCCGATTTATGGGAACAATTAAGGATTTTAAGTGCACCTTTTAGTACGGAAAATATGGTAACCTAACAAGACAAGATATTTTCTGAGATGATGGTTATATTATTGTTTCTTTTTTTTTTGTTAACCTTGTCTGCACACATATTAATGATTGATACCATGAAACCATGGTAAAAACCAAAGGCATATATATGTGCATTATTACTATATTTAATATATATACATATATATACGCATACATATGCATACACATACATAAATATACACATACACATACATATTATTGTTTCTTAAGTACTATCTTTTCCTCCCATAAGGCCACAGCTCAGATGGAGGAAAGGCTGGCGGAGTTCATCCAGAACTATTCCCCAGAGAGTGTTCTCCCACTGGCCGACGGCATCCTCAGCTTCATCCATCACCAGATCGCGGAGCTGTCTAGAGACTGCCTGGCCAAGTCACGGGAAGGCCTCATCACCAGCGTTTACTTCTGTGAACTCCAGGAGAACCTGGAGAAGCTCCTGCATAACGTGAGTCTCGACAGCGCGAGTCGTTGTGATGGAGAGACGATCGCGAAGTGACCTCAGCTGTCTCTGTGTTTGTCTTCCTTGATCAGGCGTACGAGCGCTCGGAGAATTCAGAGCTCACCTTTGTCACGGAGCTTGTCAAAAAGCTCTTCATCATCATTTCCCGTCCTGCCAGGCTGCTGGAGTGTTTGGCAAGTACCACCTCACTATTTGACAGTGTGTAATCTCTGTTCAGCAAACTCATCAAAAAGATGTAGAATATGCATAAAATGCCCTCGTTTGTTTATTTATTTTTTTTTTAATTGAGTGATCTGCCGCTGGAGGCATTTTTCATCCCGACTCTCATTCGTCTAATGTTTTTCCTAATGATGAAACTGGTAAGCGTGAGCAGAAGCGTGGAACTGAGCACATTTGGTCTCAAGTAATAAAACAGACTGAAATTACGACTTCATCCCATGCGGGCAAGACTTTTCTAATCTTTTGTTTGTTTTGAGGCTGCAGATGAAAAGAAAACATGTCTGTTTTTTATTCTGTGAACATTGGAAAACATGGAAAACTCAAATTTTGTAACCTTAAAAAGTCCAAATCATGAACTTTTAAATGTTCACGATGTTGGTTTTAATACCCACTAGAAAAAAATGTAATTCCTTTATTGGTAATATATATATTTATATCTCTTAACACATTTTCACCCCACTTCCATTCTGCGTTTTTGTTCCTGTCTCTTTAAAAAAAAGTGCAAAAGAATTGCTAATAATTTATTTGATGCGTTACAAATTACCCACGATGCCACACTGATGTTGATCAGTCCATCGAGAAACATCCTGGACTTCCAACAAAGCGCTTCAGGGGCTTAAAGTTCTCATTTAAAATACACAAATACAGTCAAATACAGTATTTTGCTTCGTATACAGTGTGCTGATGTTCTTGCAACCCTGTGGGGATATGTGGGAATCTTACTTCCTGCTTTTAAGGTCTTTGTTTTGAACACTGCTTTGATCTTCATGCATGTGAATCTCTGAGTGAGAGGACCTGTAAGATTCCTTGCATTGAATGACTAGTTCACCTTTTACAGTTATTACGACTCCCACTAAGAGGAAACATGCCATCTCAGTCCGTATAAAGTGTTACTTTTCCCCCCGGATGTTGAATTTTTAGTTGTTTACGTTTCACACCTAGACTGTGTAAAAAAAATCTAGACAAACCCTCTGTGACATCACCGCAGGTTTTTCCCTAAGAGCAAGTACAAGATCTGAAACAAATACTGCCGGAATTAAAAAAAGGGCTGCGTTCAGTACGATAATGAACTTTCAGAGCTGGTAGCAGCAAGACTTATTATCTTCTGAAATGAGAATAATTACGTCCTCTTGGGTCTTTACCCGCAGCTCAGAGGACAAGTTCACCAAACGTGCTAATTAGCTAAGACAGGCATCCACGTGGCGGCTGGCTGCACGGCTCCACCTGTTGACTCGGCTTCAGTGGCTTCATGGATCATAGACATTGGCTGGAAGCCCGCCACCCCCACAAATCTCACAATAGAGATTATTTTTCTCCCCACCCAGCCTGCACAAATGTTTTTTTCTTCTTCTGTAACGTTAGATATGTTAACATGGGAATCAATGGAGATTGTATTGTTTTTTGGAGCCACCTCTCAGCGGACCCTCGAGGAACCGCAGCCTCTTTCAGTTCCAGGTTCATGACAGATCAGTGAGCCGGATGTCGTGCCTTCATTTCACAAGTAAAAAGGGGCAAGGGACAAGTAAAAAGAGATAAGTAGCTAAAATGGGCTGTACTGCTTTATTTTTTTCTGCTATAAAGTCCCCATATTTGGCGGTAGCGGCTAATGCTCGCTCTCTTGCTATCAGCAGATTGCAGTGGTTACAGCTGTGTCACTGAGTCCACCACATGATTGACTCCAGTAGATTATATGCTTTTTGATGCAAAATAATTTTCCAGTTTATTTGGAAACTGTAAATGTATACGAGAGACTGGCATATTCCTTCCTCCTAAACTTGCCTGTCCTCTCGCAGCGTATCCAGCCAGCTGTTAGACGGCGCCCCGTGTCCTTGGTCTGCTGATTAATGGTTTTCCTAAATGTGCCCTGTAATAATGAACCTCTCTGCATACATAGGAAGCTTAGCCGCAGCAGAATATAAGCTCACTGATTGATGGCCTCCACTGCTCATCAGTGACGGGGTCCCTCCTCCCAGCCTCCCTGGCTCATCTTTCTGTTGTCAAGGCAACCGTCAGAGGAGGTCGATGGGGTCAGGAAGGATGTGGAGAGGACTTTAGATCCTCCTGGCTCTGAGGTTAGAGAGGAGGACACTCGGATAAGATGTTGTCCACGGCTGAGTTCATTTAGCATTCGCAGTCAGTCTCGATGTCTGTTTTGGTTGAAAATGTCACATAGTCACGAAGCTCTTTTCTACGAGAATGTTATCCTGCAGCGAAGCAGGCTATCAGGCGGGCAGGTTAATTCCTCCTCTTTCTGGTTTTCTCTGGTTGAAGGGAGGCAATATTAGAAAGCAGGAAAAAAAAAATTGATACCATCTGCCCCAGGCTTTTCCAATCAAAATGTTATTTCGCCAACGCGGATGAAACCGAATCCCACAGGACATCACAAAAAGATTGTTGCGTTCAAAAAGGGGATTTTTTTTATTTTCTTTCTATATAGCAGTTCAAACTTGGAAAGTGTATTAACACTGATTGTGTTTCTATGACAGCTCAGTGGTGGGGTGGAACTGCTATATGACTTTGCTGCAGGTGAAGATGCGCTTTAGTTTTGTAATTTCGGGCAAGCTTATACACTGAGATATATGATATGACCACAGCGTATAATGCCCGTTTCTCGAATGATATCATTCTTAGCCATTTTGCATCATTTTGCAGCTTCCACTGCATTTTAATGTGTGTTATCCTCAACATTTCCCCCGTACAACACCAGGAGTTCAACCCGGAAGAGTTTTACCATCTACTGGAGGCTGCAGAGGACCATGCCAAAGAAGGACAACTCATGAAAGCAGACATCCCTCGCTATATCATCGGTCAGTTGGGGCTCACCAGAGACCCACTGGAGGGTAAGAGAAAGAAAACAACATGCTTCAGGTTTTATTGCACACATTCAGCCTTAATGGGAAATACTCTACCCAGGCAGACAAGCACGGGCTAATTTTTTCAATTTGCAGGCCGGCGTTGCCGGGTTTCACTTGTTCACTTTCTTTCCAAGTCTTAGATGAGAGGATCAATACCACTTTGATG
Source organism: Cololabis saira (assembly GCF_033807715.1). NCBI lineage: Eukaryota > Metazoa > Chordata > Actinopteri > Beloniformes > Belonidae > Cololabis > Cololabis saira. Next base: position 18,572,608 of record NC_084587.1, on the reverse strand, counting down.
TCTGTTTGTTAAGTGCAGAGCTGGAGCCGGGAGGACATTAAACTTATAACTGAAAGACTGAAAGCATTTGGAAACAGCCGGCCTGTTTCTGTCCGAGGGGGAAAATGAAGTACAATAAATACAATAAAACCACTGATGCATCTGAAGCTCACAGGGTAACATTGCTTGCCATATTTTTTATTGAATGTACAAACTGGGATGTAAGAAAGACTGTTGGGGGCTTTAAGGGCTGCAGCTCTTTGTTGGTGAACGGCACAGAGGATTTGTCACAGTGACAGTTTGACTTAAATTCCTTTTGTCAAAGTTAATTACAAGTTGTTACAGTTCTAGTGTTCATTTGAAAGGGCAACCACTTATGACATGCAGCATCTCAATTGTAAATGTAATTAGAGTAACTCTGAAATCTTCCTCAAATAGTACTCTTAAAGGCATTTTATGCAGCGATGCCGCTCCAGACCACATGGGGGCAGTATATCAGCGTAAGACACAGCAAAGTCCACATTAACGTCTCTGCTGTGATTTCCTCAGAATGCGAATTACAAAGAAAAGAAAACATATGACTCACAAATCATTTGTAATGAAGAAGTGGTTACCTACTTTACTGTAGTTATTGTAAGGAGGGAACTCAGTATGGACGGATACCATTAGTCTGGTTCCTCGGGGTTTGTTTTGGGGCAGTGCCCAGAATACACTGCCTCTGGATGCCAGTGGATAGTCATGTAACTAATCAGAAAAAAGAAAGCCTGTGACATAGGCGGCGACAACCAGACTAGCATTGAGAAAAGACGGCCCAGGAATGCTGGTAAGATATTAGTGTCAGTTTTGCAGTAAAAAGTTGTTGATCCAAGGTGTTTTAAACAATTCTGCAGTGGTTGTTTTAAGTTGTGTTTTGGGCGATATCAAATTTTTTGGGAGGCCGCCAGACTTGGGTCACTTTTATATGTGCTCGTAATTCGGAGACATATCTGAAGTTTTCCAATGTGACTTCAGTCTGAACCATCATGTCGCATTTGATCTGTTGTTGACGTCACTTTTGTGTGTTTCACGCCACATTTTTTAGGGGTCCCTTCACTCCTGGCTCGGCTCCTTCATCCACACACGTCTCTGTACAGATGTTGAAGACATCGTTCCACGCATGGCCCGCGTTAAAAATATCATCTTCACAATATAATTAACTCAATTAGAATTTGAGAACTTTCCCTGCACAAAAACGTCCACCAGAAATCATGCAGGCTCCCTGCTGCATCCTTGTTTATATCCGCTCACCTGACGTACTGGTCTACTTTGTGTCAAAAGGTACCTTTACATTGGAATCGACAAAAATCATATGGGGAGTTCCCAAGGTTCTATCCTAGGACCTAGGGCTGTTCGATTAATCGATTTTAAATCGTAATCGCGATTATGTAATTAGAACGATGTTAAAACGTGAAAATCGTAAAATCGATTTTTTTTTTTTACCTTGTCTGCACACATATTAATGATTGATACCATATTAATGATTGATGGAAATACCTCTCAATACCTGCGACAAGTGCCCCATCGGAGAGGCTCTTTAGTGTAGGAGGGGGCGTTGTAACATGCCACCGGGCATCCCTCAAGCCAGATGCGCTAGACCGGCTCGTGTTCCTTGCAAAAAACTTGCAAATGTGAATAGCAAATGTAATGACTGACATTACACACCTCTACCTCCTTCATGGGTTGCATTATTATTTAGCATGCAAAGACTCAGTTTAGTTTAATTAGAAAATGTCTTGTTTTATTTAATTGGAAATATAACTTACTGTATGTTTGCAAGTGCTGATTTGCTGATTTTCTTTTTCAGAGATAAAACTTTATATTTTATTATATTTTTTTAAAACTTTTTTTCAACTTATTTTACAGAGTTTTGCACTTTATTCATTCATTTTTGGTTTAGTAAGAGCAAAGTTTGCACTTAAAGTCCAATGGGGCAAATGTTCAATAAAAAAACAGCATATTTGAAATAATTTCTTTTGTCTGCCTTTTGTCAATTCACAAAATAATCGTAATCGTAATCGAAAATCGGATTTTGAGAGAAAAAAATCGAGATTTTATTTTTGGGCAAAATCGAACAGCCCTAGTAGGACCCCTCCTATTCAACATCTACATGCTTCTGCTAGCTCAGATAATAATAAACAACAAGATAAGTTACCATAACTATTACAATGTCACCAGGAGACAATGAGCCCATACAAGCACTGAGTAGATGTATAAAACAAATCGGTGAGTGGATGTGACATATCTTTCTTCAGTTGAACAAAAACAAACTGAAGTTTTTGGACAAAAAGAGTGTTTTGGAGTCAACATACAGCTTCAGCTTTTACAGCTACAAACCACTGATGAAGCCTGAAATCTGGGTGTAGTTATGGATTCAGAGCTAAACCTTCAGAGACACATTAAGACAATTACAAACTCGCCCTTTTGTAACCTGAAGAACATCTCCAGGATCAAATGACTAATGTTTCAGCGGGACCTTGATAAACTCATCCATGCGCTTATCTTCAGTCGAATTGATTACTGCAACAGTGTCTTCACAAGTCCATCAGACAGCTAAAGCTGATCCAGAATCCGGCTGCCCGGCTTCTGACTAGAACTAAGAAAGTGGACAACATCACTCCGGCTCTGAGGTCCTTACACTGGCTCCCTGTACCTCAGAGAATATACATTAAAATACTTCTGTTAGTTTATAAATCACATCATAAACCATTCAGCGATTTATGAACTAACAGAAGTTAAGACCCATTTCACCAGAGAGAGTTACTGGTCTCATTAGCCAGGCTACTCAGAATCTACCTAAATGTTTTAAATATACAATATTTTACTAGATTTCTACGACGGAGTATTAGGGCCAAACTAAGACAAAAAAAATTTGGAAATTACGAGAATAAAGTCATAATATAATGAGAATAAAGTCGTAAAATTACGAGAATAAAGTCGTAATGTTGTGAGAATAAAGTCGTAATAGAATAAAGTCGTAATATTATGAGAATAAAGTCGTAATATTACGAGAATAAAGTCGTAAAATTACGAGAATAAAGTCGTAAAATTACGAGAATAAAGTCGTAACATTACGAGAATAAAGTCGTAATATTATGAGAATAAAGTCGTAATATTACGAGAATAAAGTCGTAAAATTACGAGAATAAAGTCGTAAAATTACGAGAATAAAGTCGTAACATTACGAGAATAAAGTCGTAATATTATGAGAATAAAGTCGTAATATTACGAGAATAAAGTCGTAAAATTCCGAGAATAAAGTCGTAAAATTCAGAGAATAAAGTTGTGACATTACGAGAATAAAGTCGTAATATTATGAAAATAAAGTAGTAATTTATGAGAACTCTAACAGGAAGAGCATCTTCTCCCTGTGTTAAAATGAAGAATATTGAGCATCTTGTGAAGTTATATTTATGTATTTATAATATATTGCTACTTTATTCTCGTAATATTACGACTTTATTCTCGTAATATTATGACTTTATTCTCATAATTTTACGACTTTATTCTCATTACATTATGACTTTATTCTCGTAATTTCCTTTTTTTGTTTTTTTGTTTGGCCCTAATACTCGTCTTAGATACTCGTAATACTACGTCTTAGATTTCAGTATCTCTACAGTGATCAGTATTTTGGACTGTAGTTATAGCCTTTGTTTCGTGGAGGAGTCGGAGTCTTGCCTAACTTTAGGTAATGATGGTCATTAGTTAATGTTCGAGATGAAGACATGAAGTGATTTCGGTGGATCATTTGCTGGCCGGTGGTGCAGCGGCATTACAGTCGTTCATTAATCACGGTGGATTAAATCCTGCCTCCAAACTCTCCTTTCTGTTCACATCTGCTCAGCCACTCCCGGTCTAATCCATCAGAAGCCGATCATTAGCCGATCCTTAAATGGCCTGGAATAAGTCCTCAGAAAAGAAAAGCAACTGCGTCTTCGTCCCCGACTTTGTGGGGAATGTGCTATTTTATGTCTTTCAGAGTTAATCTCCGCTGCCGCCTGAAATCTTGATGTTGCGATGTCATGCACAGGCATGAACGCACGCCCACGTGGCTGCTTCCACATCCGCGCTTTTCACAATGTCACGTCAATTTAATATCTGAGAGACGGTTGACAAGGTTTTTCAATGTGAAAAAGAAAAAAAAGAAAGAAAAAAAACCGTCTCTCAGCTCAGAGAATTTCATCTTAAATCAAGTTAATATCCGCTGAGGGGCTTTGGAAAGTAAGTCATCATTAATCAATAATTTCCCTGTTTTAACAAATCAGCGTTATAATGAAGAAACTGTCTCCTACAAGAAAGGAAGAACATTGAAATGTAGCTGAGGAATAACAACGTAAGGGGGAGGAAGAGCCGAAGGGAGAGAAGACAAATGAATAGAAGAAGCAAGAAGCTATTTTAAATCTTATGTTAGTCTCATTGTGACTTGACGTTTTTGGCCCCTTCTGCCGTCCTGAAACTTTAATAGCTGTTTCGCTGAAGACGCTCAAAGCGGTTGTGGGAGGCCGGCGGCTTCGGCTGGGAGATTGTTTCTTTTCATTACGACATTAGATTTGTTGTTAAGCAGCATGTTTCTCCGCAGAAATCGTGAGTCTTGACAGCTACGACAGTGAGGGTCCTCACACTCCGGAGACGGATGACTCAGCAGAGGTGATGAACTAACACACACACACACACACAGACACACACACACACACACACACACACACACACACACACACACACACACACACACACACACACACACACACACATACACACACACACACACACACACACACACACACACATACACACACACACACACACAGACACACACACACACACACACACACACACACACACACACACACATACACACACACACACACACACACACACACACACACACACACACACACACACACACACACACATACACATACCTGAATGCCTTCATACAACATTTCACTGGTGTCGATTTATTTTGCAATTTGAGTTGTAGTCCCAACATGTTTTATGTCACCAGGGAAAAGGGAGATCCATCAAACCACCCACCGAAGAAGACTTTCAGACGATCAAACTGATCAGCAACGGGGCTTATGGGTAAGCAAGGGATTTACTCTGATCCTTCACAGAAACCAAATCAAATCCACCCAATCCATGGAAGGGATTTTCCTGGAGCCTAATTCAGTGGATGAAATTTGAGTAGTTGTCATCTGGAGGATAAAATGTTTGAGTAACTCGCTATGTTGAAAAATACCTTATATAAAAAATATCTTATAATAGTATTTGGGCGAAGTTTTCAAATGACAAATCAGTGAAAACAGGAAAAAAATGTATTTAGACATTAATTTATCAGGTTGCTTAAAAGTTTAAAAATGTATTCTCAATCTATTGAGAATAAATCTATTTTGTCAACAAATGTGTTTATATAATTGTATAATGCTTATAACAGTGTCCAAAACTCAAACACACAGAACCCCCCACTAAAGCCACAAAACCACAAACTGAATCTCAGCCCGTCACTCAGTAAACAGGAAGTGACTTGATTTCCTTCGTCAAACAGTCGGACTCATTTGTCCAGCTGTCGCTCACGTTCGCTCCTCACCAGAGGTGGCAAATCCGGCTTCAGAAAGTAAAAGTCCTACCATGTATTTGTTCTGCACATTCACTCAACCAGCTGATTCTAATCAGCACAGCTCTTCAGCCAGGTAGATGAGCTAATTAGTGAACTCACCTGGTTTTAGTGAATGGACAGAACAAATATATGGCAGGACTTTTACTTTCTGAAGCCGGATTTGCCACCTCTGCTCCTCACACGTGCAGACATGCTGCTTCACTGACCGCTGACCAATCGTTGCTTCAGAAGCTGGAACTGGACCTGGACCTGCAGATAGATCTGGACCTGGACCCAGAGCTGGGCCCGGTCCTGGACCTGGACCTAAATGTAGTCCTCGGCCTGGATCTGGACCCGGAACTGGACTTGCACGTAAACCTCGACTTGTACCTGTACCTGGACCTGGATCTGCACGTGGATTTGGACCTGGACATTTGAAAATGGACTTGGACCTGGACCTGGACCTGGACATTTGCAAATGGACCTGGACCTGGATTTGCGCATGTATTTGGGTCTGCACCTTGACCTAATCCTAGATCTAAACCTAGTCCGAGAGCTGGACCTGGACCTGGCTGTGGTTCCGGACCTGCAAACATGCACATGGACCTTGACCTGGATCTGGACCTAGATTTAGACCTAGACCCAGACCTAGAGCTGGGTTTGGACCTGGACCTGGACCTGGACCTTGTCCTGGACCTGCACACATGCACATGGACCTGGACCTGGATTTGCACGTAGATCTGGACCTGGACCTGGATCTGGACCTAGATCTAGACCTTGACCCAGACCTGGACCTGGACCTGGACACATGCACATGGACCTGGACCTGGATTTGCACGTAGATGTGGACCTGGACCTTGACCTGGATCTGGACCTGGACCTAGATCTAGACCTTGACCCAGACCTGGACCTGGACACATGCACGTGGGCCTGGACCTTGACATGGATCTGGACCTGGATCTAAACCTAGACCCAGAGCTGGGTCTGGACCTAGACCTGGTCCTGGTCCTGGTCCTGATCCTGGTCCTGATCCTGTCCTGACCTGGACCTGGACCTGGACCTGGATTGATATATTATGCTGCGATTTTGCAGAGAAAATTAGCCGTTTTTCAGTTTGTATGCTTGTGAGTTTTTAAGAACACAGCTTGGAAAACGTGTGACAGCAGTTGTAAAAAAAACTGTTGAGGAATTTCAATGTGTGAAGGACACGAACACGAGCTACACGAGCACGAGCAGGACGCTTGTCTTCTTTGATGTTTAATAGCTGACATAACCACAAGAGTGGGAGGGAGTGAAGTGGAAAACCGTTCTGAGAACCTGCAGTCCTGAGAAACACAAACAACGTACAGCTGTACGGCGCAAAAAGAAAGAGGCGTTTGATGCATCTCGGATGGAAACAAGCACTGTGGGCTCTTTTTTGTATTATTTTGAAAGCTAAGGTTTGCCATATGCTTCAGACCGAAGATGAATAGGAGGCCGCTGTCAGCGCCGCCGCCAAGGGCCCGGCTCCGTGATGGTGTGACGATGCGGCGTCGCATCCGCGGCCTTGGCGAATCTCATCTCTGCATTTATGCAGAAAAGTATGCTGAGAGTTGAAAGGACATATGCTGCCTTGTTTTTTTCCAAGGACGCCCCTGACAATGAAAACCCTCACGCAGCGCACATCACGAAGCCGTAGCTGAGGAAGAGGAGGCCGCAGCCCTGATCTGTCCCCGACAGGAAATGTGCTGCGCAGGAATCGGAGGCCAACATATCGAAGGACTTTTGTTCACATTAAAATATCAGGAATATTGCTGACTTCTAAGGGGTTGGACTCTAGGATGGGGCGGTACGGACTAAAAAATGTATCACGATAATTTCTGGCATTTATCCCGATAACGATAAAAATGACGATAAAAAAAAATACCAAAACAAAAAGTGTCATCAAAGGGAATCTTCTTTCTTTCTTTCTTTCTTTCTTTCTTCTTTCTTTCTTTCTTTCTTTCTTTCTTTCTTTCTTTCTTTCTTCTTTCTTTCTTCTTTCTTTCTTTCTTTCTTTCTTTTTTTCTTTCTTTCTTTCTTTCTTCTTTCTTTCTTTCTTTCTTTCTTTCTTTCTTTCAGCTCATTTCTTTCTTTCTTTCTTTCTTTCTTTCTTTCTTTCTTTCTTTCTTCTTTCTTTCAGGCTCATTTCTTTCTTTCTTTCTTTCTTTCTTACTTTCTTTCTTTCTTTCAGGCTCATTTCTTTCTTTCTTTCTTTCAGGCTAATTTCTTTCTTTCTTTCTTTCTTTCAGGCTCATTTCTTTCTTTCTTGACATTCTTTCTTTCTTTCTTTCTTTCTTTCAGGCTCATTTCTTTCTTTCTTTCTTTCTTTCCTCTTTCTTTCTTTCTTTCCTTTTTCTTTCTTTCAGGCTCATTTCTTTCTTTCTTACTTTCTTTCTTTCTTTCTTTCTTTCTTTCTTTCTTTCTTTCTTTCTTTCAGGCTCATTTCTTTCTTTCTTTCTTTCTTTCTTTCTTTCCTTTTTCTTTCTTTCAGGCTCATTTCTTCTTTCTTTCTTTCTTTCTTTCTTTCTTTCTTTCTTTCTTCTTTCAGCTCATTCTTTCTTTCTGTCTTTTTTCTCATTTCCTCAATTTATCGTTTTTATCGTGAGATGACAAATTCTTACCGTGGGGAATTTTTTATGACGGTTTATCGTGAACGGTAAAATATCGCCCATTCCTAGTGGACTCCTTCGACTCCTCTGATTCGTTCCTGCCGAACGCAGGTTAACTCCCAAGCATCGTAAGTTGGGTGTCATTTATGTCACAGTTGGACCGCCACAAAAAAAGGACTCGACCTCCTTATGACTTCCAGGGACATCCCGATCTAAAAAGAGCAAACACTCCTTTGTGTCGCTTTAATGCAGAACAAAATAGGTTCATGTCAATATATATATATGTCATATTTGCTGACTTCTAAGGGGTGGACTCTAGGGATGGGCGGTACGGACTAAAAAATGTATCACGATAATTTCTGGCATTTATCCCGATAACGATAAAAATGACGATAAAAAAAATACCAATACAAAAAGTGTCCATCAAAGGGAATCTTTCTTTCTTTCTTTCTTTCTTTCTTTCTTTCTTTCTTTCTTTCTTTCTTTCTTTCTTTCTTTCTTTCTTTCTTTCTTTCTTTCTTTCTTTCTTTCTTTCTTTCTTTCTTTCTTTCTTTCTTTCTTTCTTTCTTTCTTTCTTTCAGGCTCATTTCTTTCTTTCTTTCTTTCTTTCTTTCTTTCTTTCTTTCTTTCTTTCTTTCTTTCTTTCTTTCTTTCTTTCTTTCTTTCTTTCTTTCTTTCTTTCTTTCTTTCTTTCTTTCTTTCAGGCTCATTTCTTTCTTTCTTTCTTTCTTTCTTTCTTTCTTACTTTCTTTCTTTCTTTCAGGCTCATTTCTTTCTTTCTTTCTTTCTTTCAGGCTAATTTCTTTCTTTCTTTCTTTCTTTCTTTCTTTCTTTCTTTCTTTCTTTCAGGCTCATTTCTTTCTTTCTTTCTTTCATTCTTTCTTTCTTTCTTTCTTTCTTTCAGGCTCATTTCTTTCTTTCTTTCTTTCTTTCCTCTTTCTTTCTTTCTTTCCTTTTTTCTTTCTTTCAGGCTCATTTCTTTCTTTCTTACTTTCTTTCTTTCTTTCTTTCTTTCTTTCTTTCTTTCTTTCTTTCAGGCTCATTTCTTTCTTTCTTTCTTTCTTTCTTTCCTCTTTCTTTCTTTCTTTCCTTTTCTTTCTTTCAGGCTCATTTCTTTCTTTCTTTCTTTCTTTCTTTCTTTCTTTCTTTCTTTCTTTCTTTCTTTCTTTCAGGCTCATTTCTTTCTTTCTGTCTTTTTTTCTCATTTCCTCAATTTATCGTTTTTATCGTGAGATGACAAATTCTTACCGTGGGGAATTTTTATGACGGTTTATCGTGAACGGTAAAATATCGCCCATTCCTAGTGGACTCCTTCGACTCCTCTGATTCGTTCCTGCCGAACGCAGGTTAACTCCCAAGCATCGTAAGTTGGGTGTCATTTATGTCACAGTTGGACCGCCAAAAAAAAAAAGGACTCGACCTCCTTATGACTTCCAGGGACATCCCGATCTAAAAAGAGCAAACACTCCTTTGTGTCGCTTTAATGCAGAACAAAATAGGTTCATGTCAAAATATCGGTTTCAATTTCATTTGAAAAGAGATCATTTGTTTACTTTGAGGAAGCAGCTTCAACCTGTCGTGGTCGTCCGTCTGTGCCGTCACCAAAAACCCAGTTCATCTCAACTGTGTGACGCTTAAGGCGCGACGTCACACAACAACCGTCATCGCGGCAGAGTTGATTAGGGAGACTAAGAAAGTAGGGACAGAAGAGAAAACGAGAGAAACCCCAACTTCTGCGTCTGCTGGGGGATCCAAAAGTTGAATATATAAGAAGGTCCTGCGGTGTTTTAGAAAGCTGTAGAAACCTTAAACTGGTCAAATCTTTTTCTTTTCAAAGTGTAGAAGGTCAAAAAAATGCAAAAATTTATTTTATAGTGCTGTCAGGCGATTTAAAAAGTTAATCTAATTAATTACATGATTTATAATTAATTAATCTAATTAATCACATTTTAATCTCATATCTGCTAAAGGTCCCCAAATAAAGAATTTGAATTCTAGGCCATTGCAAAATTGCAGTGCCTGACTAATCAATTGAATACAGAAGAAAAGATTTGAAATGCACATTTTTATTGGTGAAGTGTGTTTCATAAAGGAATTTCTAAAGAAAAAGCTCAAGCAAACCAATTAGGCCAGGTGCATTATTCAAAAATGCAATGCAAATACAGTTAAATAAATAAAATTCTGAAATAAAATACGGCTGAGTCTCAAAAAGGCACTTAGCAGACTCTCAATATAAATTCAAACTAAAGCTGACTCAATACAGCAATTCAAGTACTAATACCTGTAACGTTTACAGTGGAACTTGTCTGCACATGTTTAGCGTTTAAATGATAATTCAGGCTGGAGCAGCTCGGGTAATAGGAAAATTCTTTTTTACAAAATCTACAAATCACCGCGTTCTTGTTGATAGTCCCGTCTTCTTTCTTTTTATACATAAACTTGCCGTTCAAAGGCCCTAGCAAAGATTTGCTCGCCTCGCTCCCCTGAGGTGCGTCCACGTCTGTCACCCTACTTTGTTTGTTTGACTAGCAGCAGGAGGGAAGTGACCTGCCACTGCCAAGTGGCCTACGGGTCCCTCAATAGGGCCAAATTTAAACAGAGCAATCACAAACTGTCTTGGTTTCATTCTGTCTATGAAACACGAGTCAAGAGAGTCGTATCGTCTCAGCGTTTTCTGTTTCGGGGTTTTATTTCTTCATTTTCTGTCTCCTTTCACCAACTTTGACACCTAATCCTGTCATTTCTTGTATCCGTGTTTTTAGGTCAAATGTGTGATTTATTTGTTGTCACTGGATGTTCTTTCTTTTTTTCTATTATTATTATCATGTACAGCACTTTGGTCAGTAATATCTCTGTTTTAAATGTGCTTTATAAATACATTTTACTTACTTACTTTACTTGATGCACTGATTCGCGCTAAAGTTACACAGAAACGTTAAAACCCCTTTTGTGTTGTGATTCACGTGATGTCATTTCCTTTCTAAGCGCTGACAGTTAAAGATGGAGGACTTCGGTGCAGTAGGAACTGAGTTGATAACGATTGTGCAGTTATCAGACCTAATAGCATACTTACTAATATAAAAATAGTGATAATTATTCATCAATTTTCAAATGCCAAAACTTCTAAATCACTCCCACATGAGGCCAGGAGGCCTTTGAGAACTGAAAATCTCCCACTGCAACTCTTTAGGGGTCACAGATCAGTATTTCAGGGCTCGAGGTGCAACCAACGATGTAATTAACCACATAGCTGATATTGTGTCCAGATGTCCTGGTCCCTGTTTATGTCATTGCTTTGTCATCTTCCTGGCTGCATACATTGAGCAGCTGCTCATGTTTGAGCTTCCTCTGTCAGTATCGTGTTCGTTCCCAACAGATTCTGCTTATTCTCACGGCGAAGATTGTTTATACAGATAATTCTTCAAAAAAGCAATTTATAAATAGCAGATTTAGAACAAAACGCTGGGCCCGCCGTGCTCTGGGAGAGTGTTTTATGGAGCAATTACAGTAAAACTGGACCTGTTTAGAGCTGTGGAGCGGCGGGTATAGCCGGCCGACGGGATGCCAGCAATGTGTAAATTAAAGCTTCACACAAATGGGACTCCATCACGTTAATGACTCCATGTCTTCAACAGATTTCCCTTTTGTCAAGGGATGCTGATGAATTTAGATAATTGGATGGGTTTGTAGAAGATATCCTGCTATATTTGTATTATTTCACGACAGCAACTTTATTTATATTGCACATTTCAAATGCTTTACTGTACATAGGCAGAGAAATGCATTACAACGCTGCCTTCAATAGCTAATAAAACAAATATAGGCTCTAAATGGATCGCTCAAGTCTTTCATCCCGGCAAGAGTAAAAATCGATGATGGAGGACCAATGAGATTTGTTTTGTGCACATTAAGAAAATAAAAGTCTTGTATAAAATGATAACATTTTCAATGGTTTTGAGCAAAGTTACTGAATCAAAAATGTGCCTGATTGATGAAGTCGGTGCTGAGACGCCCAGATGGAGTCAGGGATGTTTCTTACTGCACTTGAAAACTTGAAAGAAGTCATAATTTCTAGCCGACAGATCCACGCTACTATAATATACTCAGGTTATGTGTCCTTCCTGGTCTTGAACCTCCTCTCTTCTGTACTCTTTGTCCTCTCCTCCTCCCAGTGCCGTGTATCTGGTGCGCCACAGGGAGACGCGTCAGCGTTTTGCCATGAAGAAGATCAACAAGCAGAATCTGATCCTGAGGAACCAGATCCAGCAGGCGTTCGTGGAGAGGGACATCCTCACCTTCGCGGAGAACCCGTTCGTAGTCTCCATGTTCTGCTCCTTCGAGACGCGGCGGCACCTCTGCATGGTCATGGAGTACGTGGAAGGTAACAGAGTCTCTCCATTAGATCTAAGTTGCTTATCTTCTGCTGGTCTGGTGACTCAAAATGAGTCCAAATGTACTAATCTAGTGGGTTTGTTTGCACCAGAAACACACAAAATAGCCGCAAGCGCATGTTTAGAGGTTCAAAGAGAGCTGGAAATGTATTGCTAAGCTCTCTAAGAGTTGAGTTACTTTTTAAAGGATATGGGAGGAGCAGTGTCTGGTTCTTTCAGGCTTCTGCACAGAAACTGATTCAGAAAGTTTAAAAGTCTCAGTTTGCTCGATAACATTGCAAAAACAACTGCAATAAATGAGTCAGGTGTATCTAAAGCTTGTTAAATTTCAATTTGTAATAAAGAAATTACATGCAGGTGACTAAATGTCATCAAAATGACTCACATTTGATTTTCCGGTTTCTTTAACTCCGCATCTGATGTGTGGTGTTCTTAGCTTTATTTATTTTCTTCTTATTTTTATTTTAATTTTTTTATGCATGTAGAGTGGCAAAGTGACACCCAATTACAAAAGGTCACTTATGACGTGTGTCGTGACATGTTTTAATGTGAGGTGGAGGCTGGCACACCGAGCGTTGTCTGTTTGTGATGGCATCACCCGAGATGCATGTTGATACCAGGTGTAAACAGCCTCACTGAGGTGCTGAAGGCGAGTGTGAGTCCGTGACTCATGTATGATTTTAAAAAAAGTAAAAAGAAAAATGGTATCAATGATGCATTTTAAGGCCGAATATTGTGAAACATCATAAAAACTCTTAACCTACTCAAACAAACTGGCTCTTTTCTCAAGAATAATGTTTATTATGAGTCAGATTATCTCATCTCTTCTGTCACCTATGACGACCTGAACTCTGAGCTAAACTCACTAAAGTCACTCTGTCGCTTAAGAAGCTGTCTTTTTTATTTTTGCTCTCAGGGGGTGACTGTGCCACTTTGTTGAAGAACATCGGTGCTCTCCCCGTGGAGCTGGCAAGGATGTACTTTGCCGAGACCGTTTTGGCCCTGGAGTATCTGCACAACTACGGCATTGTTCACAGAGACCTCAAACCTGACAAGTGGGTGCATTCACCGCCGTCTTTATGCCAGAAAACTGTTCTGTCGTCGATATCGGGTCTGGTTCGTCATGCTTACATCGACCGGGAATTAAAAAAACATGCTTTTTCAGCTGATGGATTCAGAGTTTAATGTTTACTAAGTTGGTGCCAAATGAAAAATGCCAGAACTGCATCAGACAGACAGAACTAATGTTTAAGGCGGCGCTGCATGGAAGAGGACCCAGATACTGTAGCAGCTAGGGTTGCCACCCGTCCCGTAAAATACGGAATTGTCCTTTATTTGAGAAAAAAATGTTGCGTCCCGTATTGAACTAATACGGGACGCGATTTGTACCGTATTTTCAATAACTTTTACACCATATTCTAGTTGAATTATTGAAATAAATTAACTTTTACACCATATTCTAGTTGAATTATTGAAATAAATTAACTTTTACACCATATTCTAGTTGAATTATTGAAATAAATTAACTTTTACACCATATTCTAGTTGAATTATTGAAATAAATTAACTTTTACACCATATTCTAGTTGAATTATTGAAATAAGTTAACTTTTACACCATATTCTAGTTGAATTATTGAAATAAGTTAACTTTTACACCATATTCTAGTTGAATTATTGAAATAAATTAACTTTTACACCATATTCTAGTTGAATTATTGAAATAAATTAACTTTTACACCATATTCTTCACCTGTAGGCTATATTACATCTGGGCTGATGTGGACATACGTAGCATAGGAGGATATTTCAGTTGCTAGTATGGTTGTCTGTCTGTACAGTCATGCAAGTTCAATGCTATTAAAGCACTTTAAACTTTAAATCAAAGCATTTAGTTTTTTCATATAAAATAAACACATTTTTATTCAGTTTAAAAGTTTTGGGGCTTTTTTTTGGCTCCTGCGCTGCTGAAATCAGGGCGTCCCTTATTTCTATTTCTGAAAGGTGGCATCCCTAGTAGCAGCGTGCAGGAGACCGTCAAGTTTAAAAAAAAGCAAAACCACGAGTGCTGCGGGGCGGGAAATTCGACAAAGCCCGAATAAACAGGAACCCAGTCGGGGAGGGTGGAAAAACAGAGCTGAAATGGGTTTCAGAGATGAAACCCTGCCGCTGAAGACATGAAACTGGGTCGTGTATAAACTAAGCAGTTTCATCAGCCACAGCTCGAGGCCTCGATCACACACTGCTGCCTATAATCCCACCGGCACCTTCGGCAGGTGGGGGATACACAGGAGAGCGGCCCCCCCGGCCCCGGCTGGGACCCATGGGCGAAGGCCCAACCACTTAGTGCTCACTAACAAGCTAACAAGCCTCTCCCCCAGGGTTGGCTACAAGTGAAGGATCACAAGGAGGTTTCTGGGCAGATTACATCTCACCAAAGATGGCTTGAGAACGCCTTGGTGAGATCGATAAAGTGCAGGAAATAAATTCACAAGTTTGTATTCGTCTTGTCTTCCGTCTCAAGGGAACTGAGATGACTTTTGAGGTGAATTTGCACTTTGCAAAAAAAGGTGAATGAATGAATGTCCAAAAACAACAGTAGGTGGTTCCCTGAGCAGCTGGACTGAAATAGATATTCCACTCAGGAAATAATGGAGAACAGCAGGATTAAAAGGGGGAATGAATACAAGATTTACAGTCCAAAGATGGACACAAATGACTATGCTAACAGGTAAACAGGTAAATACTATCCTGAACTGGTACTTTAAATGTAATTATGAATGAATGAATGAATGAATGAAGTTTATTCAGTCATTGCAACACAAAACAACACCAAAAAAACACAGCATTAACTATTAAACCAAAAAAATGTGTTGAACAATAACTGAAAAGGCATAGGCAGAAGCAAACTGCTTATAAAAGCCTATCCTATATTAACAACTTTCTATTTTTGGCTACCAACTTCCAGAAAACCAAAAAGAGAATAGAAAAGCAAAAAAACAACAAAAGGCAAAGAAACAATAGAAAAGCAAAGAAACATTAACAGATGGTCAATTGCACTTATAAGCTTCAAAAATAGCTTTACAAACCATTTTCTTAAATACAACAAAAGAATGACATGTTTTTAAACATGTCATTCTAATTATCTTCATCTAATTATCTTCATAGCATCTTAGATGGAGCGGCCACCTTTCGCCCTAAGACACCTGGCATAAACTGCAGACTGTAAAAACAACGGACGAAGCATCAATCACGTGACCCACAGGTTACCAGCTGTTGCGAAGCCGATTTTTCCTGGTTTCCCGGGAAGCCAACAGGAACACACACACCTTATGTCAATCAAAGTCAGCTGTGGCTACCAACTCCTCCATCTGACCCCAGTTCATTTCTGCTCTGAGGTTGGACATCGTAACATGGGAGTCGATGGAGATTGACTCGCTTTTGCAGCCGCCCTCTAGCGGTTAGTCGAGGAACTGCAGCCAGTCTTTACTCCACATCGGCCTCAGCACGAAAGTTAAGACGCCCGACTCCAGCAGACCCCCATGATCTTATACGGGATGATGATCGGATGGCAAAGTGGAACATCATAACAACAGTATAATATATAATGATAATACAACAGTACGGTAGTTTAAATAGTTCCTCAGTGTTTCACTTTAGCTGCAGATAGGAGTGACGTAGCATTTTGAAAGTGACCCCATGCACAGTAGTGATCAGTTGTTTCCTCTTTGTCCAAAGTCTCCTGATCACCTCGATGGGACACATTAAACTCACGGACTTCGGTTTGTCCAAGATGGGTCTAATGAGCCTCACCACCAACCTGTATGAGGGACACATAGAGAAAGATGCCAGGGAGTTCCTGGACAAGCAGGTACGCCTTTTTTTAATGAAATCTTTCTAATAATTGCATTTTGTTCTTGCTTGTATATATCATGTGTACTTTTTTCCAGAGCTGCAAACAAGACAAACAAATATGCATGTCTGCAGGAGAAGAGCTAGAGGACAGTCACCATTCACACAGAGTTTAAAGCTCACTGCGCCTTGCTTGTTGCATAGTAGATATTTTGTTATTTTAGGTTTTTGGACGTTAATTGGAGTGTTTTTTGCCGCCACATGAAAAACGCCTCCAAAGGCTGTTGACAATTAGTTTGTGCTGCTGTTTGTCTGTAAGCTGGTGCCCCAACAGAGTCGTCTGTAGTGGTAGAAGCATCAGAGCCAGTGACTTTTAAAAGAAAAAATGAATAAATGGAATAAAGTGAACGATCTGATAAAGAAGGCTCTGCTCCGAGGACTGTTCTGGAGCTTCAAGGCTGATTGTATAAAGAAGGAGGCTCCATAAAAGAAGAAAATAAATAAAAATGTAAGAAAAACATAGCGAACAACCCAGAGCATCCTTCTTCATAACGCAGTGATTCAATAACAGGGTCTTCAGTCAAGGCTGCAACACAAATCGCTACAGGAGATCATTTGTCCCCACAGCTATAACCATCTATAAAGGCTCTTTGCAGAAACTTCAGTTCAAATCATTGAATTGAATTAAAGTTTAATTAGCAGTTGCATGAATGGTTTTTGTACAATGCAGAATTAGTTGAAGAAAAGACATGCAAAGTTGGTCGGCCAACTGCCATTTAAAAGGTCCTTTTTTTCTCCTTCATCCATGCGTGCGGTCCTGCTAAGTCATCCGGGAAAATCAATAATCCCCAAAGAAAGACACTGCAATTACAATGCTTCCTGTTTGGTCTGAAATGCTGAATCATTAATGCTCTCCATCTCCATAACAATCCCATTTTGCAGCCATAGTTGTTGTTTATGCTCTGAATTAAACTGTAATCAGTCAGCTTGGGCTGTGTGTCCTCTTGCTCTGCTGCGTGGAAGGAGGCGTCTGTTTGTCTGCTGGTAATCATCTCACATCTGCGGTTGGCACGGAGAACAGATTTGCTTTTCATCTCTTGAGCGGCGATTGTGATTAGGAGAGAAATTCTCATGCAGTCGGTGATAGTGTCGGCCGTGTAGGACAGCAGGCACAAGTACAGCCATTAACATAAATGCATACTGTTAGTATTCACTGCCTGGACTCTGAACCTGCACATAACCACCGACCAAAACCTGCGGTATGTTTTATAGTATTGAAACACAGCAGAGGGGTTTTCTTTTACAACTTTACTGAAGTGGAATCTAACCAAATACTTTCTACCTAATTGATAGATGTGTTGACCTCTTTGGTACTGATTGTGGTGATATTGACTTTCAAAAAACACAATCGTAAAAATATCATCAGTAATTTTTCTTCCAAAGTAACGCAAAGTAGCAATACCACCTCTGACCACATAGGGGCAGAAAATCACATGAAAGTTCTTGTGTCAGCCTCTGACATGAGACGCAACAAGCCTGCGCCTCTGGGGGCCCAAAGTGGTATTACAAAAGTTTCCAGACCATCTTCAATAGCATAATGTTTCCAAGGGCCCTTTCTTATTAAACGTCAACGTATGTAGACGAAGCACTGTTCCAGTTTTTAAAGATTGCATCTGACCATAGACTGTAAAAAACGATGGCCGAAGCATTAAAGGAGCATGAGGCAGGATTTATGAAAAAAATTCGTATACGTTTTAAGTTTTCTAGTAATAATGTCAGATGAAGCGTTCCAAACCAAAAAGAATGAGCCCTCTAGTGTATCTCTCCGTTGCCTTGAACAGGCTGTGTGCTGCAAAATGTGCTGCAATTCCGGGCCGGAATTTCCCACGCTGTCCTGCGGATGTGACGTCACATGACGCTGCATGTGCGTTCTCCCCGTTCTCCCGTGCCGGCTTCACTGTTGGCTGCAGTACCCCCGACGGCCGTCGTGGTGAAGGGTGGCGCTAGAGAGTCTCATTTCTTAAAAGGAGCCTCATGCCCCTTTAAGTCATGTGACCCATTGGTTTCTAAAGAGCGGTTTGAAGCCTCTTGTTGTTGGGAAGCTGACGGGAACACACCCAATGTATGTCAATCAAAGTTAGCTTTGGCTCCCAGCTCCTTCAGCCGATCCCCACCAAAGTATCTTAAGAGCTGCCGTCAGACGTTAGAGCCCAATATACCATTCAATATGACAGTCGCGTCGGGTCCGTACAGACAGCTTGTTGCTTTGCTAAGTGCTGAATCATGATAATTACCGATAAGGAAAGATAACAGCGACCCATTGGCTGAGCTGACTGTCAATCAATCATATTAGGAAGAAATGTAATGCTTTCTATAAATTCCTTTGGACTGGTACAAAGAAATCCACCCCCTTCATTGTTGTCATGGATTTGAAATCAAATGATTGAGACCAAAACCTTTTTATCTACCAGCCTGTAAATATGTTAATTTCAGCTCTAAAGTTGGACATTTTAACATGGAGGTCAGTGGAAATTGACTCGCTTTTGGACCCAGCCTCTAGCGGCCAGTCGAGGAACTGCGGCAAATCTTAGTACCACATGAGACTCAACTGGAAGTTAGATGGTCGGCGCTTGGTGACACAAATTCAATTCAATTCAGTTCAATTTTATTTATATAGTGTCTATTACAGGGGTCGGCAACCCAAAATGTTGAAAGAGCCGTATTGGACAAAAAACACAAAAAACAAATATATCTGGAGCCGCAAAAAGTTAAAAGTCTTGTATAAGCCTTAGAATGAAGGCAACACATGCTTCATGTATCTATATTAGTTATAACTGGGGGTAGATTTATTTTTCATTATGCAAGTCGAAATGTTGAAAAAAAAGTCTAAATTTCGAGAAAAAAAGTCGAAATGTCGAGATTAATGTTGAAGTACAATGTCGAGAAAAAAGTCAAAATGTCGAGAAAAAAGTCAAAATGTCGAAGAAATAGTAAAAATTTCGTGAAAAAAGTCGAAATGTCGAGATTAAAAAAGGAAAAGGGAAGAAAAAAAGAGAAAAAAAAGAAAAAAAAGAGAAGAAAAAAGGAAAGAAAAAAGAGAAAAAAAGGGAAAAAAAAGGAAAAAAAGGTCAAACATTTTTGAAAAAGCTCCAGGAGCCACTAGGACGGCATGCGGCTCAAGAGCCGCGGGTTGCCGACCCCCGGTCTATTACAACAGAAGTTGTCTCTAGGCGCTTTCCAGTCTCCGTAAGCGAGTGTATGAAAACTCATCCATCCACAGCTACTCTCTTGATGCCTCCTCACAGGTTTGCGGCACTCCAGAGTACATCGCCCCTGAGGTTATTCTGCGTCAAGGTTACGGGAAGCCCGTGGACTGGTGGGCCATGGGCATCATCCTCTACGAGTTCCTCGTAGGCTGTGTGCCTTTCTTTGGAGACACTCCTGAGGATCTGTTTGGACAAGTCATCACAGGTGTGTCTGAAATACAAACTTATATTTCTTGGTATTCTGAGAATTTATTTTTTAAAGTTTGGACTTGTCAGTAATTTATTACCTCAACCTTTGCTCTTTGTCTCGTGTCTCTGGAAGATGACATAGTGTGGCCAGAGGGTGATGAGGCTTTGCCCGCAGATGCCCAGGACCTCATCTCTGCTCTGCTGCAGACCAACCCTCTTCTGAGGCTGGGTACAGGTACCGCTTTACACGTCTCTTTGAGTTACGTGCAATGCATTCATGGGGAAAAAAAAACATAAAGGAAACAAAATATCAATAAATGTTTTAGATTTATCTGCTTTTTTGTTGAGTAATAAACTTAAAATCACCCCAAAAAGCTATTAAGATGAAAAAGGATAAATTATTTATTATTTTCAATATTTTAAGCATGATTTGAGCTATTTTTGTACATTTTTAGAGTTAAAGAAGGAAATGAGGGCCATTCAGTTTAACAGATATATTAAGTGAATGTCTGGAATTCCATTAGACGGGCTTGATGACCGTTCTGCTCTGCAGTGGAGTGATAACTGCAGAAATACCTTCATGAAAAAGTCCATCCATCCATTTTCCACCGCTTATCCAAGACCAAGTCACCGGGGGGAACAGCCTGCGCAGAAATCCCTACATCTTCCTCTTCCCACTCACGTCCTCTTTCTTAACCACAGATGCATTCCCGGGCCAACCGATAGATTATATCTCCTTCCAGCCTCCATCAGGCAGCCAATTAGACCAGAGGCCTATTGATCCCTGCTCACCCCCCTCCATGAATCATCATCTTATTGCGATGGAGGCATTTGATTGCTCAGTGATTCAGGAGCTGTTGGGGGGTTGTTCGCCCCTGGTGAGGTCTCTCAAGGTAAACCAGTTACCAGACAGACTTGTGACAGATTCACCAAGAAACCCAGATACCTCACCCTGGATTTTGGTTGCCAAGTCTTGCTCATATTGCTTGATGGTCAGGGCTTTTGTCCCAAAGGGTCTGATCTGACACAGGCAAACAGTGTAGTCTAGTGGCTACAGAGGTGGGCTTGGGTCTGGAGGACCCAGGTCCTTGAGCAAGGCCCTTAGCCCTAATTGCTCCCTGGGCGAAGTGGTGTGTTTTTTCTCTCAGATGTAAGTCGCTTTGGATAAAAGCGTCTGCTAAATGACAGTAGTAGTAGTAGTACATGCAACTCTCCCGTGGACCCCCCCCCCCCCTACCTGCAGAAAACCTTGTTAAGATCTCGTACTATGTGGATCTGACAGCAGAACAAATAGAAGTTTGGTGGTTTAAGGTGCGGCTGCTGGAAACTGGCTGTGTGGACGTGGAGAAGTCACCAGAAGAACAAGCTTTCCTGCACCCCGAGCTCAAAATTCAGCAGCATCACGTCGCATTTTGGAAACAAGTCCTACAGATTGATGATAGGAAGGAAGGAAGTTTCTTCTTTTCGAGTCCATTGCAATCTCAGATGTCGTTTTGCCAGTATCCGGCGCAGGTCACAGCTGTTGGGGTGGGTTCTGCCAGGTCCCGGGGGGCTGTACTGGGGGGCATCGTAACAGTCCAGTAGGTGGGACATTGTCTGTACTGCTCCACAACTGCATGTGTCTTCTGTCTGGTAGCTCCATGTTTTCATGAGTGCTTTGCATCTCCCCTGCTCCACTCGTAGGCAAGGCATAGCAAGTTTATTTGTATAGCACAATTCAACAGTTAATTCAAAGGGCTTTACATTAACATCAAAAGCAGCAAGACACGATTAAACAGTAAATAACAAATAAAATGAAATAAAATGATAAGAAAAGAGGTAAAATAATAAAAAGCACAAGTTGTTAAAAAGTAAGGGCAGTAGAGTACAGTAGGTAAGTATTTAATTTAAGAGTACGCTAATATTTTTAGCCCTGATTTAAAGGAGCTGACAGTTGGAGCAGACCTCAGGTCTACAGGAAGTTTGTTCCACCGGTGAGGAGCAGAATAACTGAACGCTGCCTCACCTTGCTTGGTTCTGGTTCTTGGGAACCACAACAAACCAGATCCAGATGAACCTCAGGGGTCTGGGAGCTTCATAGGGAACTAACAGATCAAGCATGTATTTTGGTCCAAGACCATTCAGGTCTTTGTAGACCAGCAGTAAGATTTTAAACTCTATCCTTTGACTCACTAGAAGCCAGTGTAGTGATTTCATGACCGGTGTAATATGGTCCAGTTTCCTGGTGTTTGTAAGGACTCTGGCGTAATCTGTTGAGGGTCTTCCAAATCGGCCATGGGAGATCGTGCTCGCTGGCGAGGATTTCCGTCGGGGTGATTCCTCCCTCCATCCAGTCATGGGCTCCTGTGTTGAGCTGGTTCCCTTCATCTTTCCAGATGTTGGTCCTTGTGGGCAATGCCAGCTAAGGCATAGAGGCACGGGGCTGGTATTGTCTTTAGGCATCCTGTGATGATGCGGCAGGTGTTGTTGAGGGCTGTGTCAACCAGTTTGGTGTGGCGGGTGCGGCTCCAGCTTGACCATGCATATTTGGCTGTGAAGAAGTACAGGGATAGGGAGGTTGCACGCATGGTTGATGGATCAGCGCCCCACTTTGAGTTTACCACAATCTAATCTAATCTAATGTTGTTGCGAGTGTTGTTCTTGGCTTTGGAGCTCTGAGGTTTTGAAAGAGAGTGTCCTCCTGTCGAGGGTGACTCCGACCTGGGATGGGGTTGGTTGTACAGTTTGTGGCCATCCCATGAGACGCGTTGTTCTTTTCCTGCGTCTCGATGTATGGCAGTTGAAAATAGGTCCTTCATTCACTCTCAAGTCACAAAAACAAACACCGTGACCAGGTGTGACCCAGATTTTACCAGCACAGTCGGATGAACTGGTTTCGCTGGTTAAAGATTGGGTCATGCTTTGTATTTTCTTTATGTCGAAGCGTCTGTGTCTTTGGAAAACAGCGTTTGGTTGGTTTCCGCCCCTTCCACCAGGTGGAGCGTTCGAGGTGAAGCAGCACTCGTTCTTCAGCGAGCTGGACTGGAACAGTCTGCTGAGGCAGAAGGCAGAGTTCGTCCCTCACCTGGAGTCGGAGGAGGACACCAGCTACTTCGACAGTATGCCTCTCTCCACTCGTGTGTCTGTAAACTGCAGCAGTGACATTAATAAGAGGTTTAAGGGTTGTGCAGTTATTTTCTAACACGGTTCCAATCGTTATCCCGGGATGACAGCTCTCCTCTCCCACACTCTCGTCTCCGGCAGCCCGCTCGGATCGTTATCACCACATCAATACCTACGAGGAGGACGACACCAATGACGACGAGCCGGTGGAGATCAGGCAGTTCTCCTCCTGCTCGCCTCGCTTCAGTAAGGTACGGCTTTGTCTCACCATGTTTCTCTCTTTTTTCTCCCCTCTCAACCCATCACTCAGACCCTCGCCTGGCACTCGAGATTATGTGACAGGATTAGACGAGGGAGGGAAGAGAGCGCTCACATAAAATGGGTCATGCTGCACTGAGTCTCCTGGAGGATGGACTCGGGTCTCGTACCTGCTGTTGATGAGGTCTAAGAGGGCCGTCTGATAGCTACAACATTCATCCTCATCCCTCTTGTCTCCAGTTTCTATTTTAGGACACGCAGAGCTCATGAACCCGTAAATTGGAATCCTAACACCATCTCTCGCTCAGCTGCCTGTGGATGTCTGTTATATGAAACGTGCATCCTTCATCCTTGCTTTCATATATAGTGTTAAAATAGTACCTCTCTTCTATACTTCAAAGCTGGTCTATGTAGCAATACCACTTCTGACCATAAGGGGGGGCATGTAGATCTGCCATGTTGACAAATAAGCCGCTGCCAGTACTAGACTGATTATTGAGACGGCCCGGCATGTCTTGTACTACCTACCTACTTATGTCACCAAGCAATATCTAGCTCCCGGGTCGTGTCGAAAAATGTGTTGCAGTTCCTTGACTGGCCACTAGAGGCTGGCTGCAAAAAAGAGTCAACTTCTATTGACTCCCAAAATGCCTTTAATTCTAAATATGTTTATTTATGCTCTAAAAATAACTTTAGAGCAGAAATAAGCATATTTAAAGGATAGTCAAAAAGTCGTTTGATTTACCAACCATGAAACATTGAGAGGTGTTTTTTTTTTTTTACCATGTCAGAAGAGTTTATATAGGGCATTGTTGTTTAATTTGTGTTTTTATATGTTATTATTGTCATGAAAAAGTGTCAAGAAAAACGCCTAACAAATAAAATGTATTGTTATTATTATATTATTATTATTACATTTATTTCCAATGTGATTGATTGACGGCTCAGCCAATAGCCAGCCGTTATCATCTCCTCGTTCGTAATCGTCATCGGGCCGCGCTTAGCGAAGCAACCAGCTGTCTGTACTAAAATTCTGCTGAAAACATCCGATGGCAGCTTTTGGAATATTTTACCGGGGTTCGGCCGAAAGAGCAAGGAAACAAAGTTAACTTTGATTGACATAAGCTGAGTGTGTTTCCATCGGCTTCCCAAGAGAACCGCTTTGAACCTGCTCTTCAGAAATCAATGGGTCACATGACTTTGTCCATTGTTTAACACAGTCTACGGTCTTACCCCAGCGGCCGACACACGAACTTTCTTGTGACAGGCTGCCCCCATGTGGTCAGAAATGCTATTTCTACATCAAGTACTTTTAATACAGTCCTCGTTCTATCTTTTACCTTCTAATTGTTTTTCACTTATGCTCAAGTTATTCAACCAACTTTGAGATGCAACTGGAGACGTTTAAAGAGTTAAATTACCGATTTTATTCAGTTTTGAAGCAAAAAGATCAAAGATCTGCCTCTTTCAGCTTCTTTCAGACAAAGTTTTGGAATTTATGAACATCTATTATTGAACGTGCCAAAAAGTTGACTCTTTAAATATGAAAAGGAACCACAAACAAATTCAGAGTCACAGAATGAGAAGTTGTTTGGTCAGCAGTGAATCCTCTGAGGTAAAGACTTACAGAAGAGCGGACGTGGAGCAGAAGTAAAGCTGAAGCAGCAGCTTCCCTGCTGTGTTTGTGAACCATTAATGCTGCAGACGTCGTTGGCGAGCTTCAGTAAATCCCTTCACTCCACTTCTCTGCTTGTCAGCGACGGATCCCAAGTATTGTAACATGAATTGTGTAGGGGTTTGATTGGGTGGATGACAGCTGCCCGGATTGTTCTGATGTCCTGGAAAGGGAAAACATCTCCAGATGTGGTTGATTCAGAGGCCGGGACGACCCTTTGGGATGTTTGGATTGGGATGTGGATTGATGGGGTCTGAGCTTCCCTGCACAGGCGCTACTTGTTCCTGTCTGTGTTATATTTTGTGTTTTTCTTACGTAAACCAGGTAGAAATTATGTTTCATCCTGTCAGTATTGTTTTCTCTCATTTGACTGCTGTTTTGGATAAATAAAATGTAGAAAGGTACGAAGCATAAAGTATCACATGCAGAGCTGATATCAGAAAACTACTGTTTAGAGACCTACTACCTGTGCAGCTACGTTCATGGAGGCCTGTTTGGCTTGTAACCTTAACACACACACGTAAACATCTTTTATATAGAGGCGCCTCATGAGTTTCATTGTTCTTTTTCCTCCAGCTGAGATCGTTGCGTGTTCATACTTTAGCTCATTTAGCCTCACCTCATGCACCCTTTTTTCACGGCTCGCTGCCAGGACTTATTTTCTAGACGAGCAAATGCTGAAATGTGATGATAAAACACACAAAGCAATGGCTCATTGGTGCTGAGGGATAAAAAGAAACCAATATTGTGACACTTATCATTTTCAAAGCATATTTAAAACCAAAGTGCTTCAAGAACAAAGATCGTTTATAGTATATTATGCATAATAAACTAATGGTGATAACATTTAATGCAACAATGATGCATAAAATAAAATGCTATGCAACTTTTTAAATCTATGTTTTGATGTATCAGGACATATTAAAAATATCATTTGATCAGGTTTTTTAATTAGATGCAGAAAACTTCAAATGAACGACAACAGACAACATCATCACCCTCCACAGCCGGGTTTAAGTTGCTTGTGGCGATGATCTGATGTGATTTTACTACCAATAAATACTTGCACCGTCTTCATTATTATACTGTCATAAACTACAGCATCTAACGTGTTCAATAAGACTTGAATAGGTTGAGATGTGACTCTTTTCTTCTTCTTTTTCCCCATTTATTCTGGGAATTACACATTCCCACCTTGAGTTGAACTTCTGAAATGTCTACTATCGGCTCCCTACAAGGTATTCCTTTTGGGAATAATCTTCCTGAACAGGAATTGTTTGGAAATTGCCCTGAAAACTCTTCCCAGACTGGTTGTTTTCACAAATACTGGAGCATCCTCGGTGCTCACCTGATGTCATTATTCAGTTATTTCAACTCGGGTTCATGAGTGTAGCTCAAGCAGCCTGTCAATGCACTGTAGCGCCATGTTTCCATGACAACCAGCCTGAAGTAAAGAGCTTAAAAGCATGGCAACACAGCTACATGTTTTGACCCAGGGTTGACTCTTTGTTTCTACCACTCCAGGTAAACTATGCAGTTTGGAAAATGAAGCGTGACCGTGGCCGGGAGTCATTTTTCTGCCACTGTTAGAGTTACTTTCTTCTGCCATGTTTGTTTGTGTGCTTCTTCACAACCTACACTGCATTTCCCAGAAGGCTTTGTGGCTCAAACATGTGAGGTGAATCCCTTGGTTGAGCTTTTACACCACAGAGACCACCTCATCAGAGGTGCCGCTGCCTCGGTTCACACTAGAGGACGGTTGCTGCGTTGTCTACGATCCAAATGAACCGCACTCATGCCGAAACTTCCTGTTGGCCAACCTAAATGGTGCTGGCGTGAAAAGACACCATAAGATCCTTGCTGATGTCTCTCCTCTTTGGCATTGTGTCAACACACCTGAACATTGCAGACCAGCACACGAGTGAGTCCGATGCTCTTTTAGAGGTATTAACACTTAAGAAGTGCGTTGGATTGGCAGCAGCGGGCTGTTTTTACCCTCTTAATTCCCAGGGAAGAAGTCATTTCTTTGTTTTTCACGCATTGCTTCAGCGTTTCTACTGAAGTTTTCTTTTTTTTATATATGTTTTTATTGGCAGATTGTTTCCACAATACAGAGCAAAACAGATGAACATACCTTTTTTTTTTCTCCCTCTCCCCATCCCTCCCCACATGGTTATCATCATTAAGTTTCCTTTGGGAATAGCAAAAACTAAATAAAAATAAACAAAAAATAAAACAAATAATAACAATAAATTAAAAAAAAAAATAGTAAATAAATAAAAATAAAAAGATACTAATACAGTGACATAAAAGTAGTAGTAGTGCAATGACTGTAAACTTAAATAAGAAAATAAAGTGAGAACGAAACCGAGATGGGTTATCTAGAGATTAATAATTATTTCTTTGATCAATAATTAGCAATTTCAGTAGAAGTAACTAGTTATACTAGTAAACACTTGAGTCGGAATGTTGTCATATATCACCTCCAGAGTTATATTACTGAAGTTTTCTCATATAACAAACATATTACCTCACTTTAAAACCAGTCAAGGACCTCATGTGTCCTTATATGTAAAATCTTATCACTAAAAGATTGTGTATTTTATTTTTCATGGCTGTGAATCAGTCTTCTAAAAATAACTGTCCTGCTGATTTTCATTTTAATAGAATTAAATCGTGGCAAATGAAATGCAGAAACTGCGACAGGCTGTTAGCGTTAAGACAGCTGGGTCTTCGGCCAGAATCTGGTTTCCATGGTGCGTCGATGAACATCCTGTAGGCTTCCATTAGTGCAGCTCGTCTCGTCGTCCTCCTACACATCACATTACTCTGCATGTAATGCGCGGCCTCAAGAATGTGTGCACATCTTTGTGACTATGTTAATGTCCCCATGAATACATGCTGAAGTTACCTCCTCCAGTTTAGTCAGTCACATTTGTCATGGTTTCCTTGTGACGCGTGATGCTGGAAATCGTGTGGTTCGGTCTGTTTACTCAACGAACACTTTAGCACGGCTCAGAAATCAGAGGCAGGAAGTTTGAGTTGAATTAACGGTAATACATCCACAGCAT
The DNA here is from genome assembly GCF_033807715.1 of Cololabis saira. Lineage (NCBI taxonomy): Eukaryota > Metazoa > Chordata > Actinopteri > Beloniformes > Belonidae > Cololabis > Cololabis saira. The sequence goes on along the minus strand of NC_084587.1, from coordinate 18,544,561 downwards.
CACCCAAACCACTGGCGTTCTGATATTTGCTCCAGTTAGAAACGCCCAGATTATTATTATTATTATTATTATTATTATTATTATTATTATTATTATTATTATTATTATTATTATCACTTTTTTAAATTATTTATTATTATTATTGTTATTATAATTTTTTTCATCATCGTTATTATTATTATTATTATTATTAATAATATTAATATTATTGTTGTTGTTATTATTAATTAATTAATATTATTATTGTTGTTATTAATGTTGGGAGTTTGAGATGGTTGCTGTTTTCAACTTGATTGGATGTCAGTAACTGTTGCTTTATTAACACATTTTGTTTTTTAGATTAGGTAACTACACTAGGAACTAAAAATACAGAATATTTCTACGTTTCCCCCCCATAAAGAAATCTTGAATGATTAATGATCTGACTTCCCCTCTGCAGGTGTATAGCAGCATGGAGCATCTTTCACAGCTGGAGCAGAAAGCTACAAGCTCGGTGTCCCGGCGGGAGCACAAGGGGCCACGGGAGGACAAGGTGACCAAGAGGGAGAGCCTGGGCAGTTTCAGCATGAGGGACAAGAGCTGGAGGACCGGATCCCCTGAGATGTGAGTGGTGGTCCAGCTGTGCAGGGCCCGTTTTTAATGTCACGTCCTCGTTTCTTTGTGTGTAACAACGAGGTGGATGGCTGTTCTGATGTGATAACACTTGTTGAAGCCAAGAAGAGGATTATCTAAAGTTGTCTTCTGCCTAACTGGCATTAAAGGCTTGAAATATTGTGGCCATAAGCTGGAAAACACACCTACACTTTCATTTTAGATGACCAAGCTCCAACCTTTCCCTGGTATTTCATGTTTCAGAGACACCCAATATTTCATTTGCTTTCAGGATGGGCTGTGAATAATGCAAAAAGCTGCTTTTGAATTTCATTTATTCCGTGTGAAATTGGTGGTTTGATCCCGGGCGAGCCCGTGATGCTGAGACTTAGTGCATCTGCGGATATTAACAGGCACGACACCGGCTGTGAAAGAAAAACACGTGACGGACTTCACTGAGAATCAAAGAGAGCTGTTTTTAGTTTGCATCAAAGGTTCGAGATCTCGGTCGGCGTCCAAAAAATTCACTAGATTTGTGAGTAAAGTCGTAGTCTGCTACCTGTGCAGTCCACATGATTAATTTATTTTCTTACTTGAAATCGGTTGCCAGTTTCATCGGAGATGTTATTTAACAAAAGCCCCAGATGCGTCACCTTGTCTGTTTCACCTCCGTCGTCATTCGTCTATTTATTCAAGCCACTGTTGGATGGGTATCAATGAAAAAGCTCTTCAGATGTCGAGTTAAAATAACTTTGATGAGCCTGGAGCTTTCTGTCTAGTGCCGTCTGCTGGTCGCAGTTTGAAGCTGGATTATAAATAATAACGGAACGTTGCCAGTACTACAGAGGCGTGACTTTCCCATCAACCCGTCAGTCTGTTTGCTGCTAATTAATAGATGTTTTCATGCAGATCCACCAAAATCATTTCCACTTGAGATCATTACGGGTGAAATGATAGTTTGATGTATCTGGTGAGCTTGTGTTTGTGGCCTGCGTGCAGCACTAAGAGCTTCACACTGCAAAAGGCCGGCAACAGTATAAAAAGGAGCATCGAGGCCCCAAAAGTGTTAAAGAGTTGGTTCTGATGAACGAAAAACAGCAATTCAAGGAAATGAAATGCTGAGGAAATAACTGCGGAGACACTTTGGCGTATAGATGTTGTAGAGACTAGGGATGGGCGGTATGGACTAAAAAATGTATCACGATAATTTCTGGCATTTATCCCGATAACGATAAAAAAAAAAAAATACCAATTCAACTCCACCTTTGTAACTATAAATCTATCACCACATTCAGTCTTTGGAGCCAAATCACTGCTCTAAAAGATACTAAACTACACCAATGGGAATTTATCTTTCTTTCTTTCTTTCTTTCTTTCTTTCTTTCTTTCTTTCTTTCTTTCTTTCTTTCTTTCTTTCTTTCTTTCTTTCTTTCTTTCTTTCTTTCTTTCTTTCTTTCTTTCTTTCAGGCTCATTTCCTTCCTTCCTTCCTTCCTTTTTCCCTGCCTCTTTTCTCCCTTCCTTCCTCCTTTCCTTGTTTTCTCCCTTCCTTCTCCCGTTTCCTTCCTTCCTTCCTTCCTTCCTTCCTTCCTTCCTTCCTTCCTTCCTTCCTTCCTTCCTTCCTTCCTTCCTTCCTTCCTTCCTTCCTTCCTTCCTTCCTTCCTTCCTTATTTCCTTCCTTCCTTCCTTCCTTCTTTCCTCCTGCTCCTTCCTTCCTTCCTTCCTTCCTTCCTTCTTTTTTCCTTTCCTTCCTCCTTTCCTTCCTTCCTTCCTTCCTTCCTTCCTTCCTTCCTTCCTTCCTTCCTTCCTTCCTTCCTTCCTTCCTTCCTTCCTTCCTTCCTTCCTTCCTTCCGTCCTTCCTTCCTTACTTCCTTCCTTCTTTCCTCCTGCTCTTTCCTTCCTTCCTTCCTTCCTTCCTTCCTTCCTTCCTTCCTTCCTTCCTTCCTTCCTTCCTTCCTTCCTTCCTTCCTTCCTTCCTTCCTTCCTTCCTTCCTTCCTTCCTTCCTTCCTTCCTTCCTTCACGTACGTTGTGCGTGGATTTAACACAGAACTATAAATCAGTTTTACACAAAAACGTCATCAACGGGAATTTATCGTTTTTATCGTGAGATGAGAAATTCTTATCGTGACGGTTTATCGTGAACGGTAAAATATCGCCCATTCCTAGTAGAGACGTAGCGGCCCCAAGACTTTTCACCATTTGAAACCTTGAGTTCTTCTCCTGCAGGAAGCGGCTGTCTTGCTCAGAGTCCCTGTACAGCGAAGGAGATGCCAGTCCTCCTCTCGGTGCCAGGCGCCGCTTCTCAGCCCTGATGGACACCCATCGCTTCGCCTCGCCTCTGGAAGGAGAGCCGGAGTTCCTGTTCCGCCAGAACCCCTTGAAGGTCCGGGGAACGTCGCTGGACGGCAGCGGCGTCCCCTCGCCGAGCCTCCTGGAGCAACGGGCCAGTCTGAGGGAGGTCAACGGGGCAGGTGTGTTGGCAGCAGTGGTGGACAGTAACGGAGTAAATTTACTTGAGTACTGTACTTAAGTACATATCCAGAGGATTTGTACTTTACTTGAGTATTAGATTTCTTCGGTACTTATTACTCTTACTTGAATACATTTCCAAGACAAATATTTTTACTTTTACTCGAGTACATTTCTAGGAAGGCTGAAAAGTACTCGTTACTTTCAGGTCTGCTCTTTTTTCTTCTTCCCTAAAATCCTATAGGACACAAGCTGTTTTTGTCAAAGGAGGAGACCTATCACAGTGCACGCTCTCCACTGGGATGTACGTAAAGCGGAAATACGTCAAGCCTCCTCAAAACGATACCGCCAAAGTAGCCTGCGTTTGTCAAGACAGAGCCGCAACAAGTCAAGACATAGCCGCAACAAGTCAAGACATAGCTGCAACAATGGCTACGCCTGCGTCAGGAGAAGAAAGACAATCCGCTGATTCGTCTGAGTCTGATAATGAGCCGGACTCGGAGCAGGGACTTTCACAAAATCCTTGGCAGTATCTGAACTCAATGTTTGAGTTCGACCGAGTAAAAAACGAGGGCAAAGACAAACCACAGACATTTATTTTCAAATGTTTATTGTGTTTGCCGAAGCAGAACTACCTCTCTGCTTTCAACAACTCAACATCGAATTTCAAGAAACAAGATTTAAAGGTCCTTAAATTAATTTAGAAAAAATATAGTAATTTACTGATGTGGAAAATAAGAAATTTACTCTTACTCTTACTTTTACTTAAAGTAAATTTAAAAGCATTTACTTTTGGATACTTAAATACCTTTAAAAGCAAATACTTTTCTACTCTTACTCGAGTAATATTTTGACTGAGCTACTTTTACTTGTAACGGAGTAAATTTTGACCAGTAGTATTTGTACTCTTACTCAAGTACTGGGGTCGAGTACTCTGTCCACCTCTGGTTGGCAGTCGAAGGGGAGGGGGGGTGGGAGGTCGCAGCAGAAGTCTAATCACGTGATTCTGTCCGCACACAGACAAATCCCCCAAACCCGGAGACACGCCGAGCATTTCTTCGGCCACCGTGTCCCCAGGTCCGGCGGCGGCGGCCGGCCGGGATGTGATGACCCCTCTGTACGACCCGCTGGGAGCCCGGGCCACCAACGACCTGGTGCTCCGCAGGGCGCGCCACCACCACCTGTCCGGCGACGGAGAGAAACGGACCTCCAGACAAGGCAACAAAGTCATCAAGTCAGCCTCCGCCACAACTCTGTCCGTCATCATACCATCCGGTGAGAGAACGGGTAAGATAAACAACTAATGATGAAAGGATTGAACAGATTCTGATGTGAGACTGTCGTCTGCCTGCAGTGGAGCAGCACGGCGGCTTCTCTCCGCTGGCGAGCCCCATGTCCCCCCACTCCTTCTCCTCCAACCCGTCGTCACGGGACTCGTCGCCGAGCAGAGACTTCTTCCCTGCGGTCAGCGTGCTGCGCTCCCCCATCACCATCCACCGCTCCGGGAAGAAGTACGGCTTCACGCTCCGGGCCATCAGGGTCTACATCGGAGACAGCGACATCTACAGTGTGCATCACATAGTCTGGGTGAGAAACTTGTGGTTGTTCGCCTACACACACATATATGTGTGTATATAAACACACACACGTACTGTATATATATATATATATATATATATATATATATATATATATATATATATATATATATATATATACAGTACTCGAGTTGTAAAAAGAAATCAGGGGGGATGGTGGATTTTATCATATGGGGACAGATAATTTGTGCTGATTACAAATAATATAATATATTACAAATAATAGCACTGACCAAAACACCTGCAGAAATACTGCAGGAATGACATAGCAGCAGTTAAATGCAGCCTTCTGTAAGCTTTAAATATCCACTGGGCTTACATCAAATACATCAAAACACAACAATAAAAAACAGTTTTCTGAACTTATCAATATGACTCTGTCCTTCACAGGATAAGTAAAATGGATCGCTGCAAAAAATCAAAATATTAACAAGAATATTTTTCTTATTTCTAGTTAAAATGTCTCATTTTAGTAAAAAAAATCTCATTACACTTAAAACAAGACTCATCACTGGAAAAAACAACAATTTTCACCTGTTTCAAGTAGATTTTCACTTGAAATAAGTAGAAAAATCTGCCAGTGGAACAAGATTTTATTGCTTGTAATGAGAAGATAAATCTTGTCCCATTGGCAGATTTTTCCTACTTATTTCAAGTGAAAATGTATTTGAAACAGGTGTAAATTGTCAAATAAGTTTTTCTGGTGATGACTCTAAATGTTGAAATAGCAGTAAAACCACATTCATTGATTAAATGACATAAGGGATGGAAAGGGGGATGGCAGTTTTACAGGGGGGATGATTTTGACCGTTTTTATTTCAGGGGCGCCATCCCCCCTCAACTCCAGTACTGTATGTTTGTATATATATATATATATATATATATATATATATATATATATATATATATATATATATATATATATATATATATATATATATATATATATATATATGTATATTCACTGTCTCCATGATTCACCAGACAGAATTACTTCGACTCGAAACGCGGGTCTGGGGGAGGATGCAGGCAGCATTTAAAGCAAATTAGTCTCCATCAGTCTCCAATGAAAGAGGTTTTAAACTACTAGAATACTTTACAGACCGACAGTAGCTGCCCCGCTGAGACGGATTGTGTCTGAGAGTGAAGCGGAGTAATGATTCACTTCATTAATGCCATCACTTCGGTCTGCATCATTCTGTGGGGGTGGGGGGGTCCATGACACGGACTGCGAGATGCCAGGATGGAGCGCCGGCCTTCTGCAGATTAGTCAGAATATCAGAGTCCAGATTTCAATATGGATATGAAACTGTCGAGGAGAAAATATCTGCACATGTGAAGTCTTCATCCGAGCTGCTTGACTTTGAATAAAAGGAAAAGGTTTTCAAGGCTGTTGGATATTCCCAGAGAAGATTTGAGGGTTCATATAAACGGGATCATGTTTTATTTCTGATGGTCTCCTTATAGATTTTATTGGTGGACTGATTTTGAAAAAATATCAATTAATTTTCATTTATTTGGCAGCATAAAGATGAAAAGATGAAAAGAGAATAAAAACACACTTGAAATAAATCGGGTACAATGTATCCTGAGTCCTGACTTTCAGGAACACTCAAATTCTTAATTTTTAACCTTTATTTAAGCAGAGAAAGAAGCTCAAGAGTTACAAAACACCTTAAATAACAGCATTATATAGCTAAGATGTGGACTTACGCACCACAAAACACCAACAATGTCACCAAAGAACAACATTTAAGTCTAAAATGAGGGCTTATTTTAGTTCAGGGGGTCATTGTGTTCACAACATCCATAACCAGGAGTGGACGCATGCAAAACATTCAGATGAGACCAGATCCTTGAAGTTTAGTGTAGACATTAACTTGAAGAGCTTTTTACAAGATTCTTAGTCTGTAGGTTGTTTGGAAGAAGACCAAGAAAGCTTTTTATATAAGTACCTGCCAGCGTCTGAGTCCACAGCGGGATGAAGCAGAGCCACAAACGGACAAGGTCAAAAGCAATAAATGACAATAATGACAACAAACAATAAATATACTGTAGAAGAGAGCGCCTGCTTCTGAATACTGAGACTTTTTAGTGAATGTTTTGAAATATAACATCACTGGGGTCTGTAATCTCACGGTGTGTAATGGTTTTGTTCCTACGGGCAGCACGTGGAGGATGGCGGCCCTGCTCAGGAAGCTGGACTGTGTGCTGGTGACCTCATCACTCATGTCAACGGAGAGCCGGTCCACGGTCTGGTCCACACCGAAGTGGTGGAGCTCATCCTCAAGGTTCGCTCACTTATGAATAATTCCTCCTATAATTGACTCCATTATGCTTTTATTTTTGTCATTTTCAAAAAAGGCTGCATGTAGATGAGTAGGGGGAGGATATTCATGATCAGGGGTGTTTCTAGACCCCCTGTGGCCCCTAGGCAAGAGAGACCATGGGACCCCCCAGAATCCTGATGAATGACCACAGATCAGTAACAAAATCTTTTATTAAACAATAATAAATAACATAACCTAATGCAAACTTTACATATCCAATAACTTATTTTGTGGCTATGAATGTGTTTAGAAGAAAATGGCTAGTAATGGGGCCGAGAGGTGGGTAGTAACGAGTTACATTTACTCCGTTACATTTACTCCGTTACATTTACTTGAGTAAGTTTTGGGAAATTTTGTACTTTTAGGTGTAGTTTTGAATCACTATACTTTTTACTTTTACTTGAGTAGATTTGTGAAGAAGAAACTGTACTCTTACATTAAGCTACAGTGAGCTTGTTACTTTTCTTTTATCCCCTCCGCGTACGCGTCAATCTCTCTCTCAGAGAGAGAGGGGCGCATTTATTGAAGGCTGATTTATGGTTCCGCGTTACACCAACGCAGAGCCTACGGCGTAGGTTACGCGGCGACGCACACCGTACGTTGTGCGTTGCCGCGTAACCTACGCCGGCGGCTACGCCGTCGATTTAACGCAGAACCATAAATTGGGCTTTAGTCAGAGAGAGAGAGGGGTCCGCCAGCTCTACCATGTGACTGTGTTTCACCAATCAAACGTAGCTGCGCCGTGTAGTCTCGTCACGTGACCATATTAAACCTCAGTCGGCGGGACAGGATTGTCTACAGATAAAATTAATCGAAAATGGCACTCATCAGCAACGCAGACCATGTAGACGCAGAAGAAAAGGAACACCCCTGGCCTCACATTAAAAGCATGTTCACTTTAAAAACGGTGGGAAACACCAGCAACAGTATGCAGTGTCTTCATTGTTTGCCTTAATTTATTTTATTTATTCTGTTATTTTATTTTTTATTATTTATTAAAGTACTTGAATTTACTTTAAGATTATTTTAATTTAAGCTGTTTTTTATTCATTTTATTTTATTGATTTTAATTTGCCTGAAGATGATTATTTCTGTACTTTTGTCTGTTTGAATGGTTGTGTTAAAAAATAAATCAGACATTACTCAACTACTCAGTAGTTGAGTAGTTTTTTCACCAAGTACTTTTTTTTACTTTTACTCAAGTAATTATTTGGATGACTACTTTTTACTTCTACTTGAGTCATATTATTCTGAAGTAACAGTACTTTTACTTGAGTACAATTTTTGGCTACTCTACCCACCTCTGATGGGGCCCCATTGGGGAGATTCCTGACTGTCATTGCAGTGTCTATGGAGGTTTCAAGCTGTGTCGCTGATATGGAGCGTTATCAGCCGTCTGTCGGGGCCCCCCTACTATCAACTAGCCTGGGACAGCTTGGAAAGGGCCCCGTGAGGGGCATTTCCGATGCGTTGTCGTTGCAGCGTCTAAAGTAGTTCCATTATTGTGCTGTTGATGTCAGCCATCCATCGGGGGGGCCCTTCAGCTCGGGTTGCCTGCCCCGTTGCGGCGCCTCTGCGCTTGAGCATCGCACCAGAACTCATTTCATGAACTTGATCTGTGCAGAGCGGCAACAAGGTGACGGTGACAACTACGCCTTTCGAGAACACCTCCATTAAAGTGGGTCCTGCCCGCAAGGCCAGCTACAAGTGCAAGATGGCCCGCCGAAACAAGAGGACCATGGGAAAGGAGGGCCAGGACAGGTAGGAGCCAGCACACCTGCGTCATTTCAGCGGCGTGTGAACAACTTCTCGGCTGAGCTGCAGATTCAGGAACACACATGAGGTTGCAAGAAAGACTTACGTACCGTATTTTTACGGATCATCAGGTGCACCGCATTATTTATTTTTTTTTTTTTTAGTTAGTTATGAATCTTTATTTCGGCTTGTACAGAACAAGATGAAAAGGAAGAAAAAAACAACAACATTTCTTTTGCCGAAAAGGTGTAGGCTGAAGCCGTAGCTTATAGTGCCTACCCTTTTTTCTTATGATCAGCAAAAATATGAGACATTAGCTTTTACTCAGTGGAAACAAACAATACATAAAGAAGAAAAAAATAAGTAAGACAAAATATAAAATTGACGTTTCACATCCTAGAATGTTTTTGATAGTATACTTTATAATTATAGTGTTTTATATTTATTTACAATATTTTCTTTAAACAATTTCTTAAACTTGACGATAGAGCGACACATTTTTAGGTTGTTTTTACAACTATTCCAAATTTCTCTAGCCTTAACTGATGTACATCTCTTTTTAATATTAGTTCTTGCTGTCGTCATCTCAAACATGAGTTTCCCCCTCAGGTCATAGCAGGTTTCTTTTATCTGGAACAGGTCCTGAATGCAGTTTGGAAGCAATTTCTGCTGGGCTTTAAAGGCAAATAAAACTGTTTTCTGCTCTACTATATCATGGAATTTTAAGGTATTATATTTAATAAAATTATATAAAATTATAAGGTCCAATATCAATGAACGGGTCTATTTTCATACATAAGGCGCACACTATGTCCTGTTCTCTGATTGGTTCATCTTTGCCAGCGATAGCAGACACCTGAAGTTAGTGTGAGGTTGGAACAACGTTGTTTTCCAACATTTGATTATAACTGGATTATGATATAGATTAGAAAATTGGGTTTGTGTCACGAGTGGGGTTGATTAGCACCCAAATGCAGGAGAGACCAGGAGGCAGGCGTTCCAAAATATGGTGATTTATCCAAAAACAAACCAAAAGCACTGCTGAGCAGGGTTAACAAAAGACACAAGAGCTTACAAAAAACTGAGAGGACACCAGTAGGGTGGAAACAGTAAGGGAAAGACAAGACAAGACAAAATATACACAGAAGGGTTGACGAAACACAGGTGCAGACAATCAGGGCAGACAGGAACAAGAGAAGTCAAGACAGAACTGAAACACAGACACGGGTTTCAAAATAAAAAAGGAACTGAAACCAAACCGTGACAGTTTGACGCTTAAAACCTAACGTTGGCTTGCCGTCTAATTACAGTAAGGTAACATGGACTAGATCAGGGGTCGGCAACCCAAAATGTTGAAAGAGCCATATTGGACCAAAAACACAAAAAACAAATATGTCTGCAGCCGCAAAAAATTAAAAGTCTAGTATAAGAATGAAGGCAAATGGCGGAGGCGAAATGTCGAGAAAAAAGTCGAAATGTTGAGAAAAAAAATCGAAATGTCGAGAAAAAAGGCAAAATGTCGAGGAAATAGTCAGAATTTCTAAAAAAAAAGTCGAAATATTGAGAAAAAAGTCGAAATTTCGAGATTAATGTTGAAGTACAATCTCGAGAAAAAAGTTGAAATGTCGAGAAAAAAGTCGAAATGTCGAGAAAAAAGGCAAAATGTCGAGGAAATAGTCAGAATTTCAAGGAAAAAGTTGAAATGTCGAGAAAAAAGTCGAAATTTCGAGATTAATGTTGAAGTACCATCTCGAAAAAAAGTCGAAATGTCGAGAAAAAAGTTGAAATGTCGAGAAAAAAGTCGAAATGTCGAGAAAAAAGGCAAAATGTCGAGGAAATAGTCAGAATTTCAAGAAAAAAGTTGAAATTTTCTAGAAAAAAGTCGAAATTTCGAGATTTATGTTGAAGTACAATCTCGAAAAAAAGTCGAAATGTCGAGAAAAAAGTCGAAATGTCGAGATTAATGTTGAAGTACAATCTCGAGAAAAAAATCAAAATTTCGAGAATAAAGTCAAAATTTCGAGAAAAAAGTTGAAATGTCGAGATTAAAAAAGGAAAGGAAAAAGGAAGAAAAAAAGAGAAAAAAAGAAAAAAGAAAAAAAGAAAAAGAAAGAAAGAGGAAAAAAAGGTCAAACATTTTTGAAAAAGCTCCAAGGAGCCACTAGGGCGGCGCTGAAAAGCCGCATGCGGCTCTAGAGCCGCGGGTTGCCGACCCCTGGACTAGATGTTGGATGATGGTTGCTTGCCTGCGCTAAATAATTAATTATCTAACGGTGTCTGACGTTGCAACCCGTATCCAACCAAGGACCGACTTTAATGTGTCAGCTGGCAATGGTTCGGTAATCAATCAAGCGGAGCTGCTTCGTCTCTACCAAAGTCCCACCTTAACATTTTGGCAGATTTTTGAGCTCAGTGTACCACATAAAAATGACTTGAGGTCAGTAAGCTCAACAAAATTCATACATACACCTGATTATAGGGCGCACTGAAGATTTTTGAGAAAATGTAAGGATTTTAAGTGCACCTTATAGTACAGAAAATACAGTAGTTAGAACTTTATCCAGGTCACAACTATACGCAAACACACAAGTGTGGCCCCTCTGGGTCCTGGGCTTTCACGCATGATTAAAGCACAAATGTTGGATCCATCCATCTTTGTTGGTCCCAGTTCAACAGGTTTCTTCCCCCTCTCTCTCTCTCTCTTCCACAGTAAGAAGCGCAGCTCCTTGTTTCGAAAGATCACCAAACAGTCGAATCTCATTCACCCCAGCCGCAGTCTGTCCTCCTTGAATCGCTCTCTGTCCTCCAGCGAGAGCCTTCCTGGCTCGCCGACTCACAGCCTGTCGGCCCGGTCCCCGACCCAGGGCTACCGCTCCACCCCCGAGCCCTCGTACCTGGGTACAGTACCGGCCCTGATCACTTATGGCACTTTTCCACTGGTACCTACTCAGCTCTACTCATCTCAGCTTGGCCTGGTTTCTTTTCCATAACAATTCAGCACAGTAGGAGTGTTGGAGCGAAGCTGCTGTGACGTATTTGATTGAAGACAACAACCCTAAATATGTAGAACCTGGAGGAGATGATACGGGACTGTCTCAGAAAATTAGAATATTGTGATAAAGTTCTTTATTTTCTGTAATGCAATTAAAAAAACAAAAATGTCATACATTCTGGATTCATTACAAATCAACTGAAATATTGCAAGCCTTTTATTATTTTAATATTGCTGATTATGGTTTACAGTTTAAAATTAAGATTCCCAGAATATTCCAATTTTTTGAGATAGGATATTTGAGTTTTCTTAAGCTGTAAGCCATGATCAGCAATATTAAAATAATAAAAGGCTTGCAATATTTCAGTTGATTTGTAATGAATCCAGAATGTATGACATTTTTGTTTTTGTAATTGCATTACAGAAAATCACAATATTCTAATTTTCTGAGACAGTCCTGTAAATGTGCTGCTGGGTCCGCGAGCAGCTATGAAGTGACAGAGCTCCTGGTAGATCTTGTCGTTCCTTATCGCCTGTCTAGATCCCTTTTTAATTCTCCCCTCAGCCACCAGGTTTATCAACATCTGCACCTCAGAGTTGGATCACCAAACAGACTCTTGCGCTGCCATTGTCTGTTGAATAAAATGAACAAGAAGCCGCCGTCAGAGTTGCTCTTTCGCTGATGTCACATCCTGACTCAGACGTCTGACTCCAACCCACCGACCAATCGGTGGCATGTAGTGTGATGACGTCAGATACGGCCCGACTCAGCCCGCTTAGAACCTCGGCAGAGTAGAAACAGAAAAAGTATCTACTCAGCACGTTAGACCCAGTACTCGAATTGTAAAAAAAAATCAGGGGGGATGGTGGATTTGATCATATGGGGACAGATAATTTGTGCTGATTACAAATAATATAATATATTACAAATAATAGCAGTGACCAAAACACCTGCAGAAATACTGCAGGAATGACATAGCAGCAGTTAAATGCAGCCTTCTGTAAGCTTTAAATATCCACTGGGCTTACATCAAATACATCAAAACACAACAATAAAAAACACTTTTCTGAACTTATCAATATGCCTCTGTCCTTCACAGGATAAGTAAAATGGATCACTGCAAAAACTCAGAATCTTAACAAGAATATTTGTCTTATTTCTAGTTAAAATGTCTCATTTTAGTAAAAAAAAATCTCATTACACTTAAAACAAGACTCATCACTGGCAAAAACAACAATTTTCACCTGTTTCAAGTAGATTTTCACCTAAAATAAGTAGAAAAATCTGCCAGTGGAACAAGATTTTATTGCTTGTAATGAGAAGATAAATCTTGTCCCACTGGCAGATCTTTCTACTTATTTCAAGTGAAAATTTACTTGAAACAGGTGAAAATTGTCAAATAAGTTATTTTTCTGGTGATGACTCTAAATGTTGAAATAGCAGTAAAACCACATTCATTGATGAAATGACATAAGGGATGGAAAGGGGGAATGATTTTGACCGTTTTTATTTCAGGGGGGATGCCATCCCCCCTCATCCCCCCTCAACTCCAGTACTGGTTAGACCCCTAGTGGAAAATTGGCTCGGGCTGAGTAGGTACTAGTGGAAAAGTGCCATTAGACTGGAGCTTCTTTCAACGTCATAACGGTTTTGCTGGAAAGCCTTCACTGATTTCCTCTTTCCTCTCCAGGAGCGTCGTCCCAGAGCAGCTCTCCGGCCTCCAGCACCCCCAACTCCCCGTCTCCGTCCCAGCACATGAGGCCCAGCTCCCTGCACGGCCTCTCCCCAAAACTCCACCGCCAGTACCGCTCCGCTCGCTGCAAGTCCGCCGGGAACATCCCGCTCTCGCCGCTGGCCCACACGCCCTCCCCGACCCAGTCCTCGCCCCCGCCCTTACCGGGCCACACCATAGGAAGCTCCAACACCACCCAATCCTTCCCCGCCAAGCTCCACTCCTCGCCACCCGTGGTCAGGCCGAGGCCCAAGAGCGCCGAGCCCCCTCGCTCGCCCCTCCTCAAGCGGGTCCAGTCGGCGGAGAAGCTGGGCTCCCCCCTGACCCAGTCCAGCTCCACGGGGGGTCTCGGGGGTCCGCTGAGGAAGCACAGCCTGGAGGTGCAGCACTCCGAGTACCGCAAAGACGCCTTCCTGTGCGAGCTGGGCCTGCAGAGCCTGATGGAGACGGAGGGAGAAAACTTACCCCCCAACCTCCCCACGCCGCCCTCGTCCTGCAACACCCCGGAGACCGGCGTGCTGAAGCCCGTGAGGAGACTCGGGAGGCAGGAGTCGCCCCTCAGCAGGGAAACGCTGCTGGCAGGGCGGGAGAGGGAGGAGAGGGAGAGAGGGCGGGACCGGGAGAAGGAGAGGGAAACCGGGTCCGGGACGAGCCAAGTCGGGGGAACCGGGTCACAGTTAACGAGAAAACCTCACGCCAGTGACGTCGGCTTGAGTTCACAGAGCGCCAGGATGAGTTCAGAACCCTGCAGAGCCAAGACTCCCAGCTCCCCCATCAAGACCCCGGGAGGTTTAGGACCAAAGATCCTCCCGAGCCAGGGCGACGTCCCTCCCAGGCAACTGGAACCCAAGGCAACGATGAGTACGTTATCTAACAGTGCCGATCCTCAAGAGAGGCAGCTGGGGGGGAAACCTGAGGCAAAGAAAGAGGGAGATAGAAGTAGGTCTGGTTTACTGACCGCCGCCTTCAGCAAGAGCTCATGCGCTCCGGATAAATCCGTCAGTTCGGCACCGGCGGGAGCCCCGCTGAGCTTAAACAAAACTTTTAAATCATCAGGTATAGGCGACAGCTTGAGGAAGTCTGACAGCAGCGACTCAAGGACTCCAGACCTCGGGTCCAAGAGCCCCAAACTCCCAGCTCGGGTTCTGGCCCCCGTGGTTCCCCCACACGGGCAGCCGCTGTCCCTGGGCAAAGTGAGGCAGGGACTGGGTCCCGTCAACTGCTACCGGGGGACCCTGGACTGGGAGGACAAGTGCCGCCTGGAGGTGGTGGAGGAACATTCGCCCTCGCCCTCCCCGTCCCCGACGGCCGTCACGCCTTCCCTCTGCGGGCCTTCCCTCTGCAAGTCCCGGCCCGTCTCCCCCGGAGACAAGACCAGCTTCGTCAGCCAGCTGACCACCGTGGCCAAGAACGTCCTCGGGCCCATCAAGCTCGGCTCCCAGTCCCAGGACGCGGCCAGGAGCAGGGAGCAGCAGAGCAAGGCGTCGGAGGAGAAGCAGGGAGGCGCCGCCGGGAGGCCCGACGCTCCCGCCGGAACTCGGGGTTTCGGCGGAGCGGCGGCGGTGGTCACCAAAAGCCCCGCCGGGTCGCCGCTCGACAAAACCGGAACGGGTAGCCTCCCAAAAATGTGACCCAATGGACTCTCCAAATAAATCAGACAAAAAAAAGGATCATAAAACAGAAGATGAGCACTTAAAAAGCAATGTACATTCCAGTTTCAGAGTAAGGTGTTATTTATTAATTCAAATCATTGACTGAATCTAACTTAAAACCAGGATTAAAGGAAAAAAAAATCAACTGTAAAGGTGCATATTAACTGTTGGTTTTCTATGATGAATAATTTATTGATAAGACTCTTAATGATGTACTATTGAACACTGTATCAGATGTATATGTGTGGGTCGCCGTGAACGCATGTCTTATTGTATGTACTGTACATGTGTGTTAGGTATAAGGAGGTGAAAAAGTGCTTTACTGATCAAAACATGCTGAATACTGTGAATACCAAATCTAGTCCCTCTGTTTCCGACCACACACTCTCTCTCTTTTTGTACCGCGCATCAGCTGAGGACTGGCGAACCGGGCCGGTCGTCACGTTTGCATAAATCAACGCGCGTCGCAGCGCAGCCGCATCAGTCTGGCCACATCGGTTGAGCTCATTTACTCATGATTCAGCAGTTCACTTTCTCTGGATTAAATGGTCAGGCAAAAAAATCTCGTGGATGTCGCAGCATGTCGATCTCTTCGCCTCGCAAGAGATTGTCACGTCACGGAGGATTGCGCCCGATGGTTTTTCGGAGGCCGCGCGTCCTGATGCGGGGAGCGGCTCAGCCGGGTCTCAGCGCTTATCTCCCCCTCGCAGGGAGGCTGCTACAAGCCCCTCCTGCCTCCCTCCACCTCTCACGCACCAAACACTCACGGTGGTGGAGATAGGGTTGCCACCTTTCAGAAATAAAAATAAGGGACGCCCTGATTTCAGCAGCGCAGGAGCCAAAAAAAAAGCCCCAAAACTTCTAAACTGAATAAAAATGTGTTTATTTTATATGAAAAAACTAAATGTTTTGATTTAAAGTTTAAAGTGCTTTAATAGCATTGAACTTTCATGACTGTAGAGACAGCCAACCATACTAGCAACTGAAATAGCCTCCTATGCTATGTATGTCCACATCAGCCCAGATGTATAATATAGCCTACAGGTGAACAATATGGTGTAAAAGTTAATTTATTTCAATAATTCAACTAGAATATGGTGTAAAAGTTAATTTATTTCAATAATTCAACTAGAATATGGTGTAAAAGTTAATTTGTTTCAATAATTCAACTAGAATATGGTGTAAAAGTTGATTTATTTCAATAATTCAACTAGAATATGGTGTAAAAGTTCATTTGTTTCAATAATTCAACTAGAATATGGTGTAAAAGTTAATTTATTTCAATATTTCAACTAGAATATGGTGTAAAAGTTAACTTATTTCAATAATTCAACTAGAATAATGTGTAAAGGTTAATTTATTTCAATAATTCAACTAGAATATGGTCTAAAAGTTCATTTATTTCCATAATTCAACTAGAATATGGCGTAAAAGTTAATTTATTTCAATAATTCAACTAGAATATGGTGTAAAAGTTAATGAAAATACGGTACAAATCGTGTCCCGTATTAGTTCAATACGGGACGCAACATTTTTTTCTCAAATAAAAGGACAATTCCGTATTTTACGGGACGGGTGGCAACCCTAGGTGGAGAGGCAGCGGCCTAAGCAGCTGATTCCCGAGCATTCTACACGCCTGGTGTATACATGGAGCCGGTGCCATAAGCAGGAGTGTCTTCATTTTTGGGGATTGGCAAGTTTAGAAATGGGTCATGGCAAAAAAAACTCTGCCAACGGGAAGAAACATGCTGTGGAACAGGAAAAGCAGGCAGTTGCAGAAGTAGCATACATAATAACTATTTGTTAAAGGGCTTCATAGGTAGAAATAGAGTAAATGAGCCGGTTGTTGTTGTTAGAAGAAAAAGAAAAAAACAAGGTAATCTATGGTATAATCTTGACTGTTTAGTTAACGTCAGTAAGAAATCCAGATCGACTGATGTGTGGCCAACTGATGAAGGTATTTCAGTCACAAACCTCAGTAACAGTGCTGATAACTGTTCACATGACAACCATCTTATCTTCCTCTGGCAGTGGCCGTCGTCGCTCACTCGTAGTTTCAAACTATCCAGTGTACATATTATGCAAATCATTAAGAGCTGTGTGGGTATGGACACATTTGAAAAGAACCTTTAATGATTTGTTCCATGTCAGATTGTTATTAAGCCTCGTTACGTGTCACTTTCTGCAGATTTATTCTGATTAGTGCAGGCGCTGCTGAAGCAGACGGCAGTGCGACTCGGTTTGACACAACGGAGGAAGTTCAAAGACTGAAATGTGTTTTTAAGTCCAAAGAGTTTCACTCAAGTGGCCGAATCCGCACAACAGAAGTGGTCGTCATCTGCATACAGTTCGGCCCAGAAGGCTTTCCACTGAGTTTTTATGGTCATGCTTTAATTATTTTGCCTTTATACACCACCGCAATGGACGTAAACTCAAACCAGTAGGATGTGATCAAAGATCTGCAGTCAAACACAGAGGTCTGGAGCCCACCGACGGGGCCGGGCCTAAGGCAAGGCAAGTTTATTTCTACAGAACAATTCAACAAGGTGATTCAAAGTGCTTTGCAAAGACATTAAAACATAAATAATGATTTATGCTTTAATGTTTGTGGGCACTAAAAACACTGCAAGGGGGAAACACCCACATGACACATATAATTAAGATGGACCAATGAATTATCAACAAGTATCTTATTTTAATTGGAAATAAAATTATATTAGAATTTAATTTAAGGGAAAGGTTTTAATGGTTTATGTTTTTGTGTTAAATGAAATGAACAGTTTGGGACCTTTTGGATCACATGACCTCCCCTTATCAGTTGTAAACGACTGCAGGGACCCGCCCTGCCTGTGGACCAAACCCTGAGTTTCCTCTCTGGAGGCGCTTCGTCAAAGCGTCACTGCACCCACTTGCAGCTGCCGCTTTTTTGAGGGCATTTTTGCCTTCAACTTTGTCTTCAGTTACTATAAAGTCGCTTTGACTTGGCCATTGAACATTTTTCAATTTCTTTGCCTTCAGAAATACTTTCACAGTTTCTTTCTTGCATTCACAGTGTGTTTATGGTCAGTATCTAGAGTAACACTGTGAAGCACCATTCTAGTGGTTTTGCAGTTGAGAGTGCAGACCAGTGCTTCTCAGAAATAATCTTGATATTTCTATCAGCAGTTTCTTCATCAACAGTGGCAGATTTACGAAATTTGGGGCCCTAGGCAAAGGCAGGCGTGGGGCACCTCTAAAATGAGAACTTCTCATTTTCCTCGTCTTTTCAGCACCGCTGGGGTACCTTTTTTTCATCTTTGTGTTGTGTTTTTTCGTCTCGATTACGGTACTCTCATCTTACTCTCGCCACTTCACGCCATTTGGTTTAGTTTTGCCACCGTTTTCTTGGATCCGTTCTGCACATGCACAGTAAGATGGATTGATCCAATGTAGTGGACCCTGAAGGGGGGGCCCGGACACACACATGATACGATATGCATTCTGCTGGCATTTTAGCAAGAGGATTTTAATCATAAATATAACTAATATGCGCAAATAAGTAATAACTGTATTACCCAAGAGTGTGAGGATTTTACGGGGCCCCTCAGGAGATTGGGATCGGATGCAACCGCCTAGTTTTGCCTGAGAGTCCGCCCCAGATCATCGATAAACACGAGTGAGCCCATACCATAACACCGCCTCCACCGTGTTTAAGACACCCCCGGTTTTTGGGTTTTTCTCTCTGTTTCATCCATCCAAAGAATCTGATTCTAAGAACATGAGAGGCTTTTTTTTCTTTTTTAGATGATTTCGTCCAAAGTCTGGTCTTAAATGTTCCCGAATTTCCCCAGCAACTTGCAAATCATTGTAAACTCTCTGTATTTATATTCATGAAGATGTTTTTTTTCTTGTAAAAACGTACCAAACTGTTGATTCGGCCACGACTACGGTTTCTTCAGTGCAATAACTGCCAAATGCCAACTTGATATCAGCTCCAGACCTTTAGTTATCGTCATCTGAATTGAAGTAATAAGGGAATGGGCCACACCATGCCATTTAACATCTCTTCAATCAACTGTCCAAATATGTTTGAGCTCCTGAAAGTGGAGTTTTCTTTGTTTAAAATGTCTGAAATCCCAGAAAGGTAAATGTAATGTTTCCTTGAAATGTTTAAATTAAATCAAAGCTGAGCGTGTTACGCTTGAATCCCGGCTCGACTGTTTCGATACCCAATTCATTGTGGTGGTTTGTAAAGGCAAAAACACGTGAAAGCTGTTGTCATCGTCCAGATTCTTCTGGACCGTTCTGGAGCTGTTCTTTGTTTCTGCTCCTGTGAGCTCGGACTCGGCTGCTTGTTGTCTGACATGAGCTGACAGAATAAGGTGGAAAAACCAGAGTGTGGTGTTTATCCGACTGTATAAAATGTTCTCACCTCATCCGTCCTGATTACGAAAGCATGTCCCATGTAGTACATGCATTAACCAGTGAGTTGTTTTCTGTTGGTTTTTATTCTTCAAATTCAACTTAGTACCGGGTCCTGCCCTGAAGTGGTTCACAGTGACCAGTGTTGGACATATTGAGCTTTTTCTATGGAGATGAGACTGCTGAAATACTGCAGAATAGATGTCATTAGCCATAGGTTTACTGAATATGCAGACGGAATATTTGCAGTAATTCTCAAACGAACTCAACTTACTTTTTGTTGTGTTTTTTATGTGACTGTTCATTTTATTCTTGGAAATAGTGATGGCATTTTTTTAATATACTGTCTTATATATATATACAATGCTGACAGGAAGGAGTCTGTCTCATATCTTGATGTGATGTTGGAGTCACGAGATGAAACGAACTGTAATCTTATACAGCATATTGTGTCCAAAATTTGTCCAAACTTTTAAATGTTCGAGCATTTCTTATCTCTTCTTCTTTTTGTTACTGACAAGAGGAGTGGTATACATATGCACTTTATTTAAAAGAAAAAGATCTCCGTTGATGTTGCTGCTTCTGAGTTCAACTACTATTAAATATATGGATTATAAAACACAGAAGTCCAAGTATAAAAGATATTTCACACCTTTTTCTGTTCACTCAAAGTGTATGTTTAGTTGTTCCACCTGGATATTTCTGTTTGTGATTGAGGTGACTCAAATGCAGACACCTTGGGGTAGATTTACTATCTTTGCACCTGACGTTAACTGATTTGGTGATAAGAAAGTGACTCAGTATTTATTATTAAGATGCAGGAGTAAATCAGTACCTTACAGGCGTGGACACGGTCATCTCTGCGCCTGGTCTCATTGGTAATGTATTCATGTTTTCATTTCCTGAGGGCAAAGTTCCACGAGGAGAATATTCACATGAATCTCATAGACTTATTTACCATGCAGGTGGGACCGTTTACATGACCACAGGTGGCAGTTGATGCGAGGAGCATGCAAGCACAGGTTTTGGTATTTACCGCCTATGGTTCCACTCAAAACTGGCTGTGGGAGAGTAGTTGCAACAGGTCCTCCACTCATGCACATTTATTTTGAATGCCAGAAGAAGAACATTATCAGAAATATAGAAAAAATTGAATGCCAAGCAATGCTTTTCTTTATTGACTGTAGGACGTCTAAAATAATCTAGAATATCTACCTGAAAAGATTTATGCAATACTTGCTGTAGCAAAAACCTTTTCCTTCTCTGCGTTTTGTTGTGTTTCTTATATTTTGTATGTTTCAATGGTCATTCTCTAACTTACGTAAAGATGTTATCATCCGCATACGACCTGAGCCATCCTCGACTGTGCAAAAATATAACATAACATAGTTGGACATACCAGCAGTTTAATATTGACATGATATTCAGACAAATAGCTGTTAACAGATACCTCAGGCCACAGAGATAGCAGGCTGTTAGAGAAGTCCTAAAGGATATATTTAGTATTTAAAGCCAACACTACTTTTAACCACACGGAGGTATATACATTTGCAGTGTTGTTGCAGTGTTGCATAGTTTATCCCACTAGAGGTCCTCCTTTTATTGTGTCTGATTTACACCAGGTGCTGTGAGGTTTCTTGGGATATGCTGCCCCCATGTGGTCAGGAGGAGTATTGCTGCTTCTGACCACTTCTGCAAATTCTGAGTGGCTTTGAAAGGGGTATATTAAAAATTATTAAATAAATAATCCGTATTTGTAAACAAATACTTGCGTGGCTTAAAATCACAACCTGCTAAGAAACTCTGGCATAAAACACAATCATGCCTGGAAATTTATAAATCAGTGAGCAGTTGAGTCTGAGTTCAGAATTTTCCAAGTTCCCAGGTTTTTATGTCCACCCATCTTCATTTCACGTTGCGTCTCAGAAGTGGATAGTCCGAAGCTGTGATGCCAAATTCTGGAGAAGCACACCCATCAGAATAAGGGGGCGGGGCAGAAGGAACTTCCTGACTCCGCCCCCTAAAACCAGCTTCTATGAACCGAGTTGAAAAGGTCACTTGTACATTGTGTTTACCAGGATAGTAAATCTGCCCCCGAGGTGCAGTGCAGTATGTGGAATAAAGTACTGAGAGTTGTTCCAAAACATGCTGCCTCAAAGTCTCTTTGGGTGTAACCTGGAGTTCTCCACAAATATTCATCTTTACATTCCAAATATCAAACCATAAAGATATAAGGCAAAAAAACGTATTAACACCTCCGGACTGAAACTGGATGCATTTAGATTACCAGGAATAATATTTGGGAGATGAGCCTGATTTCAGTAGATTTAATTAAGAAGTTGCATGCAAGTGGGTCAGAACATACAGGCGTCATTATGCAGCAATGACACAGAGCAAGGGATGCATAATGATTTCCAAACACTACAAATGATGACTAGTCACTGCGATTCTGATAAACAGGTGATTAGTCAGAGTTAATCTTTTAGGAACAAAATATCAGTTTGCACATTCTGTACCCAGACAGGCTAATACCTCCATCAGTATTTAGTTAATCAATTGGCCGAGGATACACTTCCATCACAAAGGCCTTGTACATTACTTTTGCTTCTTTTTTTTTTACAAGACTTTTATACTTTACATTTAAACTTATTTTTTTTGCAGAAAAGATTCACTCACAAAGTGAAACACTCAAAACCTTTTCCAATATTGAAATATTTAGCAAAATTAGTCATGGAAAGATTTTTTAAATTTGATTCAATCCAGTTCAATAATACTTAATAAAAATTCTAGTATTCTAGTAGTTTTCATTAAATTTCTCTGAGTCGTGATAGTTGGCCGTGGCTGTGGACGAATGTGGAGGATCTGCTGCAGCAGTTTGTGTTGATGCAGATCTGAAGGAGGGTTCTCCCTTATGTTTTTCATTTTATGAAGCACAATCAGCTCTAAATGCTCCAGAACAGTCCTCGTAAACCTCTCCTTTCCTGTTTTGAAATAGAAATCTTAGAGTTTAAGAGTTTGAAAAACAATATCTGTCAGGGACCTTTGACTTTATCTACAAAACTCAGTCTTTGGGGGATCAGGATTACGTGCACCACAGAAAAGATGACTCATGGCCTGTGAAAATCTTTCATGGACACAAGCTTAACAGGCTTAGCCTGCATAGATATTGAGGCCAAGAGAAATTATATTTATAGTAGAAAGATGCACATTCAAAAAGAGACACAGATGAGAGGCAAATTATGAGATCCAGTAGCACGTGAACCTTGAAAGGAATTGATTTCTATATTAATTTCCCATAAAATGCTATCTTCATCAAAAACACAAAAACATGGTTAACAGTAGGTCTAGAGTTGCCTTATTTATAAATGACTCTCAAACATTTGAATTCATTCATAAGAAGCGTCTGCAAATGTGAACTGTGCCTCACGAAAAGAAGATCTCTGAAGAGTGTACAAGAGTACGATGAAGACTTGCTGGTCTGCATGAGGTTGAAAAGCAAAAGTAATGCGTGATAGCACGCTGTCATTCCACTCCCATGTCAACAACATCACCCGGTCCGCTTACTTCCACCTCCGTAACATAAACCGACTCTGACCCTCCCTCACTGCTTCCATCCCTGTCCACCATCTTGTCACCTCCCGCATCGATTACGGTACTGCAACTCTCTCCTCTTTGATCTGCCCCTGAAGTCCCTCCACAAGCTCCAACTACAAAGTGCTCCTTACATCTTCAAGGCCATCTATAACCTCGCACCACCTTATCTGTCTGACCTCCTCCAGGTCGTCACTCCAGCCCACTAGCTCGGATCCTCCTCCTCCATCCACCTCACTGTCCCCTGTGGGCCCTCAGCATCACAGGCAGCAGTTTTCAGCCGACCTGCTTCCCATCTTAAAATCCTGGATCAAGACTCACCTGTTTAAGATATCCAAGTCATGCTAAGTCCAACTACACTGTTCCTCATGTTTTTTAATTTGGTGATTTTATCCATTGTTGTTCTATCTCTTTGTGGTAATGTGTCCTTGGGTTTTATGAAAGGCGGTTATAAATAAAATGTATTATTATCATTATTTGTAGCATCCATCAGTCCTCAGTTAGAGCATCTGCTTATGAATGGAGACAGTTTATTGCTGTACTACTCTAGTAGTGGGAGCGCCCGCGGCAAGATTACTCCAAAGACGTGACGCAGAATCAACTCAGTGTAAATAAGTAATGTAATTTAAAGAAGAACCCGCGTTAAGCAGCTAAAGGCTTGAAAAAATCACTTAATCAGGCAAATGTCTTTATTCATGACTCTTCCATACATAAGTTATAGGTGACATAAGGATGTCCATGACAAAAAACACCACAGAGGAAGCACCTGCTATAAAAAACAAGCAAACAAAAAGAGAAACAGTTGCATGTCTATTGTATAGTATAGTATAGTGGCTATCTACACTGTAAATGGGAACATTTTCAGTAAGGAAATACATCCACAGCAGAATGGATTCAGAAAAAGAAAAATCGAGAATTATGCAAGGGATTGGTTGAATTGCTTCTACTGAAGGAGGTTTGAACAGCTATTTTAACTGCAAGACTCCACTTACTTTTTCCTTCGGCTGTAAAACCAGTAAAAACCAAAAGGGTTTATAGCCTACCATATAAAGTGTGGCACTATAAAAATGAAAACTTATTACCAACAGTTGTAAAACAACCAAAAGATGACATAAACCACATATAAAAGATCCTAAATATAAAAGATCCTAAACAAAAAATCACAGTGCAACTGCAAGTTACTGAAAAAAGCAACAGATATCAATCTACATTTTGCATCTATATATGTTTGTTGTTTTCTATCTCTTTTGGTGCCAGTCGTAAGACTGGTTTGCTAGTTTTCTATTATTTTTTATTTTATATTATTTTTTTATTTTATTTTATATTCTTACTTTTTATTTTACTGGTTTGCCACCTAAACAATTTGACCAAAAATTACCTACTTCCCATTCAAACCTAAACAAATGTCGAAATGTTGTTTACTAGAACCAGTTTCGTGCTTAAAATAGTTATAATAATATAATAATACATTTAATTTATTTCCTTTTATTAACTAATAAACGGTTGTTTGGAGGATTAAAGTTGCAGTTTAGGTGATCTTGAACCAATAAAGTTATATTTATCAAGATTACTCAATAACTGTAGCAGCACGCCGCACATATTATGAACTATAATCATCCAGGTGCCGTCTATGTGTTTTAATGTTGTTTTTTTGTTTTTTTTATTTTACATTTGCAAACAGTACAATGATAACAAAACTTCACATTATGCAATTTCACATTGAATTACAACATATAAAGAGTATAACTCAAATAAAAAACAACAAAAAGCACAACACATTATAACCAGCCAGGGGGGATGGAATTATAACAGAAAGCCAAAACATTTACATACATTTATGGTTTTAATTGCTTTCGAATTTGTAGAAAACTTAATAGAGTCCAGATACTGTTTTAATTCACAATGAAAAGTAAAAAAAGAGGGTTTTTTGCGTAAGAATTTGGATTTGTGCATGTGGAATTTTGCGAGGATAATCAACAAATTAATAATAAATGTTTCTTTTGGCTTTGTTCTAATTGTTACATGGTCAAAAACACCAAACAACACATCCTTCCAATATAAATTAAAATCAGTATCAATTCTTTCAGACACAAAATTACACATATCACTCCAAAAAGTTTGAACAATGGGGCACAACCAGAATAAGTGAGTCATCGTTTCAGAATTTGCAGAACAAAAAGTACAGTTTGAATCGATATTTCTTTGCTTAAATGAAATTTCTTTAACTTTGTTTGTCACCAGGTATTGGTTGGGTGAGAGCCAGACCTTCTTCCAATTAATATTTTTTACATATTTATTCCAATATGTGTTTTAATGTTTTTTTTTTTTTTGTTTTTTTTTTATTGAAATATATGCACAGGAAAATGTTACATCACTGTAGGACAAAATGTAGATACACAAATATAGAATATTTCACATTTCAAATTTACATATCCATGAAAAACAATAAAGTAAAAGAACAAAAAATAAAAATAAAGAAAATAAAGAAGCTCGAGATACAAGATTTATATTAAATTGTATTCTTCACACAGTCTTCTAGTTTTGCTGGCTTTAGGATTCATACTTTCTTTCAAAGATTTTAAATAGGATGAACAAAGTGCTTTAAATACTATAAAATTCGGGCGTTGGTGTGCAAATTTGGTACAATGAATATGAAATTTAGCAAATAGTATTAGAAGGTTGATAACATATAATTTATCTGAACTTATTTCCTCATTTTGTGACAGACCAAATAAAAAATGTTGGATGTTCAGTTTACAAGAATAATCAATTTTGTTATTTATGAAATTATTTAGATCAATCCAAAAGACATGAGAGTAGGTACAATCCCAAAATAAATTATATGTGTTTTAATGGTAACATGTGAGTCCAATGCCGCGTTCCATTTGTCCTCGGAAGTGGGAATTTCCTAGTTCCCAGTCGGAATTTTCAACTGGTATGCCCCTCGAAGTGGGATTTCCCACTGGGAAAGTGGGAGAGTCTTCACCGCCCCCGAGTTCACATTCCAAGATAGCTGCCCCGGTTGTAAACAGTAGAAGAGAGCTCTGTAATAATTCGTAGCACTTCTTTCTAGTTTTGGTCACACTAAATCAGTAATATACAAGTATTGTTCAGCATATATATGCTGCTATAGTGTAATTTACATTTTTCATGTGGCATATGCGAACTACAAACTTGTTTACCTACTTTGTAACTGGAACGCTGATAACTCGGCTGTGACGTCATTCCCAGTTCCGAGTTCCGACTTCCGAGGTAAATGGAACGCAGCACAAGTAACACATTACGTAACCGTATTGGTTATTATCAACCAATGACATTTTAAAGAAAAGCTCTAACCAATCAGATTCTTCGCACGGATCCCGTCAGCCAATCACAGCGCACCAGGAAAGGACAACAGGAAGTGAACGCTGCTTTGACAGAAGGGACGGTGAAGCGATAAATGTCCAGGGGACAAAACTGCCCTGTAGTTCTTTATTAATCGACTATAGAAGTTACCTTGGTACCAAATAGGGACGAAATGGAGGTATTCTTGCCGAACTGACACCAGCTTTTGAAAAACATCGGGTTTATTAAGTCATTTGGGGCTTGAATGTGAAGGAGGTGACGCCGGTGCTAGTGCTAGTTAGCCTCTCCAGAGACGCAGGGGAATCGGCTGAAATGAACGAACCTGCGACTCAAACCCGATCTGCTTAGCCCCACCTGGAACCAGGTACGTGGTTCTGGCCGCTGCACTCGCTTTCACGTCGTGTTGAGACATTTTTAGATGCAACTAAAACTTGTTAGGATGCATTTAAATGACAGTGAGGATGTTGCACCGCGGTTGAATTGGTTTGATATTGGATATTCAAATTCAACACCCATAAAACTACCACTGATTTTGGTCAAACCACTTGTGATGTGTTCATGGTCATCTGGACTATATATCACAAAACAGTAATTATTAAAAAAAATCATATTATGGGCTGCTTTAATGAATTCAACACCCATAAAACAATTGGTGTTATGTATCACAAGTTTTATGGGTGTTTATGGGTGTTCATTAAACCTAATTAAATCAGCCCATAGTATGATTTTATAATAATTACTCTCTTGTGATATATAGTCTAGATGACCATGAACACATCACAAGCAATATGACCAAAATCAGTGGTATGTATCACAAGTTTTATGTTGAATTTGAATATCCAATATCAAACCAATTCAACCGCGGTAGATGTTGCTCAGAAAGAAAGAAAGAAAGAAAGAAAGAAAGAAAGAAAGAAAGAAAGAAAGAAAGAAAGAAAGAAAGAAAGAAAGAAAGAAAGAAATTAATCATTTACAACATCGTGAAAGGTGTCATCTTTGTTATTAAAGGGCTTCAGTCTCTGTGAACTCAGACAAACACAATACTATAATCAGATGACTTTCCCAGGCGCTCAAAACCCCGTAATACCGGTTGTCAAATGGCAATCACGTGTGTGTGTGTGTGTGTGTGTGTGTGTGTGTGTGTGTGTGTGTGTGTGTGTGTGTGTGTGTGTGTGTGTGTGTGTGTGTGTGTGTGTGTGTGTGTGTGTGTGTGTGTGTGTGTGTGTGTGTGTGTGTGTGTGTGTGTGTGTGTGTGTGTGTTCTCCTTTCTCGTAAAGATATTAAACATTATAGTCAATCAGCACACACTGCAGTAACGTGTTCCCTATCGAAACTCTTACTCATCAGTTTTAGGCAAGGATGGAAAAATCACATTGTGAAATCTCCAGTGAGGATGCTCTCTGACTCTAATTGCCTTGTTTCAAGCCTTTGAACTTAGGCTACTAATTTAGGAAGGAAAACTTGCAGATAAGAAAGCATCCGAGTTCATGTTTGAACCTTTTTCCAGGCAGGAATGGTTAACAAGCCTTTTTTTTTTCCCTTCAGGAGCTTTCAGCTTAACTTCAGTTTTGGTCTTTTTGTCTCGAGGCCAAATCGAAAAGATATAAAGAGTCTATCAAGTCTGCCTATCAAGTCGGTTGTATTTGAAAAACATGTTAGATTGATTGGTGGTTCAGTATTGTCTCTAGGTTTGTGATTGTGTATGATTATTCTCCTCATTATCGTTGTGCACCGACTCTTCGACGGTAGCAGCCGGGATGGGATCCAGCCTCGTCTTAACAGTATGAAGCTCAAACAGGAAATTGTTACTGGATGGATGATTGATAAACACAACCATCATCCTCACAGGAACAAACAAATGAGTTACTTGTCACAGTTTAAAAGGTGAAGCGCAGATATACTTTAGAAAGATTACACTGTGGTGATTGATGATGCTTCCAGCTTGTCAATAGGGGAGAGTTTGTGCTTTCTCTTCACATCAAACATCCCTGAAGCCATCAGCTTGACAGGCCAATTGCTCTTTAACTTGGTTTGTTGCCATCTTTGGATTTTTTTAATAACAGTATAGTGAAGTTCTGCGTCCTAATTAATTAAACTGCCTTTTCAGCAGCTGTTTGTGTGTAAAGTCGATGTATATCTTTTGGAGACTGGATGTGAAGTGTTGGATAAGTTGGGAACAGCTCAAATCCTGCAGGAACAGCCATTTAACTTGGGTCAGATATGCTCCTTTTAAGTATGTCATATGTAAATGTTGTGTAAATAAGAAAGACAGAAGTAGTAGATCAGTTTCAGACAAAGTAGACCGTGCTTTTTGACTAATGGGTGAAGATGTATGAGGAGTAAATCATTTACCCAGTCTTGTTAATTATATTCTCCCACAGTTTAGTTGTCTGTTGCCATGATGATCACCCGAGTGCACCGCTGAGGGCTCAGAGGCATGAACTCGATTTCCCCCAGCGCCGTTCAGTACGTGGGAGGAGTGATGCAGGATGAGCAGGTGGAGAGCCGGAGGCAGCCGCCCCTGGAACCACAGGGCAGCTTTGGCCTCCGGCCATCTCCGAGCCCAGACTCCGGCAGAGAGGCAGCTGAAGAGCCAGATGAGATGGACAAGCTCAAGGCCAAGCTGATGTCAGCATGGAACAATGTCAAATATGGTAGGTAATTAGTTTTCAGACAATGTGCAGTGTGCAGAGGGCTCGGAGCAAATAATGAGCATGTGGACCTGGAAAGGACTGTAAGGACTCCTGTTGCTGACCCTTTTTTTCTATCCCCTACTTTTAGGGTGGACTGTGAAGTCTAAAACATCCTTCAACAAAATATCACCCGTCACCGTCCTGGGACACTCGTATCTGCTCAACAGTGAAGGTAAATAAACATAAATAAACGCATTTCACAATTCTTGGCTCTGCCTCCTGATAAGCTGAAAGTGGAGCAGTTGAAACCCCATTTAGTTTAAATAAGAAAGCAGTTCTTTTGAGAGGAGCATTATAAACACAGTTCTACTTTTTTTTTTTTTTTTTTAAACTGAACATTTTTCCTCCCTTCATCTCATCCCTCTCAGACGCAGTGGAACGATTCCGTCTGGCCTTTGTGTCCAGAATCTGGCTGACCTACAGGAAGGAGTTCCCCCAGCTTGAGGGCTCCACCTGGACCACAGACTGTGGCTGGGGCTGCATGCTGCGCAGCGGGCAGATGATGCTGGCTCAGGGGCTCGTGGTGCATTTGATGCCAAGAGGTTCGCGTCTCACAGTTTTGCTCTCCGTGTTCCTTATGTTTTGTTCAACTGCAGGCCAGAACAGCCTTTGTTTTTTTCCTAACATCTCTCTTTTGCAGTGTTATTTTAACATTGGTCAGTGTACAGTGCAGGTATTCGAATTTTTTGCAGCCAGAAGTGACAACTGGTGGCTGCAAAATGTCTGCAAATGAAAAAGTGATTAGTGTACAGTAATCCCTCGCTATAACGTGGTTCACTTTTCACGTCTCGCTGCTTCACGGATTTGCATTGTGCATTGTGTTCTGCATTCTGATTGGCTAAATAGTCTTCCCGCTTCTTCCCTTCCTGTGTCAATAACGTTGGTTGCTTAGCAACTATGCTTAGAATGGCCAATGAACTTCAGCGAGCAGCTCAAGAACGGGACCCTTTGATGAATGGTTCATTACAGTTCTCAAATATAACCAATGGTGGCATGTCGGTTTATAAGAATCATTTTGCCCGGAGGAAAAAAAGAGCGACAACAACGACCCATAACTATGTTGTTCTCTCGAAAAAACACACCTGCACCGCGCGCTTTAGAAGAAAAAGACGCTACAGAGCGAGTCAGGATGCAGCGGCTCAGAAGAGCAGTGAAATACGCGCCAGTCACAATTTGTCCTACTGTACTTATTGTATTTTTTTTCCATAATCATTTTTGATTTCCTCCTGTTCAAATCCAATTACTTGGGTCGTGTTGGGGCGGTGCTGATCTCCGCAATTTGAAGCCTTGTATAATAATTGTAAAAGAATAAAGGTTACTACTTCACGGATTTCACCTATCACGGTTCTTTTTGGAACGTAAGCCCTGCGAAACACGAGGGATTACTGTAAATTTGGTATTTCTGCAAGTGTATAACACAACGATATGAAAAAGTGAAGTTTGAAAACTCTATTGTTGCTCCGGAGACGGTTTCTAACTGTTGAAAGCACAAGAATGATGAAAGTTGACATGAGGCCGGATCTTCAGCCTGGCTGTTTACCATGTGCAACACATTTTCATTTGTTTTTTTTGTTTTCTTTCTTCAGACTGGTCGTGGCCAGATGCTCAGCAGCTCACCGATGTGGACTTCGAGGTGTTCCGGCCGCGCTCCCCGGTGCGGGCCGGAGGGGTCCCCATCCCTTCCTTTGCTTCGTTGCGAGGAGACACCCCTGAGAGATCTCTGTCAAGAATCCCGGCGGCCAAGTGCAGCCAGAGACGACGACCCGAGTCCGCAGGGGACCGGCAGGCGGAGCCCGTCCACCGCAGCCTCGTCACCTGGTTCGGGGATCAACCTCCAGCACCTTTTGGTGTTCACCAGCTGGTGGAAATAGGAAAGGGGTCGGGGAAGAAGGCCGGCGACTGGTACGGCCCTTCCATCGTGGCACACATACTACGGTAAGGGTTTTGTTTTTATCAACTATGGCCATAATGTTTTCTGACATCATCAATAAGCT
The DNA here is from genome assembly GCF_033807715.1 of Cololabis saira. Taxonomy (NCBI): domain Eukaryota; kingdom Metazoa; phylum Chordata; class Actinopteri; order Beloniformes; family Belonidae; genus Cololabis; species Cololabis saira. Next base: position 18,513,418 of record NC_084587.1, on the reverse strand, counting down.
TGTTTTTTTTTTCCCACGTAGGAAAGCAGTGGCAAAAACATTTGTGGTGCAAAACCTGGCTGTATACGTGGCTCAGGATTGCACAGGTGAGAGTTATAAAGCAGATATTTGTTTTGATACTCGACTAAAGACATTCACGCTGACGCCTTCCTGATTCTGCACCTCAGTGTATAAAGAGGACGTGGTACGTCTGTGCGATCCGTCGCTAAGCCAGAGTCCCCTGGATCCCTCCAGCCAAGTCTGGAAGTCCGTCATCATTCTGGTGCCCGTGCGGCTGGGAGGGGAGGCTCTCAACCCGACCTACATCGAGTGTGTTAAGGTTTGTATTACCTGACTCACGCTGCCCAGCCATGGACCCCTTGCTTAAGATTTCAACTTCATTCGTCCTTTTCTAAACACCCATGTTCATTTCCAGAGCATCCTGAAGTTGGATTGCTGCATTGGAATAATTGGAGGCAAACCGAAGCACTCGCTCTACTTCATTGGTTTCCAAGGTAACAGCTTCACTCTTTTGGGGATTTTTTTGAGAATTGGAGTCAGTTTGTTTGATTTTAGATAAACGCAGAAGGCAAATACTTTCAGATTTAAAGGAACGGCCCCTTGTGCTTTTGACGGGTTAATTTCTCTTTGTTTGACAGACGAGCAACTACTTTATCTGGACCCTCACTACTGCCAGCCGCTCGTCGATGTCACTCTTGCAAACTTCTCTCTCGAGGTTCGTTATCCCGTCTGCAGTCTCAGCACATCCCTGACTCTTGTTTTTCTGGAGAATTATCTCTTTTTCTTGCGTCAGACCGTACATGTGACCGTAAAACTCAATAATGTTTTGCATGTATAAGAGATAGCATGTGCACTTACTGACTCTAACTCTTGTTGAGCTTTTTTTTATCACATGACCCTCCTCTTGTTGCTTTGCAGTCCTTCCACTGCAGTTCTCCCAAGAAGATGCCCTTCAGCCGCATGGACCCCAGCTGCACCATCGGCTTCTACGCCAAGAATCAGAAGGACTTTGAGTCTCTGTGTTCAGCTGTTAGCACGGTGGGTCTTCTTCTTCACCCTCGTCCCACTTCGGCGGCACACGTTTTACAACTGCTTTTAGACATCAAAGGGGACCACAGTCGAAGCATTTCAATTATTTATTTATTTTCCATTTGTTTGAAGCAATTAGAAATACTGTATTTTCTAGACTATAAGCCGCTACTTTTTTCATAGGTTTTCAACCATGCAGCTTATACAAAGGTGCGGCTATTCTGTGGATTTTTCTTCCACCACTCGGGGCGCTCTAACCGGAATAAGAATTAAAACTAAGACAAAATAAATGCAAACAAGAATACGCTATTTCTTCTTTAGCAGATAGAAGTAGGTAGAAGCAGATTTCAAATAGATAAATAAATACCGGTTATTTTCTCTTCGTTCTGTCCCGTTTTAATCAGCAAAGTTGCTGCCGGGTTAAAAGACACTGAAAGGATCTATTTAGGTAAAAACATGTACATCATTTACAGTTCAAAATGGTTCTGTACATGTAGTGAATATCTAATCTAACAACAAATATCTGCGGCTTGCATATCTTTTTTTTTTTTTTTAAATAGAGCGGATGCGGCTTGTAGTCCGGAAAATACAGTAGTTGGTATCACAAGTGTAGTCGACAGCAGTAGTCGGGGTTGAATTCTGACGGGCAGCAAGCTATTGAAGAGGACAAACCTGGTCAGACGTGTTCATCTAGTTCATCTACACCCGTTCCATCACAGCCACAGGCCGCCCCGAACCAATCAAAATGGGATTGCTTATGTAACGGCTTATATTGGTCGTTGGCCCATCCAGCATCAACCAGAGGCCGTTTCTTCTTCTTCTTCTTCCTCCTTTGGTACCGCCGAAGTCAAATCCAGAGGAACCAAACGTATTCTTGTATGGAAGAGGAACAGAATTAGGATGGCTGTTCGGACTCTAAAATGAGGAACATAACGGAGCAAATTTTCCATTTTGCATCAGCTTAAATGTAGAAATGATATATTCACATACAGTACAGACCAAAAGTTTGGACACAACTTGTCATCCAAACAAATGGGGAAGTGTGTCCAAACTTTTGGTCTGTACTGTATATTTTACTTGTACTGTATACTGTAGATATGTCTGTATGAGATAATTATTTAACACAGTTACACCTAAAAATAATAAGTAGAGCGTCACATTATAACGGGTGTGTCGTGGCTTCTGCTTCTCCTACGTGTTCGGTTCTGGACACCAGCGTTAGAGGGCAACTAAATGCTGCTCTCGCTGCACATCCTTTTACTTTTGTGTCTGTATTTTGTTTTATTATCGTGGTTAAATAATGTTATGCAGTAGTGCGTCACATAGCTGTAATTTATCAAAAACTGATGAAGGGATAACTTTTTCCTGCTTCCCTACCTGCTGCATGTAAATATTTAAACTTGTAGCGATGTACTTATCTTCAGCGCGTCCGTTTATCTCTTGAAACTTTCACGTATGACTTATTTATAGATTAGTTCTGTGTTGCTGGAGTACTTTGTTACTTTTACTCTTTGTTTACAGTTTCATTTAACTACATAACAATGTTGTTCTTAAAAGGACAAAGTTGTTGTTTTTTTTTTTTATACTTCTCGTCTCATATAATGCTATCCTGCTCCGGATGATAACTAATCAGTGTAAATTGATTTATTTGTTTTTCTCATCTTTTTTTGGCTTCTTGTGACTCGTCATATTTTCCATTATTGTAGCTACAGGTACCAACATGCCCCATAACGCAACAGGTGTCCTCAATCCGGCCAGTTCAGGGTTTCACTGGACACTTTGTGGTTTTAAACACAGACTAAACAAACAAAAAGTACAATTTTAATAGCATTGTGTGAGTTTGAAGTAGTTTATAATCCGTTTAATCCACCTGCACATAACTGCATTTTTATATTCACATACTGTAACATCTACTTTTTTATTACTTGGTGTATTTCCAGGCCCTGTCATCTTCCAAGGAGAGGTACCCCATCTTCACGTTTGTGGAGGGCCAGGGTCAGGACTACGGCCTGGAGGGTCAGAGCAGCAACCACAGCAGCCCTGCCGCCCACATCCTGCCTCCGGGCAAACTGAGCCGGAGCAACAACAGAAGAAGCAGCGACGAGTTTGTGTTCCTCTGAAGCCCTCGTGCTCGCCGACTCCTGCAGGCTGCAGATGCCGACGTTTCCTTCCAAAGGGAACGACTTTACTGCAACAAGCTAGACTTTACTCGCACGCGTCGACTCCCTCACTGCACGGACGCTGCCGCGACCTCCGCGCGGGTGGAAATCATGATCCGACGGGTCAATCATGGGTCTCACCAGAGGAAAAACTTATTCTGAGACCGGATCAGATCATGACATTTTTCAATTGCTTAACTAACTCTTGAACAATTTTACCAGTGACTGAAAAACGTATCAAAACCTCATAGTCAAGGCTGCAGCTGCCTGTTATTCTGGTATGCTACGTCACCTGCTGGACATCTTTTTCTTTTTTTTTTTTTTTAAATCAGATTTATTTATCACCATTTATGTGTTTTTGGCAGTGAGTGCAGGTTTGTGTAATTTATTTGGTTGTCTTTTTAATTGTACAGATGTAACTAACTCTGACGTTGCAGCCTGAGAATCGAACAAACGAGCACCGAGCCTCGATCCACGACAGCCCCCCGCCGCCTCTCCTGGTCGTTCACCACTAACAGAAGAGACACTCAGAAATCTGCTGTTAGTTCTTCCTGCTGCTGCACGGACGGACATACACGGTACTTCCACCTGACGGGCCGCAAGGTGCCTCGGGAAGCAGGATTCTGGGTAATCTGGACACATTTGCTGGCGAAAGCGGCTCGGAAGGTCCGGCTTTTACTCTGGGAAGTTAAAAATGAAGAAGCTGAACTGAGATTTTGCTCAATCATCTGGTCTGCTGCAGTTCCAACATGTTTTTTTTTTTTGTTCCTTTCATATATATATATATATATATATATATATATATATATATACTGTATATTATATATTTTATATATAATATATGTGTATATATATTATACATATTACTACAAGTTGCACTACTACTGTTGCTGGGTTTGCTGTCCTCAATAAATTCAAACACTGGTATTAGGTTTTACTGGAATCCCGCTGTGATTTTTATGTCTGATCCACTTCTGATGTGTAATATTCAGATTTGATATTTGCACTTTACATTCATCTTTTTAACACCTCTCTGTTTTTTCAATTTATTGCTGTAGTGAGTTAAAATATTCCTGGAAAATGAAGCGCAAGCACGACTTCAGCAAAGCTGATGTGTTCTCTTTATTCCTCTTCTTCAGGTTCTGCTTTGACATGAAAATAAGTTCAACCTCAGTTTCCGTGTCACTGCTTTCATCCAATAATCTATTCATCTCATTTCTCTGAGCCAACGTGTCCTAATCTTTTGTTATTTATAAATAATTGTGATTCTATCGCTGTCTTTCGCGCAGTACTCCTCCTCCTCATCTAGGTTCTGTATGGGACTTAAATCCCATCAGCAGTAGCCTAACTTTGCTGCTACCAGTGTCGGGACTGCGGGCGATCCTCCCGTCTTTTTGTCCTACCAGCATCATTTCAGATCCAAGCAGTGCTCATCAAAGGACGTGAAACGTCTCCACAGCTGTAAAATCTCAAAAAGGAAAACGCAGTGACCAGACCACCTCTGAGCTTGTCTTCTCCCTGGTGGCGGGGGCAGGTACAGTTGCCATCTGAAAGATGCTCTGATAAGATCTGTTGGTTCCTTGTGGTCGAGGACTTCCGGCTGTCAGCTGTGTACAAAACAAACGTTAACATTTACACCAAACGCATGCAATGATTTTGGAGGTTGCAAACGTAAAGATTCAAGTTGTAGTTGTAATGTATTGCAGTATTTCAGTCATTTATTTCTGGTATGTTGTGCATATTTAGTCATCTTAAGTAAAAGATGTAGTTGAGTTGATAGTCAAAACTAATAAAAATACTAACGGCTCAGTTCATCCTGAGAGATGCAACCATCTTATAACAAAGTGCATTAGTCCCCAACTTCTGTTTACAACTTACAAAATTCTTCATGATGTGTCAAAAGTCATTTATGCCTCGTTATTTCCATTTTTATTTATTTTTTTGTTGTAAAGTTTTCAGTATTCCATCGAAGTGGTGAAACTTGGGGCTTTAGTCTCATCACATGCAGTTAACCCTTTACAAAATAAACTTTATAGAGAATATAGTATCTGCTTATAAGATCACAGCATCTTAATTACATATTTATTCCTTCTCAGAGTAAATGTAGAAGTTGTAATTTATAATTTCCTTATTCCTTTAGAAACTTTAGCCAGAATTAAGGTCTCCCTTTACTTTTAGGCTTGATTCTTTCTCTGTTTTGTAAATACATTTGGATAAAAGCATCTACGTTTAATTTAACGGCATAGTTCTTTTCTTTCAACTGCATTTGCATGTGGAGTTTTATCTTTTATATCATTTTCAAATTTGCAACAAGAAGTTCCACAAAGTGAACAATCATAGATGAGATATAAATTCTCTTTCTTGATTTGCAAAAAGTGCATTTGTCGCCTTGAATAGTGAAGTTACAGGTTTCTTGGACATATATTATCTCCAACATGTGCAGGATTTCATATTGCCCCTAATTTTGCTTGTAAGGAGTTTTAAAAGAACCTAACTCTGAACAGAAAAGTATCTCAGGTTATATTTTCATATTTAATAGAACGTTTTATTTTCTTTAAATGTATCCATTCCATGTATTTTTAAAGTATTTTATAAGTCCATTTCTTCCTCTCTCTCTCTCTGTGTGTGTGTGTGTGTGTGTGTGTCATAGTAGAGTAATTTCTGTGTTATTTGGCAAACTATGCAGGCTTTCATTTGTCTCACTCTGCCATAAAGACCCGACTGGTGGAGAGCTGCAGTAATATCTCCCTACTGCCTCTCTGGAGCTCAGCCACAGTGATCTTTGGGTTATTCTGTACATCTCTCCCCAAGGCTCTTCTCCCACGATTGCTCAGTTTGTCTGGATGGCCACGTCTGGTTCTGGTCGTCCCTAATTTCTTCCATTTACTACTACTTCTACTTCTACTACTACTACTGTCATTTAGCAGACGCTTTTATCCACTCCGACTTACATCTGAGAGAACAAACACACCATTTAAAGAACATCTTTCCTTGGCTTTAAAAGACTATTAAAATGTTACATACATTTTTATTTTAGAACTGAATTCCTAAATTCTATATTTCCTTGAGGAAGCATTTAAGGATAATTCAGGCCACTGCGCTCTTAGGGACCTTGAGTGCTGCAGACATTCTTCAGATCTGTGCCTTGCCACATTTCTGTCTCTGAGCTCCTTGGCCAGTTTTTTTGACCTCATGATTCTCATTTGCTCTGACATCCATGAGCTGGAAGGTCTTATATATACAGGTGTGTGCCTTTCCTTATCAAGTCAATTTATGTTACAGTAATTAAACCCATCTGGAATCCAATGAAGGAGCAGAACCATCTCAAGGAGGACCAAAAGAAATGGAAAGCATGTGAGTTAAATATGAGAGTCACACCAAAGGATACCATGTGATATTTCAGTTTTTCTTTTTTAATACATTTGCAAAACGTTCTACATTTCAGTTTTTTTTATATCAAGGTGGGATCCTGACTATCCTTTATTGAGAAATAAAAGGAACTTTGTATGGATTTTAGCAAATGGCTGCAATAAAACAAAGAAGGAAAAATTTAAATGGGTCTGAATACTTTCCGTACCCACTATATATATATATATATATATATATATATATATATATAGGTTGGAATATTGGAATGAATGTTGGAATAAAATACCAACATAAATGTGGTGCCCTTAGACATTCTTTTAACCATTTTATCTTAAATTCCCGTCTTTGTAGTCAAGGCAAGGCAAGTTTATTTATATAGCACAATTCAACACAAGGTAATTCAAAGTGCTTTACATCAACATTAAAAGCAGTAAGACATAATTAGACAGTAAATAACAAATAAAATTATGAGAAACAAGGTAAAATAATAAAAAGCACAAGTTGCTGAAAACTAAGGGCAGTAGAGTACCGCAGGTACACATCTCATTCGCGGTTTTCAGAAAGTATTTAATTTAAGAGTATGCTTAAATAACAAATAAAATGATAAGAATAGAGGTAAAATAATAAAAAGCACAAGTTGTTAAAAATAAGGGCAGTAGAGTACAGCAGGTACGTTTTTATTTTAGGAGTAGGGTTGGATTTAAAGGAGCTGACAGTTGGAGCTGCAGTTGTTGTTTTTTCTTCCAGAGAATAAAAAAAGTTTGTAAAAATATTATTTATGTATTTGCTTGTTATATCAGAATTATTGATATAAAAGGGTTCAGCAGATAAATTCTGGGACTGATTCTGTTCTCTTCAAAACAATCCTCCCCAAAGTCAGAGACGCTCCTCTGAAGTTGTTGACATGCGTCATCCTGACAGATGCGGAAACCTAAACACTTCACACATTTAGTGCCAGATTTATGAAAGAAATGTCATCTTATATTTCCACACATGAATAGGTTATTAAAGCGCCACACCTGCAGCAGTCCCCGTGTTTGCAGCGCGGCCAGGAGCGCAGGTTCTGCGGGCGGACCTGGCTCGGTGCGCGGGCATGCGCACTGGCGCGCCGTGACTAGACATTCGGTCATAGAGCGGCGGAGGGGGCGCTGCAAGCGCGTCTCCGACACAAACCAACGCTCAGGGCGGATCACAAAGCCGGTGAGTAGACTAATTGCGACAAATGCTGCGTCTTCTTTCATCTCTCGCACATATGAGTTGCAGGAGCGCAGAGGTTCGGCCGAGGCGGCGAGTCCCGGTGATGCGGTTCCGTCAGTCGCACAAGCACAATCCGCCATTCCTTTTTTTTTTTTTTTTTTCCTTTCCCCCCCATATTTAACAAGGCACCCTTCCATCGGATGCATGAGGACATATTCAGCAGCAGGGGGTCGTGTGTATAATTTATTGCATCCCCCCCCGTTCAATGCCCAGTTCCAGTTCTGCAGAGCCGGAGGATGAAACTGGACCTGAAGGGGTGAATTTGGTGCAGCGCAGCAGGAGAACACCTGATACGCGTTTGACAGGAATATCTCCATCCTGCAAAAAAGGAAAAGAAAATAAACGTGCACACATTATTATAGAACTGCAGGGTTAATATCAGACTTTCAGCTTTATTGCCATGATTTTATTTTCCTTATTTATTTATTCTAACATCAACCGAAGTCAAATTCCCTGTTTTGTTTGACCTGACTTGGCCAATAAACATGATTCTGATTCGGATAAAATCACTTGTTGCATTTCATTTAATTTGACAGGTAACTTTTGTGCCTCACATATATATATATTTTTTTCCCTCCTTTTCTCCGTCAGGTCTCTGCTGCTCATCCTGAAGCAGGAGAACCAGGCTGATGTCCACCCCAGATCCTCCCATGGGGGGCACCCCTCGCCCCGGCCCGTCCCCGGGTCCTGGTCCTTCTCCTGGAGCCATGATGGGCCCCAGCCCCGGGCCCGGGCCGTCTCCCGGCTCCTCTCACAGCATGATGGGCCCCAGCCCCGGTCCCCCCTCCTCCGGACACCCCCAGCCGGGGCCCTCTGGATACGGCCCGGAAAGCATGCACCCTCTGCACAAAGTAAGGACTTCAAACGCCTGAAATTTCTCCGATAGTAAACAACTATCATCCATCATTTCATGTCTTAAAACTTGTGTTTGTGTGACTGACGCATTGAAGGGATTTACATGTTAACCTCTCTGACAGGATGCAAAAATACTTCAACATAGACTTAAAATTTAGACAATAACATGGTTTATTTTATTATAAATATATGCAAAATTCTCTAACTTCACAGGTAAACAATAAATATGGACCTACAGTGCAGGGTTTCAGCTTTAATTAATGGGTTTCCAAATTGGACAAGGAGTTTTAAGAATATTTTAACTTTCTCAAACTTTGTGCCAGAGTTCACAAACGTCACTGCAGAACTAGTTTCTCCCTCAGTGATGCTTCACCGGGCCTTTACTGCCGCTGACACCAGTTCCTGGTTCGTGGGTCATTCCACACTACTGAGGAAGCAAGAGAGGCGCGATTGAGATGGTCTGGACTCAAAAAGCGGAGGGAGGCAGGAGTGAACGAGGAAGAACGGAGAGCTAGATTTCTGAATGTGGTGGAGGATAGAAAATGGAAACAGGTGATTCGCTGAAAAGGGAGAAGCCGAGAGTCCAAGAAGTCTTCATCAAAGGTTTAGATCTGGCGATCTGGGATTTAATATTCCTCACTGTTGGACCACTTTGAGGTTTATCTTTTCTTTAAAGTTCCATCCAAACAACATGTCCGATTTGCTGCTTCTGAATCATTATCATTAAACGCAAACCACCCAGCACCACCTTACAGGTGATGACGGCTGCTTCAGATCCAACTATTCTCATTTTTTCCCCCTCTGTCATTCAAGTACAGGTTAGGTTGTAAAAATACGATGTGTATATATTTCTTCACTCCAGTTACGGACATCCATGAATATCCTTGTTATGTTATTGAGCTCACCTGTGTTGTCTTCTTTTCCCACAGAAAATATGCACAAAAATGTTGTTGGCACCATAATCAATAATCCTGCTGAAACTCCAGTGGGTTTGTTTTGTTTTTACACCATTACAGTCACTTGTTTCAGTTACTTCCCTTGGCATGTCGTGAATCCATAGCTGGTGTCTATGTAAATGATGAATAAATTATACAAGAATAGCCCACTCTGTTCCATGAAACAGCCTTTGCGTCAATAGTCCAAAGAGATTTAATCTGAGAGCATTTGTCCAAATTAGGAAAAAAATAAATGTGATGTACTTATATAGCACTTCACAACAGCTTTTCGGTGTGCCAAAGTGCCTTACAACAAGTAATGGATAAAAAGGAGGATAAATAAGAACAATCACAAACAATAAAATACAACAAAATCTAAATAAAAGATAAAAGATAAAAGTTTCATCACACTACTGGGTGTTAAAAGCCATCTTAAATAGGTTTTTAGCCTATATTTAAAAATATGATTGGGAGGATTGCTTTTGATTTGTTTAGAAAGTGTTAAAACTACTTCTGCGTTTTTACTGCATGAAAAAATAGGTATTTGTGGGATATTCATCTAACCAAAAATGTATTGTATGGTTGATAATACTGTTTCATTTCCAACTCTCACGTGTCCGTATGTTTACCCCCCCCTCCCTGCAGCCTATGGAGAGCATGCATGAAAAAAACCTGCCCGAGGACAGAAGCTTCAGCCAGATGAAGGGTCTGTCTATGAGACAGGGCGGCCACAGCGGCATGGGCCCGCCGCCCAGCCCTCTGGACCAACACTCACAAGGTACGCACGCAATACAAGCACACGCTTACCCCAGGTGAGTCTTTCCAGCGTTGTGCAAGAGGAAAACAAACATATGTGTAACTTATCTTCGGGTGCTCGGTCATGTGGCTCGGCTGCTCCCCAGGGAGTGTTACCGCCGTCGCAGGTTGTGACATGAAGTTTGAAGTTTGACTTCAGATCAAGTGGCTGAACAGCATCATATAACGAAGCCGCGGCTGAGTCCAGTCTGGCAGCCCGGCTTCTGCTGATGTTAGTGAGGTGGTGTTTGAAGCAAGACGACGTGCATGAATCACTGTCTGGCAGGGTTTAATCACGCTTATGGTGCAAGCTCTGGAGTAATAAAGTATTCTTTTTTTCATATTATAAAATACTCTTGGACCCTCCTTCTAGGATTTAAATGAAAATAATTTACCACACCCATGTTTGTAAGCTTATTATAAAACTTTTAAACATTCAAAACATTCAAATTAAGCCCCAGATTTGTTTATTTATCTGTGCAATGAAACATATTATCAGGATCATGTGGGAATATGTTTTAGGAACCTTTTCATTATGTACATTAGGGGTGGGCAAAAATATTGATACGGCAATATATCGCGATACATAGTCTCCCGATACGATATCGATGTTCAATGTATGTATCGCGATATATTGCCGTATCAATATTTTTGCCCACCCCTAGCTGCACTTTATTTTGTGATTTCAGTGTGGGTGAGACACTGCATTTTATTTTTGTCATTTTAAGTCGGGGGCAAGTAGCTGCACTTTATTTTTGCGATTTCAATTTCAGTGTGGGTGAGACACTGCATTTTATTTTGAGTATTTTGTATCTAAGAATAATGCACATTGCACTTTTCATTGTGTTTCAGTGTGTTTTTTCATGCAAATATGTTGCATAATTAAAATGGAAAGTTTGAATTACATTGTTTTGACTCAGTCTGTCCAATGAATTATCACTATCATCTGATATATATATATATATATATATATATATATATATATATATATATATATATATATATATATATATATATATATATATATACAACTTGGATTTTAAGATGTGTAATGCATTTTTAAATTTTTCTGTGAACTATGTAGAATATCGCGATATATCGGGATATATCGCATAATCGTGATATCGCAATTTGTATTGTATCGTGGCTCAAGTATCGTGATGCGTATCGTATCGTGAGGTCCTTCCCAATACCCACCCCTAATGTACATTATGTACTCCTGTTTTCCAGGCTACCACTCTCCGTTAGGCGGATCCGATCACTCCAGCCCCGTTGCTTCGAACGGACCCCCCTCTGGGCCGCTCATGGCGCCATCATCCTCCTCCTCCTCCGCCGGTCCCGGCTCCGCTTCAGCCCCCTTAGACGGCTCCGGTGGAGATCAGCACACCCTGGCTGCTAATAACCGGCCCGGGCCCCCTGCCGGTTCTGGCCCAGGCCCCAGCCCCGGACCCAGTCTCGGCTCCGGCGTCCCCGGCCTCGGTTCGGGACTCGACACCGGCGGCCCCGCTGGTCCTGGAGGTCCCGGAGCCCCTGGAGGCCCGAGTGCTCCGACTCCCTTCAATCAGAACCAGCTCCACCAGCTCAGAGCGCAGATCATGGCGTATAAGATGCTGGCCCGCGGGCAGCCGCTGCCGGACCACCTCCAGATGGCCGTCCAGGGAAAGAGGCCCATGCCGGGGATGCAGCAGCAGCAGCCCATGCCTAGTCTGGTTCCCGGAGCCGGGGGAGGGCCGGGAGGCGGCCCGGCAGGACCGGGACCAGGGCCGATGGGCTCGGGCTACAGTCGAGCTCACGGTGAGGGATGAACCGGGGAAGCAGTCATCCGCCACGGCATCACAACTTATTTAAAAGTCTTCTCTTTTGGGTATCTTAGGGATGATGGGTCCCAACATGCCTCCTCCGGGACCATCAGGGACTCCGGTTGGGATGCAAGGACCCAACCCCAACGGACCACCCAAGTCCTGGCCTGAAGGTGAGCGGGCCTGCCGGCAAAACCAAACCCAACTACTACTACTACTACTAGTACTGTCATTTAGCTTTTATCCAAAGCGACTTACATCTGAGACGCACACCATGGAGCAATTATGGTTACGGCCTTGCTCAGGGGCCCAAGGTGGTTCATCTTGGTTGCCATTCCAGGGCTTGAACCCGGGTCCTCCAGAACCAAGCCCACCTCTGTAGACACTAGACCGGGGGATGCCAACCCGCGGCTCCGCATGCGGCTCTTTAGCGGCGCCGTAGTGGCTCCCTGGAGCTTTTTCAAAAATGTTTGACCTTTTTTTTCTTCTTTTTCTTCTTTTTTTCTTTTTTTCCTTTTTTTCTTTTTCTTTTTTTTTTGTTCCTTTTTTCCTTTCCTTTTTAATCTTGACATTTCAACATTTCTCTCGAAATTTTGACTTTTTCTTGAGATTGTACTTCAACATTAATCTCGACATTTCGACTTTTTTCTCGAGGTTTTACTTCAACATTAATCTCGACATTTCGACTTTTTTCTCGACATTTCGACTTTTTTCTCGAACTGCATAATGAAAAAAAAAACCTTCCCCCAGTTATAACTAATACAGATACATGCAGCATGTGTTGCCTTCATTCTAAGGCTTATACAACACTTTTAATGTTTTGCGGCTCCAGACATATTTGTTTTTTGTGTTTTTGGTCCAATATATGGCTCTTTCAACATTTTGGGTTGCCGACCCCTGCTCTAGACTACCACCGCCCAACTGCCTAGTTTACCACTGGGAGTAAAACCCAGCTCAGATTTGAGCAAAAGTCAATAAATAGAATAAAGAGAGCTATAAATAATTACTCACATCTGTCCTGCTTTGAAATGTCAAGATGAAAAGATGAGAAGTCAGGTGTTTTATGATGTATTCGCTGTCCTCCAGGCCCCATGGTGAACGCAGCAGCGCCCTCCAACGCACCTCAGAAGTTGATCCCCCCTCAACCGACCGGCCGGCCGTCCCCGGCTCCCCCCTCGGTTCCCCCGGCCGCCTCCCCGGTGATGCCCCCGCAGACCCAGTCCCCCGGTCAGCCGGCCCAGCCCACCCCCATGATGCCGTACCACGCCAAGCAGAACCGCATCACCCCCATCCAGAAGCCCTGCGGCCTGGACCCGGTGGAGATCCTCCAGGAGAGGGAGTACAGGTACGCCGGGGCGCCCAAGCAAAGACAGTGCTGATACGGGATGTAGGTAGCTGAGTCGGAGGTGTTTTCATCCTTCAGGTTACAGGCACGGATCACTCATCGCATCGCTGAACTGGAGAACCTGCCCGGTTCCCTCGCCGGCGACCTACGAACCAAAGCTACCATCGAGCTGAAAGCACTGCGGCTGCTGAACTTCCAGAGACAGGTGAAGCTTCCTCACCTTCAACCTCTGCAGCAGGGATGGGAATTGATAAGATTCTTATGATTCCAATTCCATTTTCGATTCTGCTTAACGATTCGGTTCTTTATCGATCCCCTTATCGATTCTCATTTGGAGAAAAAGAAAGCACAACAACTTGACACTAATATGATGAGTTAATTAGTTACCTGCAGTATTATTAGCCAAGGACATGCTGACGTTGCTGCTGCTGGGTTGAGAATTACTGACGTTGGTCCACTAAAACACAACATTCATTGATTGTTATTGCATGCTGTGTGCGCAAATGTTTTTGCATGTTGGTAGTATTTCCTACCTTTGACGAAATATTAACTTGGCAAGTATTGCAAGTTGCCCTGTTGTCGTCTTTTTTACTGAAATGTAACCAGACTTTCGAGCGTTTGTATCGCTTGGGCGCCATGTTTACTGTTGACTGCTGCCTTACAAACGACTAAAATTGAAAAGGGAATCATTTGTAAAACTTGCAAACGATTCCAAGGAATTGAAACAATGAGAACCGGTTCTGAACAAGAACCAGGGGCCGGATTCACTATATGTTCTTAAGAATGATCTTAAGAAATGTCTTAAGATCTAAAATTAAGAAGTTCATAAGAAAGTTCTTAAGTGCAATTCCTCAATATTTTCTTAAGAACCGTCTTAAGAACTGTCATTTCTTATTTTTCCTACTTAAGAACTTCTTAAAATATGTCTGCATTGCACGCGCCAACAAACAACATTTATACAGGTAGTTTGCGTCTTAACCGTCAGTCACTCACTAAACATGGAGAAGGAGAAAAAGAGATGCAGGAACTTTTCAAGGTTATGGTGGATGAGATTAATGTGTTGAAAAAAATTACTATTGGGGAAAATTACTAATAATTAACTACCACGCTAACTAACATGCTAACAAACATGCTAACAAACAGTTCAAAACAGGTCAAGGTTGTCTTAAAGTTAAGAAAAAAGTTTTTGAGAACTTTTATTTCAAGAATACCATTTATTCTTAAGTTTTTTCTTAAGAAGAAACTTAACAAGAAAGCCGAGAAAATACTTAAGAACTTTTTTGAAGAATATGACTTCTTCTCTTTTTTCTTCTTAAGACTGAACTTAAAAAAAAAATGACACTTAAGAAGATTTTTTTTCTTAAGAATGTTTTGTGAATCCGGCCCCAGGTCTCGATTCCCATCCCTAGCAGTGATGCATCTCCTCCTTCCTTTTATTACTGTTCCAGCAACAAGCTTACGTTTCTCTGTACACATCTGTGCACAGCTGCGCCAGGAGGTGGTGGTGTGCATGCGACGCGACACGGCCCTGGAGACGGCCCTGGACGCCAAGGCCTACAAGCGGAGCAAGCGGCAGTCGCTGCGGGAGGCTCGCATCACGGAGAAACTGGAGAAGCAGCAGAAGATTGAGCAGGAGCGCAAACGCAGACAGAAACATCAGGTGGAAAGGGATGCTGGGAAGGTTTTCTTTTCTTTGTTTGTTGCATGCGGGCCCCGTGACTGACTCTTCTTCTCTTTCACCCCAGGAGTACCTCAACAGCATCCTCCAGCACGCCAAAGACTTCAAGGAGTACCACCGATCCATCACGGGCAAAATCCAGAAGCTGACCAAAGCCGTGGCCACCTACCACGCCAACACCGAGCGCGAGCAGAAGAAGGAGAATGAACGCATTGAGAAGGAGAGGATGAGAAGGCTCATGGTAAAAGGATGAACTGCATGGATGAAAATGCAAAAAAAAAAATGTTCTAATGAAATGAAGCAGATGACAGGGACAGAAGTTCAAAAGAGTTTTTGATACTGTACTAAACGATGGCTAAACGTCTGATACAGCAATAAATACCATATTGGCCCGAATATAAGACGGTGTTTTTTGCATTGAAATAAGACCGAAAAAGTGGGGGTCGTCTTACATTCGGGGTCTAGACATTATACCCATTTACACCGCTAGATGGCGCCAGATATCTTTAAAGCGAATGCTGAATTTAACTCCCTAAAGCAAATCCCTGTCACAAAGAAGAAAAATAAAAATAGCGGTAAGAAAGAAAAGAGAAGAAAATAAGAGAAGAGATAACAGAAAATGGAGAAACGTAGCGACAATCTGGAGAAAAGTGGGTGGAAAATCGGCAGATTAACCGGCAGCTGAGGAGAAGTTATGATGCAAACTTCAAGATGACGATTTGAATGAGGCAAAATAACATGCTTTTTCTCTTGAATATATTGTTATAATCATTTGTTTCAGATGTACTGTAATTATTTTCTGTCTGTTCCAAACTTGAGTCTTGAAAGGAGGGGGTCGTCTTATAATCAGGGTCGTTTCATATTGGGGCCAATACGGTACTCTTTTTGTACAAAAACCCGCCCCGCTCACACTGATCCGTCTGGCCCCCCAGGCTGAGGATGAGGAGGGCTACCGTAAACTGATCGACCAGAAGAAGGACAAGCGGCTGGCCTACCTGCTGCAGCAGACCGACGAGTACGTGGCCAACCTCACGGAGCTGGTCCGAGCCCACAAGGCGGCGCAGGCCCTCAAGGAGAAGAAAAAGAAGAAGAAGAAGAAAAAGAAGGTGTCGTACTCGTACAAGACCATCGGGTATCCGAGTATCGGTGACCTTGGTAATAACGTCTGCTTGTGTTGCAGTTGGAGAACGCCGAGGGTCAGGCTCCCGTCTTAGGACCCGACGGAGAGGTTAGTGGCCGAATGCTGTCCAGGGGTTTAAGTTGGTGGGTTTTTGCCATGTCGGTGTAACATCGGCTCACCAGACGGAATAACCACGTCCCAGTTTCGCCACTTCAACTGGCCGAGCATGACGTGCGACTCGCTTCCTCCTCCTGCAGCCTCTGGACGAGACGAGTCAGATGAGCGACCTGCCGGTGAAGGTCATCCACGTGGACAGCGGGAACATCCTCACAGGCGTGGACGCCCCCAAGGCGGGGCAGCTGGAGACCTGGCTGGAGATGAACCCCGGGTGAGAGCGCCTGGACACGCACGCCAAACACCACGCAGCTAGAAATTAGCTCAATATTCCAGTCGTAACTGTCTGATTTTAAGCAAAAGTTTCTCTGCCAGTGGGAGTAAGAAAAGTTTTCTTGACCAGAACTCTTAAAACCAACAAAATCATCTAAAATAGTCTTCTAATTTCCTTAAGAAATTAGTTTTAGCAGCGTAAGTGCACAAGATACGACACATTTCCACATTTTGATTCATCCAATTCCATCTTGCACAACAAACCAGAAAAGACACTTGGCTCGGCTTCTGGCAGGTTTCCGCTTTGTTAAGACTAGGGATGGGAATTGATAAGATTTCCATTTCTATTTTCGATTCTGCTCAATGATTAGGTTCTTTATTGATTCTCATTTGGAAAAAAAAGACAACAATGAGGCAAATGGCTCCAATGATAGGCAGTGTTCGTTAGTTAATTAGTTACCTGGAGTATTATTAGCCAAGGAAATGTTAACTTTGCTGCTGCTGGGTTGAAAATTACTGACGTTGGTCCGGAACGACATTCATTGATTGTTTTAGCATGTTGTCAGTATTTCCTCCCTTTGACGAAATATCCACTTGGCAAGTATTGCAAGTTGCCCTGTTTTCATATTCATATTTTTTTGAATTTTTTGAAGTCATTCGTGCCCACTCGAATCGAAAAGGGAATAATTGGCAAATTCTGCAAACGATTCCAAGGAAACACTGGCCGCTGGTTCCGGACAAGAACCGGTTATTGATTCCCTGCCCTAGTTACGACAATGTCAAGCGTTGTTAGAGCCCGACTTCCACCTAACTGGGGCCGTGACTTGTCTTTACGGGACATCAGGAGTCGGCTCTGACTCGGGCTGCAACAGGTGCCGTGACGGTCAGGCACTTGTCCTGAGAAAATCCAGATTTTGATTGCGTTATAGCCCCAAACAAGCTGTTGTTAGTTAATTGTAGCTCAGACTGTTGTATGTTACAATCTCTGAAACATTTGGACGACAGGTCAGAGTGCTGAGGACTGATTAACCTCTGACCTTTAGTGATGTCTGATGCGTTTGTCCGTCCAGCTACGAGGTGGCTCCCCGCTCGGACAGTGAAGACAGCGAGGAGGAGGAAGAGGAGGAGGTGGGTTCCTCCGTTACGACTTATTTAAAATCACCTTCACAGAAAAGCAAACACACCTATCACTAACTAACAAGTTATAATCAGTACTCGAGTTGTAAAAAAAAATCAGGGGGGATGGTGGATTTTATCATATGGGGACAGATAATTTGTGCTGATTACAAATAATATAATATATTACAAATAATAGCACTGACCAAAACACCTGCAGAAATACTGCAGGAATGACATAGCAGCAGTTAAATGCAGCCTTCTGTAAGCTTTAAATATCCACTGGGCTTACATCAAATACATCAAAACACAACAATAAAAAACAGTTTTCTGAACTTATCAATATGACTCTGTCCTTCACAGGATAAGTAAAATGGATCACTGCAAAAACTCAAAATCTTAACAAGAATATTTGTCTTATTTCTAGTTAAAATGTCTCATTTTAGTAAAAAAAATCTTATTACACTTAAAACAAGACTCATCACTGGAAAAAACAACAAGTAGATTTTCACTTGAAATAAGTAGAAAAATCTGCCAGTGGAACAAGATTTTTTTGCTTGTAATAAGAAGATAAATCTTGTCCCCGTTTCAAGTGAAAATGTACTTGAAACAGGTGAAAATTGTCAAATAAGTTATTTTTCTGGTGTTATTTTTCTGGTGATGACTCTAAATGTTGAAATAGCAGTAAAACCACATTCATTGATGAAATGACATAAGGGGGGGATGGCAGTTTTACAGGGGGATGATTTGGACCGTTTTTGTTTCAGGCGGGATGCCATCCCCCCTCATCCCCCCTCAACTCGAGTACTGGTTATGATAATAATAATAATAATAATAATAATAATAATAATAATAATAATAATAATAATAATAATAATAATAATAATAATAATAATAATAATAATAATAATAATAATAATAATAATAACAACTAACAAGCTTTACGGCAGGAAGAAGAAGAGGAGCCTCAGCCGTCATCAGCTCCAGTGGAGGAAAAGAAGAAGATTGCAGACCCTGACTGTGAGGACGTGTCTGAGGTGGACGTCCGATGCATCATCGAGTGAGCCCACGTCCAGACTGATGACCCCAATCACTTCCAACGGACTTCACTGAATAAAACTGTCTGTTCGTTACTCACAGGAACGCCAAACAGGACGTGGACGACGAGTACAGTGGCGCAGCGTTTGCTCGAGGACTGCAGTCTTACTATTCTGTGGCTCACGCAGTCACGGAGAGGGTGGACAAGCAGTCGACTCTGCTGATAAACGGGCAGCTTAAGCAGTATCAGGTAAACGCTGAGCAGCACTTTAAACAGCGACAGTTAAAGAGCATATTGCAGGTTGGAGACCCCTGTGAATCAATGTGTAGGAAAATAATGTAGGAACTGAATTTTCATTGAAATAAGCATAAATATATACTACAGTGACCTCTGGAGTTGTTTTTGTGAGAGTATTTTACTTCCGCATCTGAAAAAGCTGAACCGGAAGTGACGTGTCGGGAGGGAGTGCGGTGAATGTCAACAATAGGAAAAATAATGGATCTTAATGTTAGTTGTGACACTGAAGAGGTTGTGAATGTGTATTCACACCAATATGACGGGCCACAGCCTTATAATTACGAACCCGTTAGGCCCCCCACGTTCTTTTGATTGACAGCTGAAACTCGCTTTTTAAAAGGCTGATTTATGTGTCCGCGTTGCACCAATGCAGACCCTACGGCGTAGGTTACGCGGCGACGCACAGAGCGCTGCGTGCGCCGCGTAGGTTACGCGGCGACGCACAGAGCGCTGCGTGCGCCGCGTACCCTACACCGCAGGCTACGCTGTCGATTTTACGCGGTACCATAAATCCGCCTTTATTCACTGCAGCACCCCGTGCTCCTGAAAGAAACTCCGAAACTCCTTAAAAATAGGTGAGTACTTGTAATCTGTCTACGTTTGTACTTTCTAAACAGAAAACTGGCTTATTATCTTCTCATTTTTCTGATTAAATGCATCCGAAATAGCCAGGTATTTTTAAAACCGAATTTAATATTTTATATCCACATTACATCGTTGTTAAAAAAAAAAAACCTTCCACACAGAACCGAAGATCTGCGTTTTCGACCACATTCAAAGCATTCCAAACCTGTAGATCATCTGTTCTTCCAGCCTCCGGACCGCCTCTGCTGCGCCGCTTCCCCGGGATCTGCGCCTCCTCCTCGGGTAACGAGCTGGAGTTTCCCCGTGTCCGCAGCGGAGCTGCCGCGTTAAACCGACGCAGCCCAGCTGCAGCCCTGCTGCGCGTCGCCGCGTACCCTACGGCGTAGGCTCTGCGTCGGTGTAACGGTGTCAAGAGCAGAGACCATTTATTTAATAAATAGCTTGGAGGACAGATGGTGGATCATCAGTAGTTCTGGGTCGCACGTTAGACGTCAGACTCAGAGCAGATTTGTTGTTGTTTTGGAGCATAATGACGAGTTTTTTTTAAACATTCGTTTATTTGCGTTTTCATGTGGATGACAGGTCCAAACGTAGGAAATTATCTTCGGTTTAGCAGATACCGGCTACGTGTGTACGGGGTCTGGGCAGTCAGATGGGGCAGAGCTGTTGAGACGTCTCCCTCCTGCTGCGTCATATGACGCGGTGTTCGAAAAAAAAAGCGTTTGTAGGAGTTTGGCTAAAATCAGCCACTTTTTCCTCTGAATAAGTGCCCTTATGTCTTGTAAAACATATTAAATCCTACATTAACTTCTCACATAGTCATTTTCACATAAGGTCAGGTATCATTTTTGAAAAAATTCTAACCTGCAATATGCTCTTTAATATCTCGAAACTTAAATGCAAAATGTATATTTTCCAATGGAATGAAGCAGATGAGGGACAAAAAAGTTTTTGATACTGTACTAAACGATGGCTAAACGGCCGATACAGCAATAAATACTCTTTTTGTACAAAAGGACCTCCTCTCAGATGACGGCTGGCTGGTTGATCTTGCAGATTAAAGGTCTGGAGTGGTTGGTTTCTCTGTACAACAACAATCTGAACGGGATCCTGGCCGATGAGATGGGTTTGGGGAAAACCATCCAGACCATCGCCCTCATCACATACCTCATGGAGAACAAGCGGCTCAACGGACCCTACCTCATCATCGTACCTCTCTCGTGAGAGTTGATTTCCTCTTATTTCAGCTGGGTGACACAAGATAGAGGAAAAATGAGTTTGAATAGTTGTTTCTCTTCGACAGAACTCTCTCCAACTGGGTGTACGAGTTTGACAAGTGGGCGCCGTCAGTTGTCAAAGTGTCTTACAAGGTGATTTTGATGAATTTTGTAGCCCTTGCTTGATTTTCTGTGTTCTTTTTCACTGGCCCACAGGTGATATTTTGACTTATTTTTTAGTTCAAGTTAGGAATGGGCGATATTTTACCGTTCACGATAAACCGCCAAAAAAATTCCTCACGATAAGAATTTGTCATCTCGCGGTAAAAACGATAAATTGATGACATTTTTGTGTAAAGCTGATTTATGGTTCTGCGTTAAATCCACGCACAACGTACGTGAAGGAAGGAAGGAAGGAAGGAAGGAAGGAAGGAAGGAAGGAAGGAAGGAAGGAAGGAAGGAAGGAAGGAAGGAAGGAAGGAAGGAAGGAAGGAAGGAAGGAAGGAAGGAAGGAAGGAAGGAAGGAAGGAAGGAAGGAAGGAAGGAAGGAAGGAAGGAAGGAAGGAAGAAAAGAGGAAGGGAAGAAGGAAGGAGAGAGCAGGAGGAAAGAAGGAAGGAAGGGAAGGGAGGAAGGAAATGAGCCTGAAAGAAAGAAAGAAAGAAAGAAAGAAAGAAAGAAAGAAAGAAAGAAAGAAAGAAAGAAAGAAAGAAAGAAAGAAAGAAAGAAAGAAAGAAAGAAAGAAAGAAAGAAAGAAAGAAAGAAAGAAAGAAAGAAAGAAAGATAAATTCCCGTTTTTGTGTAACAAACATGGCGGATCTGAGAGCGAGATAGATTTATAGTTGAAAAGGTGGAGTTGAATTCGTATTTTTTTAATCCTCATTTTTATCGTTATCGGAATAAATGCCAGAAATTATCGTGATACATTTTTTAGTCCATACCGCCCATCCCTAGTTCAAGTTAAATTTATTTAACCAAGTTTTAACTGTTCAATACATCTGTTAATCGCTCGCCAAAACAGGTTCTTATGTCTGGATTGTTGGTGTATCGCAGCCCTTGCTTGATTTTCCTGTCGTTTTTCAGGGGTCTCCTGCTGCTAGAAGAGCCTTCGTCCCGCAGCTTCGCAGCGGCAAGTTTAACGTTTTACTCACCACTTACGAGTACATCATCAAGGACAAACAAGTGTTGGCCAAGGTAAGCATGCTCGTTCAGACGGAAACGCAGAACGCCACCAGTCAAACACACGACGGCGTCCTGCCGCTCTTCGTTTCTTATTTGCTCCTTTTGCTTGGAGGTTTGGGTGTGTTTTTGTGTGGCGGTTGCCAGATCTGCTGCGTCCTCTTGACCCCGCCCCTGTGCTGCGTCTCAGTGCTCTCTCCTAGGTCCCGGCCTGTAACCCACGTCTCCCCACATCCTCTGTGACCGTCATGCACTCATGTTGTCTTGTAGGGTTCCTGACCGCGCTGACAAGGTGGGTCAGGCGAGAGCTCCGAACTTGGGACTTAGCCAGCTCGGGTCATGAGGACTAAAGTGGATCCTTTTTATAGGCACTTTTAGGGCTGGGCGATATGGACCAAAAGTCATATCTCGATATTTTCTAGCTGAATGGCGATACTCGATATATATCGATATTTTTTCTGTGCCATAATTGGGGTTTACCCCAAAGCATTATAGCATAGCATCTCTGTTAGCTTCATTTTTTCTGAGGCAAACCCTTAAAAAAACAGTCAGTTTTAATACAAAGCCTCATGCCAAATGTCACACAGGTACCTTTATTAACAGAGGTCTGCACAATATCAAAATGTATAAAACAAATAAAAATAAACTGCCTGCATATAGAGAATAAAAATGCTTCTTGAATAAAGTCAAACAAATATCCCTTTCCTGCATAACAATTAAATTAAAATACACTGTGCAATTAATACAATGTAGACATGAGGTTGACAGTTGTGCAAATAACAAAACATTTGTGCAAATCTCAAATAAAACATTCAAGTCAATTTGTCATAAAATAAGCTATATCAAAATCCATAATTTTTTTTTTTTTTTTTTTTTTAATCGATATAAACGATATTGTATCGTACCATATTGCGTTTGAAAATATATCGATATATATTAAAATCTCAATATATCGCCCAGCCCTAGGCACTTTCTGTTTTTGAAGTGCGACGCGTCTTCTCTCCTCCAGATCCGCTGGAAGTACATGATAGTGGACGAAGGCCACCGCATGAAGAACCACCACTGTAAGCTGACCCAGGTCCTGAACACGCACTACCTGGCGCCGCGGCGGGTCCTGCTGACCGGGACTCCGCTCCAGAACAAGCTACCCGAGCTCTGGGCGCTTCTCAACTTCCTGCTGCCCACCATTTTCAAGAGCTGCAGCACCTTCGAGCAGTGGTTCAACGCCCCCTTCGCCATGACCGGAGAGAAGGTGTGCAGAAGTCACGGCATGTTTGTGTAGATAGATAAATAACAAACAAACAAACACCAGATCTTTCTTTTTGTCTTGTTTTCAAGGTGGACCTGAACGAAGAGGAGACGATTTTGATTATCCGGCGTCTTCACAAAGTGCTACGCCCCTTCCTGCTTCGGAGATTAAAGAAAGAGGTGGAGGCGCAGCTTCCAGAAAAGGCAGGACTCCCTTTCTTTGCAGATATGAACATGCACACGTGCACACACGGCCTCAGATCTGCAGATGCAGGCGGCGGGGGAAGCAAACCTTCGATTTCAGTACATCTGATGTTTCTCTGGAGCTCATTTGAATGAAAACGTGTTGATAAATCACTTCAGAAATACCTCAGATCTACTTAGGAGGCTTCAATTTAAAGGGGACCTATTATGGCATCTAATACCTATTTTAAACAGGCCTTGCATGTCTTAAAAACAAGCTTTTGATTGTTTTTGCTAAATAAATTAGAAATTCAGCCTCTGAACCATGTCTTTATCATCCCATTCTCTAACCTCACTCTCTATGAGGGATTCTGAGTGGGCGGGGCTATGATAATGAGGCACTGTGCTGATTGGCTGCCTGAATGACGCGATACACCGCTACGGAAAAATGGCGGAAGCTCCGGCCGGTGGAGTTAGTTGTGGGCGTGGTTTCACACATCGGAGGCCAACCTATGTAAATCGTGCCCGTCGTTACGTAACGACGGGCGCAGAATCTGAACGGCTCGTAGATTCACATCACACTGGACGGCTCATCCGGGCGGCTGTACAGACACAGCAGAATTTAGTTGCTTTCACCTTCTCTGAGTTGGCAGGCTGAGGGGAGACCACTTTATATATGTTAAAGCAAGAGAAAATGTGTTTTTCATAATAGGTCCCCTTTAAATATAAAAGGTGTCATGAAGGGGCATGAGGATTTATTATTTCTTATAATGTCACAAGGCACTAGGGATGCAAATTATCGATTATTTCATTAATTGACAGTTGATAACCTTATCGATCGATCATCGATTAGTTGATAAGCAGCGTTTTTCCCCCATCTGAGATACAAACATAATTTTTTTTGCTTATATAAAATACAAAGGACATTTTAATGTATTCCTTAATCAAATATTTATTTGATACAAAAGTAACAAAAAGACATTTTTGTACCACAAGGAATATAATATAAAGTGCACTTCAAGGCTATTAGTAGTAGCAGCAGCCATAATAGTGTCATTTGTGTCAAGCAAATTTTAAGTTCTAGTTACGTTTTAAGTTAGAGTTTTGGCAGTGTTCAAAATAAAATTATGAGACCTGCTGTATTGGAGCACATTTTCTTTGAGTTAAAACTGTAGCGGGGACAGATGTTTAGAGAAACCTATGTATGTACCGGGTGAAGGCTGATTTATGGTTCCGCGTTACAACAACGCAGAGCCTACGCCGTAGGCTACGGCGGCGGCTCTGCGTCGATTTAAGGCGGAACCATAATTCAGGCTTTAGGGGAGCATATCGGAGAAGAACCAGAAGAATATAGAGTGGATTAAAAATAAAAGTTAAGCACTGAGCTACATGTGTCTCCCGTCTGGGCCATTGCAGACTCATTGCCTGAGCATGTTACTAAAACCAAACATATCCGCCGTCTCAGCGCGTTGTGTCGCATTAAATGTGGTCCGGGCGTAATACCAGCTGGTGAAATTAAACGAAAAAAAATAAATAGATTAATTGTAATCATTAATTTTAATCGGGTAATTTCATAACGGCAATTAATCGAAAATCGATTAATTGTTAACATCCCTACAAGGCACAACGACGTTGAAGATGCAATGGAAAATCATTTCCATTGGGGCACTGTGACATCACAGACCCCGATCAAAGCAGAATTACCCTCCACCCATCCAGTTTGGCCCAAAGTTGTTAACAAAGATTGCAAAAGAGGCCCCTCCCCCACTGAAGTGTGGGTGGAACGTTACAATCCCGACTCCGCCCCCTAAAACCAGCTGATAAAACACGTGGTTGAAACGCTGTTATTTTTACCCAAAACGTGTCACAAACATTTCCTTCAATACGTTTCACCTTTTGATAAACCTGCACGATATGCCCCCTTAAACGAAGGGACGTGTACAAGTAAAAACGTTATTTGAGTTACTGATGTTATCTGATATGAACAGATGCAACTGTTTTCAATTAATATACAAATATCCTCTCGTATTGATCACTGGATAACTGAACAGAATAAAAATCATATTGCGATATTAATAAACATCAAATTACCACCCAGTTAATCGATGTGCTATTGTCTGGCCTGTTGTTAAAAATGCAGCGATGACATTTCCGCACCGTGTGTCCCGTGTTTCTGTGATGGATGTGATGGGTGTCTCCTCTCTCCAGGTGGAGTACGTGATCAAGTGTGACATGTCGTCTCTTCAGAGGGTCCTGTACAGACACATGCAGGCTAAAGGCGTGCTGCTCACCGACGGCTCCGAGAAAGACAAGAAGGTGAAGATCACGGCTGAGTCAGCGTCTCGGGGTTTTGTACTTTGCCTTTGCTTTAAAACGGCTCCTGTTGCTTTGATAAAACCTTTTCGTTTCATTGAGATTCACTTGGATTTTGTCAGAAAAGGTCAGGTTTTTGACTTGAACTGACTTTTATTCGTTTATTTGTCTTTGATAATGTCGGGGTTTCTGCTTCTAGCTCTCTGGACGCCTAAGAAACACGTGGAAAGTTTATTTACTTGGTCTATATCAGGGGTCGGCAACCCAAAATGTTGAAAGAGCCATATTGGACCAAAAACACAAAAAACCAATATGTCTGGAGCTGCAAAAAATTAAAAGTTGTGTATAAGCCTTAGAATGAAGGCAACACATGCTGCATGTACAGTATCTATATTAGTTATTACTGGGGGAATATTTTTTTTTTTCATTATGCACTTCGAGAAAAAAGTCGAAATGTCGAGAAAAAAGTTGAAATTTCGAGAAAAAAGTCGAAATGTCAAGATTAATTTAGTACAATCTTGAGAAAAAGTCGAAATGTCGAAAAAAGTCAAAATTTTGAGAAAAAAGAAGAAATGTCGATAGAAAAGTCAAAATTTCGAGAAAAAAGTCGAAATGTCGAGAAAAAAGTTGAAATGTCAAGAAAAGTCGAAATGTCGAGATTAAAAAGGAAAGGAAAAAAGAAAAAAAGGAAAAAAAGAGGAAAAAAGAAGAAAAAAGGAAAAAAAGAAAGAAAAAGAAGAAAAAAAGGGAAAAAAAAAAGGTCAAACATTTTTGAAAAAGCTCCAGGAGCCACTAGGGCGGCGCTAAACAGCATGCAGCTCTGGGGCCGCGGGTTGCTGACCCCTGGTCTATATGTTATTACGTCATCATCAGGGTAAAGGAGGCACAAAGACGCTGATGAACACCATCATGCAGCTGAGGAAGATCTGCAACCATCCTTACATGTTCCAGCAAATCGAGGTAAAAATAGCGAAAGCGGAAATGTCTTGTGTATGTTTGTATGAGCATCGAGTAACTGAAGCTGTCATTCGTGTTGTCTGTAGGAGTCCTTCTCTGAACATCTAGGATTCTCCGGCGGTATAGTCCAGGGGTGAGTATTCCTCGGTAGATGAAGATCACACACACACACACACACACACACACACACACACAGATCGGATCTTTTAACCCTCTGGTCCGTCCAAAAGTGCCGACCTGTATCGAGCATCGGGAAAGTTTGAGGTGTTGGATCGAATCCTGCCAAAGCTGCGAGCCACGAACCACAAAGTGCTGCTTTTCTGCCAGATGACTACGCTCATGACCATCATGGAGGACTACTTCGCTTACAGGAGCTTCAAATATCTGCGCCTGGATGGTGAGACGACCGTTTGTGCGTCCGAGCTTCATTTGACTGCTTTGATTGTTTCTTCCCTCACCTGTCTCGTCTCGTCTCCTCTCCCCGAACCTCCCCCTCGCGCGCCAGGCACCACGAAGGCCGAGGACAGAGGGATGCTGCTGAAGACGTTCAACGACCCGGGGTGCGAGTACTTCATCTTTCTGCTGAGCACGAGAGCCGGAGGCCTCGGCCTCAACCTGCAGTCGGCCGACACCGTCGTCATTTTTGACTCCGACTGGAACCCGCATCAGGTGTGAGACTCGCGTGGTTCAGGTTGCAGAAGAGCGCTTCATCACTTACCTCTTCAGTATCTGCTGCTCTGTTCGTCCCTCAGTGGCCTGAACCTCTCCTCTATTCTTCTCCACTTCTATCCCTTTCTCCTGCTTGCTTCTCCTGGTCGCTTCTCTCCTTTCCTTCTTTGTTAAAATAACTTGTTAATATTTCTGTTTTCAGATGTCTTACAGGACACGAAGCGCTTGAGGCTGAAACTCAGTTCTTACCCGGTGACAAAAAAACTAACTATTTTCTGATTGGCGGAGAAATTCTATGTTCTGATTGGCCGATAGGTTGGTAACTCCAGACGGCTGCTCTGAGCTGTAAGAGCGCTCAGATCACCGCAGGTAGTCTGCCTTTGACTCGTTGGTAAGTTGATGAGTTCTCGGCGTGAGAAATGCCGTGTGAGGTTGTTGAAATGCGTTTATCTCACGCTCAGTGCATGAACCCTGCGATACACCAACAGTCCAGACATAAGAACCCATTTTGGCTAGCGATTAACAGCTAGCCAAAATGCCAACCAAAACTTTGGTTGGTTCCAGGCTGAGATTTAACTAAAAAATGTGTCAAAATATCACCTGTGGGCCGGGGAAGCTTATTTCTCCGCTGCGTCGTCTCAACCAGACGGCAGCGCCGGCAGGAGGTCCGTCACACAGACTCGCTCCAGCATGTGCAGGGGTATAAATACGTATTTTAGGGGCCAAAGATGATCTTTTATTGGTGGGCTTTTGAGCAGAGTAGTCTTTTGTTTTTAGTATCCTTTTAAGAACATTAAAATTAGGGGGGGCAACAGGGGGGCCAAGGCTCTTAAGTGCCCCCCTTCCCCACTATGTAGATTCACCCCTGATGAGAATATGTCTACTTTAACTTTTATTTATTAAAAGCTCAGTGTCACAGATACATTTTTGCATGAACAGAGAAAAAAGGATTGATTCCCACTGAATAAGCCGTGTAGTGCGACCTGCAATAGAAGATATCCTGTCAGAAAATTCAAAATAAAAGTCCTCTTCAAAATAGAGTTTATGTCATCGTTTAATCTAAAGACAGGTGCTGGAAATAATGTCAATCATAAATATTTGTACGAAAGAAGTAACCAAATAAGGAAATTACCATATAAGGACAATTGATCCTTTACAAGCGATAACAAAAGATGACAACTTGATTTCTATTTCGGCTCCCAACAATCACAAAAACAACCGAGGCTTCACACACAGACATGAGTAATATCACGCTTGAGTCTCTGCGATGTAGGCAGATTTAGAAAGAAAGTTTCACCTTCTTTTGATTGATACAGTGAGATTTAAATGTAGCTGTGATTCCAGTGTTAATTTGAATTTTCTCCCCCTCCTTCCTCTCAAAATGATTTTCTTGTAATTCCATCAGCTTCCTCTCCACGACAACTTGAAAGTTAATTTGAAAACACTTTTTCTGGTCACGTTGGAGCCATAAAGTCAGCAAAAAATGCAAAGTGAGCATTAAGGGGCCTGCAGCCTGAACGTGGTCACAGCGTTGGGGCTCAAAAGTGAGGTGCCTGTGCAGAAACAGAGGTTTCTCCTCCGTCTCCCAGGACCTGCAGGCTCAGGACCGAGCCCACCGCATCGGCCAGCAAAACGAGGTGAGAGTGTTGCGTCTCTGCACCGTCAACAGCGTGGAGGAGAAAATCCTGGCAGCGGCCAAATATAAACTGAACGTGGACCAGAAGGTCATCCAGGCTGGCATGTTTGACCAGAAGTCCTCCAGCCACGAACGCAGAGCCTTCCTGCAGGCCATCCTGGAGCACGAGGAGCAAGATGAGGTCTGGGGTCAAGAAGGGTGCTTACACATTAATGTGTGTGCGTGCACCGCCAACACAACATTTATGCAGCTTTAAAATGTCCCGCCTGCTGATACAAGTCTTCTGTGTTCAGGAGGAGGACGAGGTGCCGGACGACGAGACAGTCAACCAGATGATCGCCAGGAGTGAAGAGGAGTTTGAGCAGTTTATGGTGCACATTTTTTTATTTTTTTTTGAAACGTGTCTTTATTAGATTTTCTACATAATACACGACAATACAAAAACCCCATTTGGCAGCACAACGCAAAAACACATAACCAAAAACAAGACCATGGCAAGGACATTAAAAAGAAAAGAAATACATTAAAATAAAAACAAGCTCTTAACAGAATTCATAATCAAAATCCAAACAGAAAATGTTTGGATTTCTTTACATTCCCATAGACAGTGATATAAAGTACCTTGATTATCATTGCATTTATAGCAGAGGTCAGGGATATTAGGATCAAATCTATTTAATGGTGCCTATTTTTTTTTTGTGATCAAATGTTTTCATTTATATTTCATTTTTTAAATTATAAACGGTGGCATCCACAATGATGTCAAACAAACATTATACACATAATTTCACCCCCTTCCAAACCCACCCCTCGGACCTAAGCATTCGATGAAAACAATTCATAATTAATAATAAGGAAAACAGAAAAAAAAAGATAATTCGACAATAAAAAACAAACAAACCACAACAACAACAACAACAAAATAAAACAAAGGCAAAACATAATAATATCAAAAACTGGAGGATAGCGGCAACAAGGTAGAATATATCAATTTTAAATACATCTTTCAAGTTTGGCTTTAATTTGATCTGCTTCCATGAACCAAAATAAAATATTTTGTTGTTTTGCATTATGGATTGGGGCTGTAGATATTTCCAGATAGATAATATCAAGAAAAGTCAAATACCAATGGGAGATGTTAAACGTGTGTGGTGGTTTCCATCTTACCGCAATTATCTTTTTTGCTGCTGTTAGGCCAGCAAACAAAATTTGTTTTTGACATAGTGAAGCATTACCGTAATTGTGGATAAATTATTAAAAATAAGTGTTTGAGGGTTTACTGGAATATTCTGTACCGTTATCGAGGATAATGCAGTTGCAACATGTTGCCAGAACTTTGCAACAGGTTGGCATTCCCTAGGAATGGGCGATATTTTACCGTTCACGATTTACCGTCAAAAAAATTCCCCATGGTAAGAATTTGTCATCTCGTGGTAAAAACGATAAATTCCTGTTGATGACGTTTTTGTGTAAAGCTGATTTATGGTTCTGCGTTAAATCCACGCAGGAATTGTGTAACAAACATGGCGGATCTGAGAGCGAGGAGTCATTCCAGTTTTGCAGTACAGGTGTACTCATTTAATTGGTTTTTATTAATTCAATTTAATTGGTGTAGTTTAGTAGCATTTAGTATTCCTTTAGAGCAATGTTTTGGGGGCTCCAAAGACTGAATGTGGTGATAGATTTATAGTTACAAAGGTGGAGTTGAATTGGTTGAATCGTTATCGGGATAAATGCCAGAAATTATCGTGATAAATTTTTTAGTCCATACCGCCCATCCCTAGCATTCCCAGACCATCTGCATGAATTCTGTCATCCGTTTCCCTCTCCTTCGTCAGCGCATGGACCTGGACAGGCGCCGGGAGGAGGCCCGCAACCCCCGGCGGAAACCTCGCCTGATGGAGGAGGACGAGCTCCCCACCTGGATCATGAAGGACGACGCCGAGGTGGAGCGGCTGACCTGCGAGGAGGAGGAGGAGAAGATGTTTGGACGAGGTTCGCGGCAGCGGAAAGAGGTGGACTACAGCGATTCGCTGACCGAGAAGCAGTGGCTCAAGGTTGTTTTTAAAAAAAGGCCCACGAAAAAGATCCCAGAATATAAACTGCTTGTAAAACAACGCTTCGCAGAGTCGGGAGATAGTCCCTCGTTCTGGGGTTTGGACGCGTGCGTTTCCATCTCACGCCTTGTCCGGTCTCCCCTCCCGCAGGCCATCGAGGAAGGCACGCTGGAGGAGATGGAGGAGGAGGTCCGGCACAAGAAGACGACGCGTAAGAGGAAGCGGGATCGGGACCTGGACCTGCCGGGCCCCTCCTCGTCCTGCGGGAGCCGCGGGCGGGGAGACAAGGACGACGACGGGAAGCGGCAGAGGAAGCGGGGACGACCGCCGGCCGAGAAGCTCTCCCCGAACCCGCCGCCCCTCACCAAGAAGATGAAGAAGATAGTGGACGCCGTCATCAAGTACAAAGACAGGTAGAAAAAAAGATAAATTACCTCCAAAAACAAGAGAAAAATAATTAAAGTTATATAACAGTTTATATAGGTGTAATAACTTATTTAATTTCCTAAAAGATGCCTGAATTTCTGAAAAATTATGGAATATAAAAGAGAAACTGGAAGATCGGCTGCTGTTCAGTAGATACCTGGATCTAGTGTCATGAAGATTATCGGCAAGGAGATGCAGATCTGTGGATTCGGGATGTTTTTAAGAGGTTTTGAAAACTTGCGTTTTTATTATCCAACAGTCACTGAAATGCTTGTTTTCTTCTCTTTCACCTTCAAACACGGCCAGGACAGGTGCCCTGGTGCACGCCGGAGCCGACGGGGAAACTAAACTTAAAAAAACATGTAAAAATCTCCTGTTTTGATTCATGTTTAATAATTTAACAATTTTACTTTTGTAGTCTGGCTTTTTGAATCCGATGTTTTCACATCAAGTGGAAAAGCTCCACGTCCGTCTTGACGGCTAGTTTGCCGTTTATCATCTCGCCTGCGAAAATGAAAACATCTGACGGATGAGAGTTTTTCCGTCGAGGAAGATTTTACAACTTATGTTTGATCAAATAATGTTTGACTTTTCAAAATAAAAGCATGGCCCTTTTTTTCTCGGCCTGCATGTGCATATTATTTTTGTATAAACTGAGACGTTATACAAGTACACTCTTTTATAGATGCTATTATAAAATCTTCAGGATTGTGATCGAGTCTGTCACTTCTGCTGGGTTTTGTTGCATTAACACGTTCTGACCTTTGGATGCATTCAGACGTTCATGGCGGTACCTTGAACGTATTCTGACGGTGTGATCTTCTGCAGTGCCAGCGGCCGCCAGCTGAGTGAGGTCTTCATCCAGCTTCCGTCTCGGAAAGAGCTGCCGGAGTACTACGAGCTGATCCGCAAGCCGGTGGACTTCAGGAAGATCAAGGTGAGCCACCTTTTCACCGCTGGAGCAGGAGAACAGCCCAGAAACAGGTGAATTCAAACAGCCTTGAGGCCTCATGTGATGTACGTCAGAGGTGTCAAGTAACGAAGTACAAATACTTTGTTACTTTACTTAAGTAGAAATTTTGGTTATCTATACTTCACTGGAGTAATTATTTTTCAGACGACTTTTTCCTTTTACTCCTTACATCTTCACGCAATTATCTGTACTTTTTACTCCTTACATTTTAAAAACAGCCTCGTTAATCCATTTCATTTCGGCCTTTAAAAAAAAAACTATCCAGTTAAATTGCGGGTAGAGTGAATTTCATTTTATTCTTTATTTCATTCAAAAAAACAAAACAATTTAATACAAACACAAATACAAATGTTCCTAACTTATGAATGAAAAGGGAGCAGAAAGAAGAAGAATCTTATCTGATCTGCCCCTTTCACAAATAACATAAATTAATAATAATTAAAAAAACAAAAAACTAAGTGAATAAAAACAACTAAAATAAAATTAAAATAACATTAAATAAAATTACCACCTACGGGTGGTTGGTTTGTGGTTGTGGCACAGATGTTCTTGTCCAGTTTTGTTCTTACATCCGTTCCCTCAGATTCCTGCAACTAAACTTGGATTTACATTCCAATAAAGGTTAGGATAAATGATAATATGACCTCTGAAGTTGGACTTCTTGCACCATTACAATACTTATAGGCAACTAGTCATCATATCTCCTGCTCTCTGAAACACATGTTAATGCTCAATAGTACACATATATGGTTCTTTAATATATTTGCATTATACTAAGATGCATTAATTTTTAATGGCTTTTGTCCTTAATGGCTTTTTTCCCCCTTACATTACTTTTATACTTTAAGTAGTTTTGAAACCAGTACGTTTATACTTTTACTTGAGTAAAAAACTTGAGTTGATACTTCAACTTCTACAGGAGTATTTTAAAACTCCAGTATCTATACTTCTACCTAAGTAATGAATGTGAATACTTTTGACACCTCTGGTCGCTGTGTCATTGCCTCCAGGAGAGGATCCGGAGCCATCGCTACCGCAGCCTGGGGGATCTGGAGAGAGACGTCATGCTGCTCTTCCAGAACGCCCAGACCTTCAACCTGGAGGGTTCGCTGGTGAGACGCACTTCCTGTCTACGACGCGTCTCTGTCCTCATGCTGCAACACGTTACAGGAACACAATTATGTGCTCAGAATCCGATAGTTCTACCTTTGTTGACACTGAAATGCTGTGGACATTCCTATGTATGTAACTCCTATAAAATAGTCTATATGAAAACACAAAAGGGAATTAAAGCACATGGATTTATTTTAAATATTTTCAGTTTATATACACATTGATTGTCTTCGAGTGAAACATTTACATTTACGCTGGTGCTGCTGACTGACATCGGCCCTTCCCATGTCAGAGACACTAAAATCGCAGTTACACATCTTTCAGAACGGGTAACTGAGCCCCGTCCTGCTACTCTTTAGGAAAGTAAATTCGGTATCTAATTTTTAGAGGTTTACATGAATTCTTCACTTTTTTGGCAGAAATGTCTTCTCTCGTTACATCCATCCATCTCTGATTGGTTGTTGACCACTAACCTCGCGAGAACTGCCACCCAGGCTACAGCAGGTGGCAGTTCTCGCGAGGCCAGTGACAATTCAGTTTGGAGAGGCACATGAATGTTTTTTTTTATTATTATATTGTAAAACAGTAAATTTACCAGAAAATACTAATACGGGAGGGCGGCGGGAAAGAGGGGTAAAATGCAGTAGTTTCCCGGCCAAAACGGGAGACTTGACAGGTATGACCTGAACTAATCGGATCTATATTTTATTATCATGGACCCACAAACCCCTTGCAATTACACCACGGACCACTAGGGGTCCGCGAACCCCTGGTTGAGAATCACTGATCTAAATCATGCAAAGACAAATAACTAACGGCAAAAAGAAAGCATCCGAAAACATGGATGACAACAAACGGTCTCAGAGGAACGACACAGAAATGTCACATGTTTGACTTTGAGAGAAGAATATTAACTAAAGTAGGTTAATCATTGCAACACGGACGAGACCACGGTGTTGTCGTGACGACTCCCGCTTGTTGTTGCACACCTTTTTTTGTGGTTGAACACAAGATGTGAGTCATGTAAGCAGCCGTCCAGCCTGACCTTCGACCCTGGTCCTCGGGATCCCGCCGTCCTGCCCGTTATAGATGTTAGATAGGGGGCAGAGCAACGTCTGAGACGTGCAGGGCGGTGGTTCCTGAGGACCGGCGCTGAAGAAGACCGGACTGTACTGCTAAAGCAGGGGTGGCCAACCCGCGGCTCGCCGGTGTCATGCGGCTCTTGCAACTTTATTTGATAGGTGCAGTGAAAGACAGACTCGTAGGAAGTGGGTGCAAAATATGCCGCGACTGGAATCGAACCCGCGTTCGCTGTACGCAAGTCGCCTGCTCATCCCGTTGAGTTATACTGTTCATATCCTGTTTACACATATTTTATACATATTTTATACGTATCTTTTGTATTTTTTATATATTTTTTATTTCTGACTTTTCAGTCCTTTTACCCCTCCCCTATATGGGTGTGCTGCAACAAATAAGTTTCCCCACTGAGGGAGAAAATAAAGGATATTCTATTCTATTCTATACAAGCGCGCTCGTGGTTGTGACGGAAATAACTTGGAGGGACAAAATGCACGGCCAAACGGAAATATGAAGATAAACACAGGAGGTTTTTAACAGAGTGGGAGAGTTTAATATATATATATATATATATATATATATATATATATATATATATATATGTATATATATATAATATAAATTAAATATTAATATTCAAGCAATACATCCCGCCAGGCCGTGGTATATGCTCAACCAGCTGAGGGGCGTCTCCGACCCGACGCAAAGTGATGTATTGCTTTTATAAAACCGTTACCAATAATGTAAATATGAAAGAGGAACTCACAATATATTTTATGTAGTTTTTAATTAATCAGAAATACATATTATCCGGTTAAAAAAGCCCCACTGTGGCAAAAAATAGTCCCGGCTCTCCAGATGTAGTTCTGCATGTCGTCTTTTGCTCGTCTTTTTTTTCGGAGACAGGAATTCTTCAATCCATTCATCCATCGTTAGCTCCTCCCCGGAGATCAAAGTTTACCTTCAACATGCCTAATTAATTGTTAACGAAAATAAAAAAATAACACCAGGTACTTTTTGCTACCTGCTGTAACCGTCAAAAAAGATGTTACAGTTGGTTGTTGTCATGGATACGTTGTTGCTTCCCTGACACGGAATGATATGCTGTGATAAGGCTTTAGAATAGAAGCCGTGGTAGATAAGAT
Source organism: Cololabis saira (assembly GCF_033807715.1). Lineage (NCBI taxonomy): Eukaryota > Metazoa > Chordata > Actinopteri > Beloniformes > Belonidae > Cololabis > Cololabis saira. Next base: position 18,477,459 of record NC_084587.1, on the reverse strand, counting down.
AAGATTGTCCTTTATTTCTCCCTTAATGGGGAAATTCACTTAGTGCAGCAGCGGTACGCTCAAGACACACATGCAGGGAAAGGGTAAAAAAAAGTAAAAAATATATTATTATGAAATATAAACAGTATAGGCTACTGTATACATTGAAATGAAAAATAATATGCTCATTATACCACATGATTTCACCTTTCCGTTTTCTAATGGTATTTTTATGTCTCAGAGAGAGCAGGAAGTGAAGGATGGGGCAGTTGTTGTGTACGATGTGGCTCTTTGAGGTAACATAGTAACCCATTGTGGCTCTTAGCCTCTGACTGGTTGGACACCCCTGTGCTAAAGGAAGGCGGTCACATGACTGGTGGCATCTCAGCTCATCAAAGCTGCTTAAACCTGCACTGAAGCGGGAACTTGAGCGGATTTTAATGTGTGTGTTTGGTCTAATCTGAACATTTCAGTAAAAAATGATCTTTGAATCTTTTATGTTATTCGTTCGGACTTCTGCACTTCTTTATACCCGACAACGATGATGACGAGGAGGGATTTTCTTTGTTATTTTTGGGGGGGGTCCGACCAGATATATGAAGACTCCATCGTGCTCCAGTCGGTGTTCACCAGTTTGAGGCAGAAGATTGAAAAAGAGGAGGAAAGTGAGGGAGAGGAGAGTGAAGAAGAAGAGGAGGAGCAAGAGGAAGGATCAGAGTCTGAAAGTAAGTTGTAAAGTTATTTTTAAAAAATTTTTAAAAATGTCCAGACGAAGATCCAACCTGTCTGCGCGTGTGTTTTATCCACAGCGCGCTCGGTCAAAGTGAAGATCCGTCTGAGCAGGAAAGATAAAGCCGGAGACCGAGGGAAGGGCCGGAGCAGACGGACGGGACGCACCAGAGCCAAACCCGTGGTCAGCGACGACGACTCGGAGGACGAGCCAGAAGAGGTAGCTCAGTCTGCAAGCGTTCGAGTCCAAGTCCCATTCTGAACTCTGTCCTTTATTTTTTTTTTTTTTTCCAATATCTTTTTATTTCACAAAAGAAAGGCAATCACAAACATCCTAAATAACAGTAGGTCTTTACAATTTTCTTTTGTGCACACAAGCGAAATCTCGCCTACAACCCACCCCTCCCACCACCACCCCAAAAAAACACAAAAACATACACACGAAATAAATAAAAAATAAACTGTAAAAAAAAAAAAAAAAAAAAAAGAGTAACAGTAGGGGCATCAAAACTCAAATACCTACAGATACATAGGTTACGTAAAGTAAATGACAACAATAAAACAGCAATCAGCGTATGATGAAGTTTACAATGAATGAAGCTCTAAGCCAGAAAATAATGGGAACCAAAATTCTTGAAAAAGATGGCCACGGTTATATTTTTCCAATGTTAGCTTTTCTAATGGTAGAAATGCTGTAATTTGGTCAATGAAAGTCTTAAAAGATGGAGGAGAATCGTTCTTCCAAAATAAAAGTATACATTTTTTTGCAAAGTAAGTTATCAAAATTAATATCCTGCATTTTTTGTTATGTAGTTGTAAATTATATGTGTCATTTAATAAATATAAACTGCTGCTTAAATCAAATGTTTTGTCCAGGATTAGTTGTGTTAGGGAGTGAATTGATTTCCAATAATTTTGTAAGCGGTCACATTCCCAGAACATATGCATGAATGTCCCCTCCATCTTTTTACATCTTGGACACTTTGATGAAATATCCTTTGATATTTTATGCATTTTTATTGGAGTTAAGTAGAATTTGTGGATGAATTTAAAGTTAGCTTCCTTAATTTTATTGCTTGTAAATGGAAAATGTACTCTTTCACAGATATTTAGCCAGGCTTTTTGTTGTAAGGTTGTGCCTAATTCCTTCTCCCAAATATTTTTTAATAACTGAAAAGTGGATCGACCTTCCCCTGATAAGATGTTGTAAACTTCACTGATCTTTTATTGTGTCTGAAAATAACAAAGTTTCTTCAATTTCCGATAACCCAAGTCGTAATTTCTTTTTTTGAATGAGTAATGCCTCGAATTTGTAAATACTTAAAAAAGTGTCTGTTAGGAATATTATATTCTGATCTTAGGTCAATAAATGATTTTACGTGCACATGTTCAAATTTAATATATCTTTGAATTGTGTTACACCAGAGCTCATCCATTGATCTGTATTAACCATTGTGATTTGAGTGTTGAGGTCTGGATTTTGAAAGATCGGAGAGTAAATAGATGTACAGGGAGAGATCCCACCTTTCCTTCTACAGTCTTTCCATGTTTGTAGGGTATTGAAAACAGAAAACCATTTGTTCATGTTTTTTATCTTTTCAAAATGATTTATGAATAGGAGGGAGATGAGGGACAGAGGTTCGATTAATTTTGCTTCCATCTGAACCCACATGTCCTTTATTTGATTTAAAAGTATTTCCCTCCCTCCTCGCCTCCTCTCTGATGCGATTCCCGTTTTTCTGCAGGAGCGCTCACCGAGTGGCACTGATGAGGAGTCGTAGGCCGTGCGGTTCTGTTCGAGAGAAGAAGGGATGAAACGGATGCTTCCACGATGTCTCGCAGCACATACTCAGTACCAGAACGAGCCTCCATCACCCCCATCCACCCTCAGTCAAGGTTGTAGGGAGATGCGTCTGTACGGGCGTCAGTGTTTCCCAGAAAGCTGAAAGGACAAAAAAAAAAAAACCTCCGATTTTACTTTATTCCTCGAAACTAAACCCAGGAATGATGGAAACAGGGTTTAACAGGTGGGCTGAAGGTAAGGAAGTCCCTGCAGGTGCAGAAATATCCTCTGAAAATACTTCTAGTCGTTCCCTGGAGGAGCCGCTCGGTCCGCCTTATGACGTGGCCCCAAATGTATCCAAGATTTATCCAAGGGTTCGGGTTCAGGCTGGAAGTTCACATCCAAAAACTCAGATTATACCGTGTATTAATTTATTTGTGATATTGTCTATATTTATCTTTATTATTGCTTTCTTTTAAATGCTTTACCTGCTTACCTTTGTAAAAGTAGTGACTTTAAAGAAAAGCATTGTACTTTAGGACAAGGCTTTAATACAAGAGTTTATTGTGATATGGAGCCAGTAAATTTGCTGCTGAAATTAGCGACTTAGACGTGAAGAAAGAAGATATCGAACGATTATTATATCCAGATTACAATGATGATGAAAGTTTGTGTCGGCGATGTAATGATGTTCGGCCTTTTGAGATGTTTCACGTCCAGGAAATGTTGCAACTTGCTGAGATTTTGTAGAGAAGATCATTTTTAGCATTGCTTCTGTCCGTTTAAGTCGTCATTCTTCACTTACTGGGACTCTCCTGCTAAAGTTCACATCCCCTTGTGATTTTAATTTTTAAAAGTTCCCTTTTTAGCATTTATAAACGGTATGCAAACATTTACTGAGTTACCTATAAAAGCGTATACCATGCTCTTGTGCAGCCAGTGTTTGATGAGGCTTGAATAGTTCCTCTTCTAGTTCCTCTAGAGTTTTATCAGCAGTTGTGGTTTTCCAGTAAGATGTTTTTGTTATTACGGCAGTACTTTACTGTCCTGCCATCCGTGGCAACAGTGCACACTTTTCCACGAATGAAAAAAAGATGCAGTAAATCAAAGATACGCAGGTAAATACAGCTGAGTTATTGTCTGTTATAAACCGAGCTTATAAATTACAGAGGGGGAGTTTTAATGTAGAATATAACCCTTAAAACAGACGCTGTATGCGTAAAAGTCGAGTAGAGCGTCGATAAACTTTTCAAACCTTTAATCAACTGTGGAAACAATGACTCAGGTTTTTGAAATGCTGGGGGACAACATAATAAAAAAACGATATCAAGGTCTACCTGGAAGACATAAGGCCTGGCATGAGACTTCGGTGAAAGTCAAGTGAAGGAAAACATAAGTGAGAGCTTAACCGAGCTGCGTTTGCAGCTTCCACCAACTTAACGGTTTTAACGCCGTTAAAACCGACCGTCTTGCTGCTTTTACCTGTTCCACCTCCACTCCCAAGCACCTATAACTGTCGATTGTAATTCATTATCGAGCATTGTAGCTTCAATTCCTCTTCCTTACGATGTCGTGTGGTGATTTTAGGATTTCAGAACCGTTTCTTCTACTTCTGCACTTTTTATGTTTTTGGGTTTTCTTGCTTTTAAGACAAAGGACCAGAGGGACGGCGGCTCCTCTCTGCTTGCGACTGCCTAGTGGCCGTGTGGTGTTGGATATACTGTGAGGTGTATTTATAGAGTATCATGTCAATGCACGTGTGTACAGCTTGTAAGTTGAGTACCGCTCTTCTCTTACTATTCTCTTATATTCTCGGTCACTTGAGTGAACCAAAGCGTCAGTGTTTGCACCACTGAATTAATGCGGTCTGTTTTTGCTGTGTTGTATTATTGTCGCTTGATGAAATGATTGTTGACGTTGTGTGATTGTTGCACTCAGTTGACATAAAGTTAACCACAAAGTACTTTTTGCTAACTTTTTTAAAAAGTTTGAGGCACCTTAGAAGTCAAACTTTGCAGAGTTTGGTTTGGGACCTTGAATCGGATCAAACTAACATCCTCGAGGCATAAAGGTTGTCGCTATTGATCATACGTGAAAATAATAGTCACAAACCGATTAAATTGGGTACATTGATCATTAAATATAACTATGAGGCAAAAAAAGCTCCAGAACTAACAAACTGCTGTTAACGAGCTAAAAAAAAAACCCAATTACCTGTAGTTACTCAATCTCACCACAGGGAGGAGCTCTTCTGTGAGGACTACTCCGTCATCAACCATAAAGATTCTTTTACAGTCTGTTTTCTTTGCATTTCTTGTCTTTCTTCTTCTTCTTTTTCTTTTTTAACGCATCAAAACATGAGATTATAAATAATATGCCTCCTTCTGAATGTTTAGTACTGGACTGGTCCCCTGGACACAGGTCTTTGTGAGGTCATGTTAATAAACACAAAGACAGTTAAGGTCTTGATCCAAGTGAAAAGCAGCGTTGATGTGACTCTTCTGTTCCTGTTTATTTTGTGAAGTAAGACGGTTGACAGATCCAGGGAACTACGGGGAGTATAGATTTATACAAACCTCAAGTGTTTTCCAGCATCAGTGAGGAGGGAGACAAGATAATTTTCCTGGTTTCTAGGAATCCAGATTCCCACTCCAAACCCAGTAGTTAAGATCCTGCCAGCGGAGGGTGGGCCTAGCAGAGGAGCCTCAAAACCCCCCAAAATAGAAACATAGTGACGGCTGCAACTGATGACGGCTCTTACTGGAAATAATGAGTTTGAGTCAGGACTCCCGCCAAGCACTCGCCACGTGCACACTGAGCGGCCCAGTAAGTGCACCGTTACTGCTTCCACGCACCCAACGGGAGCTACACTTTTATTAATCATTAGCAAGTGTGAGGATCCTATATCAAAACACAGGTTTTTATGAAGACCGCTGGTTCAGGTGTGATAACACAATGCAAAGAGGAACAGATTTAAGCAATGACCTTAGAGAAGCAGACCATCAGTCTTATAACAGACACGATTATGTTTATAACAAAAAAAGTTCTCACTTTCCACAGACTTCATCAAAAGTGTAATTTATTAAACTTTGTGATGGTACCATTAGAAAAAGACTGGACAAGTGTGGAATGCTGGAAGTGTTATAGAAATGCAGCTTCGGTTCATGCAGCTGTATCTGAGTAAACCATACGACTTCTGAAACTGTTTCCTTCGGAAAGACAAACCCAAAAGAGTTAAATTGACAAGCCATAATCTACAGTACCCTTATTGATAAAAAATCAAACGTAGCCTACATCAGCCTAAAAGATCTTGCTCCAACTGTCGAGCACGGTGGTGGAAGAGTGATGGTTGGGAGTACATAAGTCGACCATGAACGCCGCTGGAAACCAAAGTACGCTGGAGTCCAGAGTTTGGATCATGCAACAAAACAAACCCAGACCCGACATCAAATCCACAACTAAATTTATGAAACAGAGAAAAGTTGAAGTGCGCGGCATCGTTTTATTTCAGTCCCAGTTAAAAACCCGATGTCGGTGCCTGGAGAGCACGTCCTTCACCAAGATCAATCCCCCCTTTCACAGGTTTAATAAGAGAGAAGAGAGAATATTGGGCCCGTGTTTCACCACCTTTCATTTTATTTATCTTTTATTTCACTTTCATGAAGTCCTTTGAGATAAAACCTGGAGGCACGCCGGTACACAACACAAACAAAAAGAAACATAGATACAGTTATGGCACTATAAAATTATTTCGGCACACCAGTACAAAGAATAAAAGCAAATAAAAACTTGCAAAAGGAGGTCATACGATAAAGAGATCATAAAACCAAGTGTTAAGTTCAGCAAAAGCAGCTGTGCTGTTCTGTTAAACAGAAGTAGGGTTTTTGAACTCATCCAGGGAGGGAAGTCGAGCGCTGAGGCCGGAGTGAATCCTGTCGATTATTTCTTGTTCTTATCACCTTGGTGGAGGAACACGTCCCTCTCCCAGTTTTACCATAGCCTTTTACTGATTTCAATAAACTTCCTTTACAAAGGAGGATGTGGTTTGAGTGACAATCACATTACATTTCCTTCTCTTTTAAAAGACAAACCTTGGATCACAATAAAAAAGACTGCATGTTTGTTTGGTGCGGAGGTGATTTAGTGTCATTACTGTTATCGAAGCTTGTTAGACAGCAGCTGCTGTACTTTTACTATCACTATCATCACGACTGTCCCTCCCGGGCCTCAGCGTTTTTCTGCTAATCAGATCTGCAGGACTCGAGATGCTACGAGATTCTCACATGACTGAGCACAGGCCGTACAATGACCCAGTGTATCTCCCACTGGTGCTGATTTAGTAGCCAGAAGCGTGATGATATCGGGGTTTGATAAAGTCTCGCTGGCTGCTTGAGTTCAGCGTGTTTTGCAAAGGGATTGGATGAACTTACCTGGGACCTGCATGGACTTACAAAGCACACGCCGCCTCGCAGTATTATATTATATTTGCTGCTCTCTGGACTGACTGTGGAGCTGTTCTCAGTCGGGGACATTTGAAATATTTTAAAAGGGTGGAAAAAAATTATATTTAATTCTAAATGTTACAAGATTGTAAAAGGTTTAAAAGCGTCAATTAGGTTGTTTGGAAAGTGGCACAGGCTTAAAAAGCAAAAAATAAATAAAGAACAAGAGAAAACATAAATCATTCTGTTAACAGTGAAATAAGTCTTAAATAAAGCAGAAAAGTGTCTTCCTTTTATATTTTTCCCACAGCACTCCACCTCTTTCTGATTTGGTTCCATGTGCAAGCAGAACAAGTAATATTGCTACAATTTTGCACATTGATTGCATGTACGAAAACAATCTACAACAACAATCCTGTTCCTTTTAACTTCTGTACTTTAATACAGGAACAATCGGCACAAACAGTAAAGTCATAACTGTTTTTACTGCTTGTTCTTTCCCAGATTATTGAATTGAGTAAATTCAATCTTCCCATATGAAATGAGATGTTCATCAATGTTTTCATTTAGTAACTGGCTTTTGTGAGACGTCCCCAACATGCCACAAGCAAATGCCACAATACATTTACAACGGCCGCCTTATGTGAAGCCAATCACTCTGATTAAGATGTTAGCAGCTCGGAGCGATAAAGGGAACGCTTCTGCAGCAGGATGATTATCAGGCTGCAGCCGATCTCTGATGCCGGAGCTCCGAGCACGTACAGTATGCACGCAGATAACAGTCAAGAGGACTGAAATGGGCTGAGATTCACAAAGCTTCTCGTTTATTTAGATTAAAATTCCCCAGATAAGGTCTTCTCTGTGATTATTGTCTTGGATACAAATAATAATGTTCAACATGCTGCCTTTACTTTGTTGTCAAAAATCACAAAAGCATTGACTTCATCTGTGGATTACATACATTTCCTTTGGCTTCTTGACTTTGTAGAGATTGTCATCTCAGAGACGCTCTTGCAGGTGATTGATCTGGCAAACATACCGTTGGAGAGCAACCAGCTCCGTTTTAAACCCACTTAGGACCTGTTTGTTAACTCATATATCTGTATACTAGCTGGACCATGCACCCCAGCCACCCTCAAGGATGCACATGCAAAACTTTAATTCACCACCAATACAAGTCCTATGCAGTCACATAAAATACAGCCCACTTCAGACCCAAGAGGCTCAAGAAATGATCCTTGTGTCTTTGAAATATTATAAGTTGCACAATCCTTTGCACAAGGCTTTGCTCTAAAGCAGAAGTGTCAGACTCTAGGTCACGTACGCAATATGTTCAGTATCAATGTTACATAATTGTCTCTGCATTTAATTGTTAATGATGGATATAAATGTGTTATTATTGCAGAAATGTGGCCGACACTTGATGGATAAATCTGCCTTCAGGCCACTAAAATAACACTGGCTCGTCTCCAGTTGGCAGAATCAGGTTTTTGCTTCCCGTCAATCTTCAAATGTACGTTTGTTTGCTTTTTTTTTTAAAAGAGTGTCAGGGTTTGACACTTCCCTCCCCAGTCTTTGAGTTTCTGTTTTGCCCCGCCTGTGTCCCATCTGCCCTGATTGTCCTCACCTGTGTCTCGTCGTGTCTCGTTATCCCCTGAGTATATCTGGTCTTGTCATTCCCATGTTCCCTGTCGGTCCGTACTGTGCTCCCCTCCATGTGCTCCTGGTTTTTGATCCCTGTTCCAGTTAATCTTGATCCTGCCAAGCAGCGCTTTTGTTTTTGCCTTTGTTGGAATAAATCCTTTTTGTTTTTTGAGAACTCCTGCCTCCGGCCTCCCTCTCTCTCTCCTGCATCTGGGTCCTCACCACACCCGCCTGACATAGGCATGACAAAGAGGAAGAACTGTCAATCAAAAAAACTCCCAAAGTATCTGTATTGGGAAACTATCCCGATTTCAGAGTTGACTTCGATTTCCCCTTTGAAGATACCATGAGATTTGTCTTGTTGTAATTTAGGCAAGGCAAGGCAAATTTATTTGTGTAGCACATTTCAACAAGGCAATTCAAGGTGCTTTCCATCATAAAAATATGAAAAGGGAAGAGGAGGGGGAGTGGGAGAATAAAGAAAACTAGTTTCAACCAACACAAGGTGTTGAACGTCATTGAAAGCTGAAGAAGAGACGTTCTTCTAATTTGAAAACATACATTTAGTTCTAAATGTTATTTCATGGGGAGTATTTTTGTATTTAGTTTAAAACAAAGCACAGGTTTGTTCTGAATTCATCACAAAGGTATTGAATTGAATGAGTGTCACATGAGTCACAGTTCTTATCAAAACCCTATACGGTTGATGTTTTACTAAAGGCTTCAGGTGACAGGTGTAGATAGATACAGACGCAGCGCTCGCTCATTCACAAAGCATTTACTATCTGTGTTTTCCTGGGCGTGTTAGCGATGGTGAGTGTAGAAAAGTATGCAAACCAACTGCTTTTTTTACATTTCAGGAATACCTGCCAGGGCTCATTCCTTACCTCCCCACACTGGTGGCTCTCGACAGAGCGGGTCGACCCCCTTGCAGGGGCGAGCGTGTTAATATGGGGGAACATGAATAAACAATTGAACCCGGATTCTGTTTTATCGGCTGCTTCCTCTTGTGACTGTTAATAATTTATGAGAACTGTGTTTGGGAGGATCAAACGCAGTCAGTATTCTCTCCTGGAAACAACTGCGATCCATTCAGCTTTTAAAATAAATTCCTCCTTTCACGAGGCGCTTAAGGCTAAAGGTGCACGCTCTACGAGAACAAGTCTACGAGTTTCTTGGTCTCATGGCCTCGAAAACAAAGAAACATTTTTCTGTTCTTGTATATGCATCAGCCTAAAGAATCACATTTGAGGGGGGGGTCAAACCCCAAAAAGGACTCTTGGGAAGACCAAAACATGCAGGGAAAGATGTTGGTGCCTCCCAAACTCCTAGTACTGCTGGGATGCAGTGCCTCTTTCTGCCAGAGCTCTAAGACGCAGTTTTGCATCAGTAATAATGGGATTATTTTGCTTTGCAAATGATTTGTTTGCTTTTGAAATGGAAAGCTGACGTGACAAAAAATTAACCAGAGGTTTTTTGCATTTTGAGTGGATTGGTTTAAACATCCACGTAGCCAGTGGAGACAGAAGGTGACTTTTAACTTTTAACTAGTCCGTGTCGTTAATAGAGGGCTCTGCCTTTTCTCGTGTCTGTTGTTCGTTTGTTTGTTTTCTCTCTTACAGATTTCAAAGGCTTGTGTGCCCATTGTGCGTTTCCCTGTGTTTCTCTCATTCCAGACTAGCAGCGGATGTCACCCCTCAACCCCTCCGACCCCTCCTCACATATGTTTATATTAATTATTAAAAAAAAAACAAACATTATATGTTATATATTAAATTGATTATATATTAAAATGCATATATATGGTTTAGGTTTTTACCAAACTTGGTATTAACCATTGATATATATGCAGACAAAAAAAACGTTATATGTTATTTATTAAATTGATTATATATTAAAATGCATATATATGCTTTAGGTTTTTACCAAACTTGGTATTAACCATTAGTATATATGCAGTCAAAAAAAAAACAACATTATATGTTATTTATTAAATTGATTACATATTAAAATGCATATACCGGTATGCTTTAGATTTTTACCAAACTTGGTATTAACCATTAGTATATATGCAGACAAAAAAAAAAATATGTTATTCATTAAATTGATTACATATTAAAATGCATATATATGCTTTAGATTTTTACCAAACTTGGTATTAATCATTAATATATATGCAGACAAAAAAATAATAATAATAGAGGGCTGAAGGCTTCTGAAAGCTTGTTTTCATTAGAGAAATGTCTACATTTAAAGTATGCCCTGCTTATCTGGTTTCTCTAAAGCTTGAATACTTTAAAAATCCATTTGTACTACCATCTAAAGCATCACAAAGTGAACTATGGGGCAAGGTTAAACAGAGACTGTTGCCAAAGACAAGTAAGTCAATTCAAATGCACACATATAAACAGACAATGCATCTTTTATGAGTAATTATCAGACATTCATCTTCCTGCTACCAATTACAAGTCTTGCACAAACACAGATACGGAGGAGACATACAGGTTTTCGGAGGTAGATGATGCAGCAGCAACAGTGACTCCGCCCGCCGGCGCTGCTCACGTCTGATTTCAAACATCACCCCACTGCTCTGGCCCCGCCCCCCTGTCACACGCATAAAAGTGCTTGTTTCATCACTGACCACATTACATTTTGCCGACACTCGTCTTTTACTTGCAGTTTACTGCCTTCTCCTCCAAACCTGCCCTCACAGTTGACTCCTGTTTCTGTCAGAAGAAAGTGAATAAGATTAAAGGACATGTTGTGGAGGGGCCTGGCCGGACTGTCCTGCTGGAGTCTGGTGATGCTGATTCATTGTTTGGCTGTTACAGGTAAGAAATTCCCCTTCCGGCTGGCAGACTTCGACTTTATTACTCTTTTCGTTGGAATTATTGTATTTATTATTTATTTTTCTTATTTTCGGTTAAGTTTTCTTTGGAAATCGAGCACATGATTGAGTTTCAAGCTGCGTGTCAATGCCGCGTTCCATTTGTCCTCGGAAGTGGGGATCTCCCAGTTCCCAGTAGGAATTTTCAACTGGAACGCCCCTCGAAGTGGGATTTCCCACTGGGAAAGTGGGAGAGTCTTCACCACCCCCGAGTTCACATTCCAAGATGGCTGCCCCGGTTATAAACAGTAGAAGAGACCTCTGTAAAAATTCGTAGCACTTCATTCTAGTTTTGGTTACACTAAATCAGTCGTATACAAGTATTGTTCGGCATATATATGCTGCTATAGTGTAATTTACATTTTTCATGTGGTATATGCGAACTACAAACTTGTTTTCCTACTTTGTAACTGGAACGCTGATAACTCGGATGTGACGTTATTCCCAGTTCCGAGTTCCGACTTCCGAGGTAAATGAACGCAGCATTATTCTCCTCTGCGTTTCTGTTTGATAATTTCTTTAATTTTTGCCGTCGAGATGTGACATCCTATTTCAGGGGTCCAGCTTTATTAATAGTTGTTAATTGTTGAATTTTTCCCTTTCGTTGGCTTGTTTTTTCAAGAAAATTGATCAAAAAGCATCCTGACGAGCATTCATGTGAGACATTGATGGGGATCTTCGCACGGCGCTGTGATTGGTCGGTTTCCCGGTGGAAGGGAGGGCGTTAGCCAATCACGTTCTTGGACCGGCCGGGCCGGTTTCAGGTTTCAGGTGGGCGTGGCCTCCACGCACACCGACGGTTGTCATGGAGATGGGCGTCATCCTCCTCCCTGCAGGAAGCTGCCGGTTTGAGATGCAGAGAAAAGTCTGCAGTTCTGTTTTTGCACAGCGAGGTTAACCGAGGTTTGGTACGTGGTGGTTGTGGCCTCGGCTTTGTAAGCCGGTGAATCAACTGGATAAACCAGATGTTTAAAGTAATAAAGTAATGAAAAGAGCATGCTAATGACTTTAAACACCCTTCTTTATCTTAAATGCCTCAAACTAGACCAACATAGCATGAAACAAACGAATGTATGGAGGAAGTATTGCTTCTTGATAAATACTGAATGACATAGATGATATTTTAGAGATAATACGTTGTACTTTTTTACCCTGAGTTCCCTTTTTTTTATTGAATGAGCCAGTATTTGCCTGCGATGGACTGGTGACCTGTCCAGGATGTACTCTTCCTTTTGCCTGTAATGAGCTGGGATGGGCTCCAGCAGATCCCTGTGAACCTGTAAAGGATTATACGGGTATAGAAAATGGATGGATGGATGAAAAAAATAAGCATTTTTAAAAAAAAAACCTTTAAAATTACAATTTCTAGAGATCAAGAGAAAAGGCCAGGCCGTGTATTTGGTTATTACAATGATCCAAGGAGTAATCTTAATGTACTCAAAAGTCATCAATGTGCTGCTGAGCCATTCTACTCCTTTCTGTAGCAATAATTTGCACTCTCTTAAATATGAAATATGAACATTGACAATAAAGAATCTTGAATCTTGAAAAGCTTTTCAGATTCAGGTTTTTACGTATTTCTTCTAAAAGCCATGAAAATAACCACAAAGAGAAACACACTCTTAGCAAAATATTCACAAACAGACAGTAGTATAATGATATTCAGACCTGGCATTAAAATGCATCCGAGGGAATCCAAGCACGGGCGACCAACGCTAATCCAAGGTTTGAACACATTCCAAGACGGATTCATCTTCGATCCCTTAACCGAGTGGTTTGGGACTCTCGTGTCCACGTTTTCTGTAGTAATCTACATTAGCACTAGTTTTTCTTTCTCTTTTCAATCTCTAACTGCAAAGAAGAAGTTTGGGTGACTGTGACTTAGGGCTGGGCGATTTTGGACAAAAATAAAATCCAGATTTTTTTCTCTGAAAACCCGATTTTCGATTTCGATTTCAATTTTTTTGGTAAAACTACAAAAGACAATGGAATAAATTGTTTCAAATATTTTATCTTTATTTTTAAAGAGAAATAGCAGTCAAATTTCCCTATTGGCAATGAAGTGCAATTGAAAGAAACTGTAAATCCTCCTTGAGTTTAGTAAAGTTTTCTTGACCAAACAAAGAGGACTAGACGAGCTCCCTCTGTAATGCAGCCAGCTGCAAAAAAGGAAAATCGATTTTCCGATTTTCCTTTTTTTAACATCGTCTTGATTAATAAATCCGATTTAGATTTAAAATCAATTAATCGCACAGCCCTACTGTGACTACACAACCATTATCCAAGTATATTAGTCCATGTTTTCATTCGCGTCCACGTTAAGATGTTGAACATCGAGACAACAGAGATTGGTCTTTTGACTTCTTAAAAGTTACATTTTCCATCTTTAACAGCTATTATGAGCCAGTGTTGCCAGAAGTTGGCATTCCCAATGACATTTGAGATTGATTATTAGGATGGTTTTAAGTTCAAAAGAGATTATAGTGATGTTAATGGTTGGGGTCAGAGTTTACAGCATTTACTGCTATATGCTGTAATCGCTTGTTGATGTTTCCCAAGACAGCAGCTTATAAATGATGCCGCCTCACAATTTCCACAAGTAGAGGCTTGCATTTTCAGTTTGATGTGTTTTATAAGCAGCTATAAAACAGCATTCTCAAACGAGTCATAATTACATGACTGTTGGGTCACAAATACTGAAATGAAGTGAATGAATGAAGTGAAATACAGCAGTCGCTCGTATTTCTGGTTCTTGGACTTTTCTGCAGCGGTGAACCTCGTCGTGAAGCGTTGTTCTCATCTTTGTTGTCGATCATAAGCGTGCTTCTTGGTTATTTATTAACTGCTGGATATATGTTTGGATGCATAAAAGCACCTGTTAGGGGGGTTGGTCCCATAAAAAGACCAGGATTCATGATGAGTGAGCAAGGTTTAGTCACGAGGGCGGATCGCAGTCAGACCACGTTATGATAAGTCGCCTAACCTCTTTTAGTCGCAGTTCAGATATAGTGAGGATGTTGACTTGGAGGTGGTATTTAAATGGCCTTACATGGTTGGTTTTGAACCAGTGAAGACTGCTGGCTGTGTTTTTGTTTCTGCAAGATGTTTCTTTTTTTATTTTCGTGACCTTCACTTTTACGTTCTGCGACGGCCCAGCGGTTTTCTCACATGAAAACATGACAACTAACTCATACTAGAATTAAAAATAAGTGACACAGGTTTGTAGTAAGTAAGTGAAGGAGTTTTTGATATAAGAACGGACAAGATTAAACAGTGAATATCTCCTGTCTTCCTCTGACAGCCCGGAGGAAGTTTTCTCTTCTGTCGAGACTGGAAAGCCGTCCTGCAGAAAAGCCACATGTGATGATCAGAAGTGGAAAAATTAAACAAAAGCTGTGTAGTTTATCGTTTCCTCTCTCCCAGACGAGGTCAGGAGTTCGGCAGCAGGAAGTGAAATCATTTGACCGAGTATTGGTCGCCCCCTCTATCCTCAGTGTGTAATAAACAGATTTCCTAAAAAGGGAAAATAATGTGAGGTCTTGCAGAAGTTTGGGAAAATGTATCGGTGTATATTCCAGCGAGCGGCCGAAGCCGCCTTCAGAAAAACTGGGTTCCTGGAAACCTTCCCGGGCCTCCCCGGCACATGTGCAACTGTTTTTGTGGTTTCTGTGGAAGCGTATGGGCCGTGGGGGGGAGAGCAGAGTCTGTCACTTCTGCTTTTCTTCTCTCATCTTCAAGAATAAGGGAGGGGAGTATCGGCGAGAAAAGCATCCCACTGACGCCCTTCTCTTATCATGATCAGTCAAACCTGTAATGTTGTTTTTTATCTATCTCCTTTTTGAAGAGCTGTCACTCACGGAGACGCTTGTTGACAAAGGTCCTTGTGTTTAGAGTCTCGCTGTTGGGACATTGTCATGAGGACGGTCACCCTGGGACCAATCAGCAACCGGTGGCGTGATCGTTCAACTCCTCCCTCGCTATTGTCTTAAAGGGATAGTCTGACTCCAGGTGGAGGAAGAGGAGTCTCACCTTTACTTTGATGTTTCTTTTGACCGTCTATCAATGCTGCACCTTCATGTGTTTAAACATCGAAACCTTTGCAGCTAAGTGATGAAAATCCACTTCAGTACCTGACAGAAGATAAATTAAAGGGTAGTTTTGCTCCCATTTCCTCTTTTTATAATTTTGTAGTTTGTAATGGCCACATAGACAGATATGGAGCTGCAACAACGTAATCAATTACGTCGCCTTGCGTAGGTTGCGTCGATGCTTCGTAGATTAATCGAGTGAAACTTCTACCTCTTAAAACCGGATTCGAGTGTCAGGTTTGGGACTTTTTCAGGGAGAAACCCAACAATATGTTGATTTCTACACTCAGTAAAATCTAAATAGTTTATCACAGCAGCACAACCGCCGTGCGTGAGCATCTCAAACCTTAAAGTGATGACATACTGTCACAATAATATAGGCCTTTTTGAGCACATAAAACTAAACAGTATTGATTTCTATTAATGTCATGTTTGTGCTGTCTGTCAATATAACAGTTGGAAAATATACATCCCTCTTTGTGCCATCAGCTGGTAAAAGATAATTTAAGATTAAAATTATTCAAGCTCATTGTACAGACTTACAACATTGTTCAGAATTTATGTCAGAATTAAGGACTTTTACACAAAGTGACATCTTAAAGAGCGTTTGCACTTTTTGGGCTTTGAATAAGTTTATTTTAAAGTTATTGAGATTGTTCTGAATAAACCAAACGATGCCCTAAGACATTTTTTTCAAATTCATTTTATATTTTTACAAGATAAAAAGTAAGAAATTGTTAGACTGGTAAAATGTATTATTTATTTGCATTTAACAGAAAGATAGATCAAAAAGTGGGGAAAAAAATAATCACACGATTAATCTAAAAAAAAGAAAATTACTCAATTAATCAACAAGAAAATAATCGTTAGATTAGTCTTAAAGAAAACAATCATTAGTGGCAGCCCTAGACAGATACTAGTCTTGCGCTTCCTTTTTTTTTGGTGAAGTACTTTATTTCACTCTCCATGTTGCTCAAACATACAGTAAGTTTGGAAACCAGCCAGTGTTGACTCGCCCTCCGAGTTAAAGCAACAGGTCAAAAGTGTGTTTTTTTTCACAGTTTTCCCGCCACCTCTTATCTGAACTTCTGCACCCTTGGGGCTGTAATTTGTGTCCAATGTTTATTTTTCAGTTAAACATTATCTGCACAAGGATGTCAGTTGTGGGTTGACATCACACCGGGCCGTAAAGGCAGAAAGTCCGGGTTTGCAGATGTAAATGTGTGTGGGATTGCCGTCGTGTGACTGTCACGCCTGTCCTCCGCAGACGCGGCGCTCAGCTGCAGCTCCACCCAGTTCAAGTGTGGAAACGGGAGGTGCGTCACGCGCAGGTGGGTGTGTGACGGGACGGACGACTGTGGGGACGGGAGCGATGAGCTGGAGTCCACCTGTGGTGAGTCCTGTCCCCGACCCCGAGCACCAACACGTGTAGCCAAGTTTTCATTATCGTGTGGTTATCAGCTGCTAGGAGGACGTTTCAGGTGGGACGGAGTCAGCCCTGGAACTCATACAATTACTACTACTAATACATTTACTAATACTACTACTAATACTATTACTATTACTACTACTACTACTAATACTATTACTATTACTACTATTACTACTAATACTACTACTACTAATACATTTACTATTACTACTACTACTATTACTACTACTATTATTACTACAACTACTACTACTACTACTACTAATACTATTACTACTACTACTATTACTACTATTACTACTAATACTATTACTACTACTACTATTACTACTACTATTATTACTACAACTACTACTACTACTACTACTAATACTATTACTACTACTACTATTACTACTATTACTACTAATACTATTACTACTACTACTATTATTACTGCTATTACTACTACTACTACTACTACTAATACATTTACTATTACTACTACTACTATTATTACTACTACTACTAATACTATTACTACTACTACTAATATTACTACTATTACTACTACTACTATTATTACTACTATTACAACTACTACTAATACTATTACTACCAATATTACTACTATTCCTACTACTACTACTAATAATAATAATAGTAGTAATAATATTATTATTATTACTACTACTACTGCTACTACTACTACTACTAATTGTATTACTACTACTAAAACTAGTAGTATTACTACTATACTACTACTGCTACTACTACTACTATTATTAGTACTACTACTACTACTAGTATTGCTACTATTACTACTATTACTACTATTACTACTATTACTACTATTACTATTACTACCACTGCTGCTACTGCTATTATTACTACTACTACTATTATTACTACTACTATTACTACTACTACTATTATTACTACTACTATTATTACTACTACTATTACTACTACTACGTTTCTATGTTTTGCACAGCGCTGAAATTATTTATTTCCATTTTCGCCAACTAAAGATTTCAAAATCGGATTGAATTTTTTTTAAATTTCACTTCCTGTCATTGATAAAATACATCACAGTTCAAAGTTCCCAGGGCTCTTTTTATAAATGAAAATTAATAATTCTGATTATTTTTTAGAAATCTTCAATATAAAATTAATCATAACTTTGAAAAAACATAAAACAGTGACGCTTCTGAAACGCTCTCCTCCTCCTTGTCAGCCCGAGCCAGAGCTTTTCACCGACTGGCAGAGAGATTCAACGGGCATCAAAGTTCACACCTCAAAACAGACTCCTTTATATCTGCTAACCGCTTCCTGGAAAGCTTTTCGGTCGCCTAGCAACTGGCGCCTATTTTTCTTATTGTGTGTGTGTGTGTTGTCTGTGCTGCACCCAAATACTTTGTCGTTTACCACATCCTATCAGAGAGGTCTTTGAGATTAATTTTGCTGAATTTTGATCTCATTTAACATACGTTACATTCTGCAATATTTTGGAAAACTAAAATAAAAGTACAAAGTGTATACAACAAAGGAAAGCATCAAACTGATTAAGTGGGGCATCTTCTGAGTGAAAGTGTTTGAAGTGGCGCTTCTCTTTCAGTGAGCCAATCAGATCTGCAGGGTGCTGTGACATCACAGGCCCCGATAAGATTAGAAGTTTCCAGACTTTCATTTCTTTCTTCATCTACTACGGTTTCACATCAGAAATCTGAGTCTGAAACGCTTATTTTAGAGGGAGGGAGTCGAGTAGAACGGCTGACTCCGCCCCCTTCAACCAGCAGCCATAAAGAGAGTTTTACCTGGATCTATAATGTCACATATAATATATACATATAAAATATATACATATATGTTATGTGTCTTATACTTCAAGCTGTCATGGGATTTTGTATTTTCCCGCTATTTTAAGGCCGACTCAGGGGAGCTTAGTTGTTTCTGTCGCAGGCCCAGGATATAAACCGGGTCATGAGTTGTAAACCTGGTCACAAGTAATACAAGTCTGCAAGCTGAGCTAGTTTTCTGCTGGTCTCCTTGCAAGTAAATGAAAGGTCTTTCTTTCGCTAATATTCAACCAGTCAGTTGGATGATTTCATGTTATATTGTGTATATGTTCTGTATATTTGTGAAACTAAATCTTTCTCCCCGTTTCTCACCTGCTCAGCTGCCAAGACCTGCGCGGAGTCGCAGTTCAACTGCGGCCTGCCCATGAACCAGTGCGTACCGAAAAGCTGGCACTGCGACGGCAAGGAGGACTGCAACAACGGGGCCGATGAGCGAAACTGCAGTAAGTT
Organism: Cololabis saira; assembly: GCF_033807715.1. NCBI lineage: Eukaryota > Metazoa > Chordata > Actinopteri > Beloniformes > Belonidae > Cololabis > Cololabis saira. Next base: position 18,458,187 of record NC_084587.1, on the reverse strand, counting down.
TCCATCGATAACAGTTAATAGCTGAAAGACTCAAAAACGTTCATATTTCAGTTAAAATCAAAAAAAACTTTTCCTCAAAAGTTCAAGATGAGGAAAGTGACCTTAAAAAACTGATGATATTGACATTATGACACATAGACATTAAACATAATCATGAACATCATAAATAAACATAATAAATAACTAAATAAATACCTGGCTTGACGCTGAGGTGAGGAACGATATCTATCAAAACAAGCACACTCTTCTTTATTCAGAAGGAAGTTCAAACTCTTAGAGAAAGTAGAATAATTTTGTATTTTTATACACAAATGGCTCCAGAACTGGACTGAATCTCCAGGTATCTGGACGTTTGTTGGTTTGAGGGACATTTACTGAGCGCGTCATCTGCAGAGATGCTTAAGTTAACTTTGTCCGTTGATATGGTGCATAAAGCACTTAGTAGGTTCCTTTATTGAACCAACAGCAGCTTGTTAACTTATATAATGAGTGCATCTCTGCTTTCACACTTAAACTGAAGATGCTGCGATGAAATAAACGTTTGGGGGCTTTCATATGCAATGAATTAAAAATTTGCATGGAAGCATTTAACTATCAGTGACAGATATGAATCCATTGCTACTGTAGAGGTTCATGCAGAGATGCTTAAGTTAACTTTATCTGTTGAAAAGGAGTTGATATTAGGGCCATGCTGAAGAAAAAATATTTGAGAGGGGAAGATTTTTTTTATTGTGCACTTTGAAAAAAAAGTCGAAATGTCGAGAATAATGTTGAAATACAATTTCAAGAATAAAGTCGAAATTGCCTTTTTTTCTCAACATTTCAACTTTATTCACGCAATTTTGACTTTTTTCTCAACATTTCAAATTTATTCACGAAATTTTGACTTTTTTCTCGACATTTCGACTTTTTTCTCGAAGTGCATAATGAAAAAAAATCTTCCTCCTCTAAAATATTATTTTTATTTTTCTCCTGCCTGGCCCTAATACTCTTCCCTAGATATGCTGCATAACGCACTTACTAAGTTGATTTTCTGAACTTGTTAACTTATATAACTTATTAAAGATCTTTTATTCATTAATATGTCTTCTTTTTTTTGTTTCACCGCAGCAGCGAAACAATGCAAAGATAACGAGTTTCGCTGCACCAACGGCCAGTGCATCGCCACCTCCTTCGTCTGCGACAGAGACGCCGACTGCACGGACGGCTCGGACGAGGTGTCCTGCCCGCGGCCCACCTGCAACCCCCGCTCCTTCCAGTGCAACAACTCGGTGTGCGTGCCGCGGCTGTGGCTCTGCGACGGCGACACCGACTGCCTGGACGGCTCCGACGAGTGGGCCGAGAACTGCCCAGACAAGGTCGCGGAGAGGTCGCCGCGATGCTCCGTCCACGAGTTCGAGTGCGCCAGCGGCCAGTGCATCCACAGCCGGTGGCGGTGCGACGGCGGCGTGGACTGCCAGGACCGATCAGACGAGCTCAACTGCAGTGAGTTGGCCTGACGTCCGCTCCCCCGGCTCGGCCCGTTCTCGCCGTTGCTTTCTCCCTCGGTGTGTCCGAAATGTCATACTGAACAGTATATGCTCAAAAAAGTACCTAAGTTAGGCACACTTTTGAGTAAATATCAGTAGTATTCATTAATTCGGACGTACAACTCAGAGCGCACACAGCACTTCCTGCCGTTGGGAGGAGGAGTCGTTACCATAGTAACAACTCCTGTCACAGCAGCAGTAGCAGCGCAGCGCTCCACTCTTTCCTGTTTATCCTGGCCGAAACAAGATGACATTATATAATATTATTATATACGAATATTATAATATTCATATTATATAATAATATTATTATACTTAATGTTATACTTATGTCATATACGTATCTGCGCAGCACTTAGCAACCAAACACCGCTGCATTGCATTGTGGGAAGTTTCTGCTCGGCTAGTTCCATCAATCCACACTAATAAATTTCTCCGGAATGAGTATGGATAGAGCATACTATTGAGTACATTCTAATGTTTCGGACGCACTAAAAAATCTCACATACTGTTTTTGCATACTCATTAGGGTGGAAGTATGCAGCTAAAGATTTAAAATTGATAAGTTGAGGTGTAAGTATGCTGACATTCATCCTGCAGTGGCAGTGAGTTGACTAGTAGTCTTACCCGAATGCATTAAGTGACGGGAGCATTATTTGATAGGATGTTACTGGACTATCAAATATGCTACCCCTGAAATATTGATTTAAAATTGATAAGATGGGGTGTTGAGTATTTGATCCTTCAAAATAAACTACACATGACATGAATTGCATTACACTTTGTGAACAGAAAAAAAAAATAATTCTATCGCTTTATTTGATATTCATTCAGTCATTCGCCTTTATTTAACGAGGCAGGTCATTAAGAACACATTCTTATTTACAATGACGGCCTGGCAAGCGACAAGGACCACTTGGAGGGGAAAAGGAAGTGGGCTAGGGAGTAAAACACAGTAAAATTGTAGCTCTAAAAGGTAGTAGAAAACCATTAGGTAGCAAATAGGGTAGCAAAAATTAGGTAGACGCTATCGGGTTATGCGGCGGTAGCATTTTCGACAAAGCAGCAGAAATCGACAGAACACCGGCTCGGTCTGTTCTCGCCGTCACTTTCCCTGACTCGTGTTTTCTTCCTCCAGGTTTCTCCTCCTGCTACAAGGACCAGTTCCGCTGCTCCAACGGCAGCTGCATCAGCTCCAGCCTTCGCTGCAACACCGTGTTGGATTGCAGCGACGGCAGCGACGAGCACGAATGCTCCGCAGGTGACTGCCCCTCTTGTTTCTTCACTGTAGGGCTGATCGATTATTGTAGGAAATATTCCATCGATTAATCGGATAAAACTTACTTTTGCTCTATTAAAGCCCAATTATAAATATACAATAGAAAACAAGACAGATTACTTGATTAAAAACAACCAATTTGTTTATTTTATGAGAATAATTGACACTTATATACATATTATGCAAACTAGTAAACTGTTTGTTAAATTTTCCAATAAAACTAAATAAAATTATTTTAAACTTAACATTTCCTGAAACATAACAAAAAAAAAACGTATTTTTTCCAAGTATCAAAAATAAAAAATATTCTTAAACATCGCTTTTAAATTGTGCAATTGTCTTACGCAAAGTGGACCAGGACCAGGTCGTCATTGTAAATGAGAAACTGTTCTCAACTGACTTACCTGGTTAAATAAAGGTTAAATAAAATAAACTTTCATTCTGAATTTAAAATGATCCCACAGCTTCAGCATCTTCTGTGCGTCCTTTTTCTTTCACTTTGCTGCATTTTCTCATTGGCACTGTTGTCGGGTCCCGGCCAGCTTCTGTGCAGCTAAACTGTTCACACACGTTACGAAAAGCGCAACGCCGTCTTCTTCCGCTTTATAAGGGACACATGCGTGTTACCACATTGTCACATTAAAAAGAACCCGTGCGAAACGTGAAGTTTAAATTTATTTTTTATTTAAACGAGGCTCGAGGCAGAGGAACTTCCTCGATCATTTTTTAGTTACTCAAGGTACTCGAGGAATCATTGCAGCCCTCCTTGACTGTATATGTCCGGAGGACCGTCGGACTCACATCATGTCCCTTTATTCCACAGAAGCCTGCGAAGGCCCGACCAAGTTCCGGTGCCGCAGCGGCGAGTGCATCGACATGGATCTGGTGTGCAACAAGGACCGAGACTGCACCGACTGGTCCGACGAGCCTGTCACCGGTTGTGGTAAGAGCTGCGTCCGCTTTAAAACAACTCTATACGAAGAAGAATTAGACATAGAACTCACTGAGGATGTATGGGACTCCGCATTAGATAGGATACACTCATCCTCAATTTACTTAAGACATAAGGTAATACAGTTTTTGATTGTTTTGTTAACTTCATTTGTGTTTTATTTGTTTAAAAAAATCAAATATCACATTTACTGCTGAACCTGTCATGTAATGTGGATGTGTGGTGGTGCGGTGGGGTGGGGTCGTCTGTGGGGTGGGATTGTGTTGAAATTCATTGAAATACATATCAAATTGTATCTTGTACAATTTTAAAAAAACTAATAAAAATACTTTGAACAAAAAAAAACACAACTCGATACGAGCGGCCGTGGAGCGCATCTCTAAAAACTCTCGGCATCTTTATTCCCACAGGCAGAAATGAGTGTTTGACGGGAAACGGCGGCTGCTCCCACAACTGCACCGACCAGAAGATTGGCTTTGCCTGCTCCTGCCCTGCCGGGTACCGACTCAAGGCCGACAGTAGAACCTGTGAAGGTGAGAAGAAGGACTTATTTGGGTTTTTTTTTTGTTTTTTTTTGCCTTGTTTTTCCTGAAACGGCACCATCTTGACCATGTGACCTCCCGTCTGCGCAGACATCAACGAATGTGACGAGCCCGACACCTGCAGCCAGATCTGCATCAACCTGCCCGGCAGTCACAAGTGCGACTGCGAGGACGGCTTCGAGATGGACCCCGCCACCAACGCCTGCAAGGCCGTGTCAGGTAAGGTTCACTTCGCCGACTGAATCACCTCTGCATGGCCGCTTCTCCTGCGACCCCTGACCCGAGCCGCCCTCCCCCCCGCCCCGCAGGCTCGCTGCCCACCCTGTACTTCACCAACAAACACGAGGTGAGGATGATCACGGTGGACCGCAGCGAGTACGTGCCGGTGATCTCGGAGCTGAAGAACGCCGTGGCTCTGGACATGGACATGCCCAACATGATCCTGTTCTGGTCCGACCTGTCTCTGAAGAGAATCTCAAGGTAAGACCCTGAACAAGTCCCAAAATACGTCCAACTGTACAGTTTTTAATCGGACGTTAGGCATCACATGGTTGAATTTGATTCTGTTTTTCTTTTTTGGGGGTCGTGATTCATTTCAAAATGATTTTTGGTCGAGTTTCAGTCCACTTCCTGCAAAGAAGGCAGAAGTAAAGCTGTAGTTGTCATTATTTTTAAAACTTGTTGCAGTAAAAATAATGTTTGATAAATTAAAGAAATTTACAGCCTTACAGCCTCTTCAATAAAAGCATGTTTAAAAGCACATATAATGAGATCTGAAGTATTGGATACAAATCAAATCAAATCAAATCAAACTTTATTTATACATCACTTTTCATACAATAGTAATGCAAAGTGCTTTACATAATAAAATCAATATTTAACATAGAAAAACTCACACATTCATGGTTAAAAACAAACATCTGGTAATTTTCACACACATCCTGTGTGTGTGAAATATAGACATTAACACATAATAATAAACATCATAAATAAACATAAATTGATAAAAAAAACAAACCTAAATAACTAAAAAATACCTGGCTTGACGCTGAGGTGAGGAATGATATATATCAAAACAAGCACACTCCTCTTTATTCAGAAGGAAGTTCAAACTCTTAAAGAAAGCAGAATAATTTAGTATTTTCCAGGACTGGACCGAATCTCCAGGTATCTGGACGTTTGTCTTTTACTGAGAGCGTCATCTGCAGAAATGCTTAAGTTAACTTTATCTGTTGATATGGAGGTAATAATAATAATAATAATAATAATAATAATGAATTTAACTTGTAATGCACTTTACATTCAATGAATCTCAAAGTGCTACACTTAGACCATTATTCATTCACACACATTCTCACCGATGGTGGTAAGCTATGTTTGTAGCCACAGCTGCCCTGGGGCAGACTGACGAATATGCTGGATAAAGCACTTAGTAAGTTCATTTACTGAAATAACCGCAGCTTCTTTGCTTGTATAATGAGTGTCTCTTGAACTAAAGATGCTGCGATGGAATAAACGTTTGAAGGCTTTCATATGCAATGAATTAAAATTATAAATGGAAGCAGATAATATATTGCATAAATGTATTATATTGTAACTCAGTATAATGAATCAGGAAATGCCAGGCTATTTAAATGCTTCTCTTAAATGTCATTTTGCATAATTTCCTCTGCATTTAACGATCAGTAACAGATATGAATCTATTGCTACTGTAGAGGTTTAGCAGAGACTTGAAGGTCAACTCAGACTTCAGATCGCTAAAACCAAAATACTTTATAAGCTCTGCCTTTCGTAGCCATTTAAGCCTAATTTGAGACACATCTGAAGTGTAGAAAATAAGAATCACATGTATTACATTAATCCTTCCTCATATTAGGGCTCCATATGAGCTTCAGATATCTGGAGGTTTGATGCTCTGTAGTGTGTCCCTCATGGGCCCCTGTATTTGGTCCAGAGCTCGTCACATTCACCCATTTCACCCCTAAGCTCACCCATCTGGACACATCTGCATCTACAAAGAAACTGTACAAGCCTAGTCCTGTGTTTTCTTCTTCTAAATGACCTCCCTCCCCTCTCTCGCCCCTCAGCTCCAGGGTGGACGTGGCGGGGAACGCCTCTTCCCACAGCGTCGTCATCGACAGCGGACTTGAGGCTCCCGGGGGCATCGCGGTGGACTGGATCCACGGCAACATCTACTGGACCGATAGCAGGTTGCAGACCATCTCCGTGGCAACGACGGATGGCAGCAAGAGGAAGACCCTCATCACAGAGAACCTGGAGAGGCCCAGAGCCATCGCAGTGGACCCCATCAATAAGTAAGAAATCCTTGACATGGATGTCCTGCATGTGTTGAAAAAATCGATTTTCCAATTCTAAATCGATTCTCATATTAATTCCTAAAAATCGATTTGTATGCCTAAAGATCGATTTTTTTTTTTTTTTTCATCGTTACATTACACCTTTTGGTATTTTTTTGTTTATGCCCAAAAAAGGAATGTTTTGTTGGACACAAGAATAACTGGTGCCATGTTTTTGCCTTTAAATATGTTTAAAGGTATGAAAACATTAAAGTTTTCAGTTATAATTGCATAAATTATAAATGCATTATATACTGTCTTGGGGTTACATTTGCATAAAATGCTAAAAACCAAATTCTCAAAAATGAAAAACCGAAATAGACCGAAAATGGAAAAAATTCAAAAGGAGTGTGGGAAAAAATAAAAGCGATTTCATACATCCTCTGTTGCTGCCCTGGATCTGTTTGATAATTCTGCCCCACACGATGTTTCTGAAAGCAGTTATATCACATTCTGGGAGGTGATTGGTCCTTACAGCATCATTAGCTGCCAATACTTGCTGTTGAATCTTAATATAATACTAGTATTAATATGTTGCATAACTACAGTCATATAATTTTTTTTTTTTTTAATTTCGTTTATTTCGGCATGTTTATATAGACACATTTCATCTCCAGAACATTATACATTGCATACTCAGCACATGACGAAAAGGGTACGGGAGAAGCTGACGCTTATCAAAGTCCCGCCCCGTTCTATGTAAGATTCATGATCACATCAACAACAGAATTCAGTAAGATACATAGTTTACCACATAGCAATTTGTCTAATTTCATCCTTCACAGTCCAGATAGCATGTATGTTTGTACACGTGTCCAGTCCACTCATCCTGATCACCGTTCCTGTGATTTACTACTGTGTCCACTGTTCAGTTATTTTTATGTCCAAGCCTCTTTTTGCATGCAATCCACTTTGCAATGGAGGTGCGTGTGTCAATGCAGATTTTGATTAGTCGCCGTCCTCTGGCTCTCTAGCCGCCTTTGCCCCCTCCGCTCGTACTGACTTCATCTCTTCCCGAGCTTTGGACACCTCCGACCATACATAGAGCTCAATGTCACACACACACATTTTATAGTGACTTTGTTTTGTTTCCATGCCAGGTGTTCCAGTGCTGAATTTCCCACATTGCCATTGTTTTGTACCTTCCTGTACCTAGGTTTGATAATCCTTCAATAACAGTTTCTTTAACCCATGTTTGAAAACAGTTACATTTCTTGCTAACTTTAATTCATTGTTTAGGCTATTCCACATTTTCACACCAGCTACTGACAAACTATGGCTTCCCATCGTTGTCCTTATCTTTTTCTGTTTAAACTGCAGCGAGCTGCGCATGCTGTGAGGACCTTGACTAAGAGTGAACAATTTCTGAACATTTACTGGTAATGCCGCCTGTGTTGCTTTGTAAATTGTTTGTAGCATCTGAAAATGAAGTATCTCTCTCAGTTTTAGATATTTCGTCTTTATGAACAGTTCGTTCGTATGTGCCCTGGCTGGGACAGAATGAATGATGCGAAGCGCTTTTTTTTGCAATTTAAATATTGGTTCTGTAATGCCCTTGTAAGTGAAACCCCAATTTTCTACACAGTACCTCATATGTGGGACTTTTAGTGCCGAATATATGGTCTTAAGCGAGTTTAAATTGAGAGATTTCTGCAATTTCCACAGAATAGACACACTCCTTGCCATCTTATTTTGAATTATTTTTACATGTGGTCGCCATGTCAAGAGGTCATCCACTAATATACCCAGAACCTTATGTTCCCTCACTCTTTCTATATTGTATCCATTAACTTGCAAGTTTATGCTTTTCTTTACATTATTTCTCCCAAATAACATGAATTTGGTCTTTGCCAGATTTAGTGATAATTTATTTATATTAAACCATGTATTTAGTTTTGTCATTTCTCTGTTAATCGCTTTTTCCAGTATATTCAAGTCGTTTCCTGAGCAGAAAATATTTGTATCATCAGCAAATAAAATAAGTTTTAATACATCAGATGTTTTGATTATGTCATTGATATATAGAGTAAATAGCTTAGGGCCTAAGACTGACCCCTGTGGGACCCCACAGACGACATCCAGGCATGTAGACGTATTTGTTCCCATCTGGACATATTGGACTCTACCAGATAGATAGCTTTTGATCCATCTTAAAGCTGTATCTCTGATACCGTAATCATATAATTTTTCAATCAAAATATCGTGATTTATAGTGTCAAAAGCTTTTTTGAGGTCAATAAAGATGCCTACTATATATAATTTGTGGTCAAGCGCATCTTTAATCAGTTCTAAGGACTCTGTGAGGGCAAGTGCTGTCGAATGTTGCTTTCTGAACCCGTATTGGCTATCACACAGGATGTTGTGTTCAGTCATGAACTTTTCCAATCTGCTATTATAGAGTTTTTCTAAAATCTTTGAACACTGCGGCAATAAGGAGACCGGGCGATAGTTTGTAGTCATATTTATATCACCACTTTTATACAATGGTAATACCTTTGCTATTTTCATCTTGTCTGGAAATACACCGGTTTTGAAGGATAAGTTACATATGTGCGTGAGTGGTGTTATAATTCCTTTTTGTACCGCCTTCAACAGTCTCATGTCAATTTCGTCTACATCTACTGAAGATTTAGATTTGCACTGTGTGAGGGCATTTACAACTTCTGCTTCAGTGACTGGTTCAAGTAACAGACATGAATTTTTAGTGATTGTATTCTTATCAGAGTCAAAATGGTCCCAGCGCAATGGTGATTCAGGGATGTCCTTGGCCAGCTGTGGGCCAACATTTACAAAGAATTTATTGAATTGATCCACAATCAAGTTCCCGTCAGACACCGTCTCATTATTTATAATAAGGTGGTCTGGGAGTGTGACCTTTGGTTTCCGACCTGATATTGAATTCACTATACTCCAGAGTTTCTTGTTATGATTCTTGTTATCTGATAGTAGTTTTTCATAGTAATCCTTTTTTTGCTTTCTTAGTGCACTATTTATCTTATTTCTATATTTTTTATATTTGGATTCAGCTATTTCTGTTCTGTCTCTGAGAAATTGTTTATATAAAAGGTTTTTTTTCCTACATGCATTTACAAGTGATTTCGTAAGCCACGGTGTGGCTTTCTTTTTTGTTTTGTCTGTTATCTCCCTTGCAGAGCAATGTTTATGGTACAGTCCTGTGAGAGTCTTCAGGAATTCATCATACGCTTTGTTTGTTTCTGTTTCAGAGAGCACATGTCTCCATGTCTGTGTCAACAGCTGACTCTCCAATGCGTTCATATTCTTTTCATTTCTTATCCTAACTAACTTTCTTTTTTTCGTCTCGCTCTTTACAATATGATTCCACTCACACATTGCAAAGACTGGTAGATGATCAGAGATATCGCATATCAATAGTCCACTCACTGGATCTGCTTCTAAGACATTTGTAAATATATTGTCAATTAGTGTGGCACTATGTTTGGTAATTCTGCTGGCCATTGTAATTAAGGGATGCATACCTGCCGCATACATACTATTTAGAAAGTCATCTGTCCCAGCGTTGTTGTTTGGGTTTAGGATATCGATATTAAAGTCTCCACAAATGAAAACATTTTTATGCTTTGTCAGAGAGAGTAGTTCTGTCACACTATCACTGAATAATTCTAACTTTGAATCCGGGGCTCTATACAGACAGGATATTACAGTATTTCTCCCTTTACACATAGATAATTCTACAGTTATGCATTCCATTACATTGTCAATAGCTTTTGACACATTTTCCAATATGACAAAATTAATGCTCTCTTTAATAAAAAGAGAAACTCCTCCACCAGTCTTTTTTTTTCTATTTTTACACACAAATTCATACCCACTTAAGATGAAGTTCATTCCCTTTTCTTCATTAATCCAGGTTTCTGACACCGCAATGATATCAAAGGATGTAGAAAATCCTTCCAAGTATTCCAATATGTGATCAAAATTTGCATATAAACTCCTGCTGTTGAAATGAATGATTGACAGCCTCTGATCCATCACAATGTCCTTATTGAACTGCTCCCTTGTATAATATCCACAATTTAGTGCTCTGCTGTAGTAGTAGTGTATATCCGGGTCAATTTCTTCATTCGAGTCTTCTGATCCAAGGTGTTGTTTTAAAGATAGGTTCCTTTTTTCATAATTGGCAATCCTGCCTTTAAGTTTATTCATCTTTGTTTTTTGTGAGTAGGTAATCCATTCTTTTTGTAGAGGTTTCATGATGAGCTTTGACATATTAGCCGGTAAGTTTCTCCAACTCCTCTACCTCCCTGATCAGCACCGGTCTGGTATTTTCTGGCCCATTTTGTTTGATGTAGACTCTGCAGTTTGCCGTCCAGGTATTTTGTATTTTTCCAGCCTTCTTCAGTTGACGAGCTTTCCAGGCGATGGTGGCGTTTTTCTTGCTGAGATTCTCGTTTATAAACACACTGGTATTTTTCAGCTTACTGCCTTGTTTTAGCAGCGCTATTTTGTGTTTTCTGTTAGTGAATTTCAGCAGAACAGCCCTGTTTACATCTTCACGTTCTCCCACCTTTTTTTTCTTGGGCAGCAGTTGACATGTATCCACATGTTCAAGATCGATCTTAATGTTTTTGGAGGTTAGGAAATCCTGTACCTGCTTTTCCACAGATTGGATGTCTTCCTCCTTCATCTCCTCCTGTCCTCTCGTCGCTGCTGCATAGCTCCTGGGCTTGATCTCAATACCCGTAATGATCACATCATTTAGCTTGTTTTGTTGATCAAGCTCCTCCATTTTGTTGTTTAGAGCTATTATCAGCCCATCTTTTTTCTCATTTTCCTTTTTGAGGTGTTGAATCTCTTTCATCAGGCCTTGCATCCCTTGTAGTTGGCTCTTTATCTCCTTCAAGCATTCCAACTGAACCTCCAAGCCTTCCAGCTGAAGCTTTACTCCCTCCAGGGTCTCACCCATTTGGGTCAGGTCCTGTGGATTGAACTGGTTCCCCTTTTTTGGTGGCATTTTCCTTGGATTATCCGATTCTGTCGCTATTTGATACTTTTCGTATAGCTTTTCGCATAGCGGCTCAGTAGCCCGCTATTGTTAAGTTCATGCAACAGCTCAAAAAACAGTTTTAATAACACTAACCCAAATCGATATGGGAATCGAATCAAATCTTGATTGTCGATTCTGAATCTTAAGAATCGGAATCAAATCAATTCTTGACATTTGAATTGATCCCCAGCCCTAGTCCTGCAGGCGTTTTTAAACCGTCTTTTAAAACTGCCGCTGTGTCATCTTCAGCTTCATGTACTGGACGGACTGGGGAGAGAACGCCAAGATTGAGAAATGTGGGATGAATGGAGTTGCTCGCGTCGCCCTGGTGACAGACAACATCGTGTGGCCCAACGGCATCACCCTCGGTAAGCAGAGGCCCGTGAGCGTTTTAACGGGAGCCGCTGTGTAAATGAGCCGTAATAACCCCCCTCTCTGGACAGACATGATCAACCAGCGCCTGTACTGGGTCGACTCCAAGCTGCACACACTCTCCAGCATCGACGTGAACGGAGGAACCCGGCACAACATCATTTTCAGCGAGGAAACTCTCCTCCACCCTCTCTCGCTGACCGTCTTCCAGGTTAGTGATGGTTGCAGTGGATTTGATGAACGGGTTCAAAGGTTTTCGTTTATCGTTTATTTATGGCTTCAATCGAGTGAATAAACTGACATTTTTATAATTTTAGCTTCATATGGGTGTTTGGTTTTTGGGGTGTTTTTATTTGTATATGACCGTGCTGAGTGAGTGAGATGGAGATGTCAATTTCCCCGAGGGAACTTCCTTAAGTGATTAATAAAGTTGTCTGAATCTGAATCTGAATCTGAAAACATTACAATTTCTCAGAGGTTTCTAACTGCACTGTTGTGTAAATTGTGTAAAATTTGATCAGATCTGCAGGGTCTTGTGACATCACAGACCCAGACGAGAGAACATCACATCGGGCTTCATCGGTTGTACTTATGGTTTAAAAAGCCAAGCACAATAGTAGAGAGGGGTGAAGTCACACTGAGACTAGGGATGGGCGGTATGGACTAAAAAATGTATCACGATAATTTCTGGCATTTATCCCGATAACGATAAAAATGACGATTAAAAAAAATACCAATTCAACTCCACCTTTTTAACTATAAATCTATCTCGCTCTCAGATCCGCCATGTTTGTTACACAAAAACGTCATCGACGGGAATTTATTCTTTCTTTCTTTCTTTCTTTCTTTCTTTCTTTCTTTCTTTCTTTCTTTCTTTCTTTCTTTCTTTCTTTCTTTCTTTCTTTCTTTCTTTCTTTCTTTCTTTCTTTCTTTCTTTCTTTCTTTCTTTCTTTCTTTCTTTCTTTCTTTCTTTCTTTCTTTCTTTCTTTCTTTCTTTCAGGCTCATTTCTTTCTTTCTTTCTTTCTTTCAGGCTCATTTCTTTCTTTCAGGCTCCTTTCTTTCTTTCTTTCTTTCTTTCTTTCTTTCTTTCTTTCTTTCTTTCTTTCTTTCTTTCTTTCAGGCTCATTTCTTTCTTTCTTTCTTTCTGGCTCCTTTCTTTCTTTCTTTCTTTCTTTCTGGCTCCTTTCTTTCTTTCTTTCTTTCTTTCTTTCTTTCTGGCTTCTTTCTTTCAGGCTCATTTCTTTCTTTCTTTCTTTCTTTCTGGCTCCTTTCTTTCTTTCTTTCTTTCTTTCTGGCTCCTTTCTTTCTTTCTTTCTTTCTTTCTTTCTTTCTGGCTCCTTTCTTTCTTTCTGGCTCATTCCTTCCTTCCTTCCTTCCTTCCTTCCTTCCTTCCTTCCTTCCTTCCTTCCTTCCTTCCTTCCTTCCTTCCTTCCTTCACGTACGTAACGCAGAACCATAAATTCGACTTTACACAAAAACATCATCAACGGAAATTTATCGTTTTTACCGTGAGATGATAAATTCTTACCGTGGGGAATTTTTTTGACGGTATATCGTGAACGGTAAAATATCGCCCATTCCTAACTGAGACACTAACTCCGCCCCCCTGACACCCTGAATAAAGGAAGCTTTTGCACCATATCCCTGTGGGTTTTGGTTTCTTTACCATATGTAACAGATATTTCATTAAAAAGTCAGAAAATTAAACAATGAGAGCTTTTAAAAACAACTATGATCTCTAGATGCTGAGTGGCTCGTAATTTCCGGTTAGTTTGTGAAACAAGCAGAGCCATGTCGCTGAAGGACATTACGTCTTTTGAACAGGAGAGAGTGTTTTGGACGGACACCGGCACCGGTGCTCTTTACAGCGCCAACCGCCTGACGGGGCGGGACATCACCGAGTTGGCGTCAGACCTGGAGCAGCCGGAGGACGTCGTTCTCTACCACAGCCTGAAGCAGCCAAGCGGTAAAGACGCAGGTCCACCTCAAAGAGCTCACATAAGATCCTTACTTTTCATAAAAGCATCACCTTTATGACATTCTTTTGTGCTTTTATTATGTTTCTAGGGATTAACTGGTGCAGAGAGGGCAACAGTGTGAACGGAGGCTGCGAGTTCCTGTGCCTTCCTGCTCCCATGATCAGCGATCGCTCTCCGAAATACACCTGCGCCTGTGCTGACGGCAAGAACCTGGGTCCTGACATGAGGAAGTGTGTGAAAGGTAAGAAAAGAAAATAAGAAAACAACAACATCCTATTAAATCCAGACGGTAACGGTTAACGTTTTAATTTCTAACATGGTACAGCACCCGTTCCTGCCAAGAACAAGACTGATGCATCGCTCCCTCCACCGGCTGCCACCACCAAGTCCACAACTACAACCACAACCACAACTACGACAAAGTCCACGACTACCACGACTGTCAAGCAGGTCCCAGAGTTCGCCGCCACTGCTCAAGGTAATAAAAGCTGTTTGCAGGAACAATAAATGACTGTGGTGAACAGTGAAGTGTGAATATGTCTACATATACCCCTTGTAGTCTTTACGTCCATTCCCTTTGCCAAAGTTCTTTACCCCTTTTCCTCCATCCGGTTCCAGTGCTGGTGCTGTTTCACAACTCGTTCCACTTCCGAACCAGCTGAGAACCGGTTTGCTTTTCCATAGCTCGGGGTGCTAACAGCCTGTCTTAACTGCACGTGAGCGTCCGACTATCGCGTTGCACTGCGTGGCATCGGACGCTCTCTGTCCACACTGAAAGCGTTATGGGCCCCCACGTTATTTTGATTGACAGCTGAAACTCGCTTTTTTTTTTTTTTTTTTTTTTAATATATTTTTATCCCGGTTTTTTCCCCATTTTATCACCCAGTGCTCCTACCTAACAGGTCCTGGGCATTGCTCCCTCTACCAACCTAGGGAGGGCCCTGCACTGAGCTCAGGTCTCCTCCTTAACCTGAGGAGTGAGCAGGCCGCATCTTTTCACCAGACAGGGTGAGGCTTTTCTGGCCGGACGTAGCGCGTGGAAGGATCACGTTATTCCGGCCAGATCCTCCCCACCCCATCTGGCTCCCCGGCTGGCCAGAGGAGGCATGTATAGCCCAGGACTGTGTACATGTTTTTGTGAGGGTAGCTCACATTAGCTACCCAGGGGAACACGGGGAGAACATGCAAACTCCACACAGAAAGATCCTTTCACCAACCCCACCCAGGGTGTGGGCGCCGAAGTCATGGGGAAACTTAACACGCATTCAGCGCCCACAACGTCCCCGGCGGGAATCGAACCCAGGACCTTCTTGCTGTGAGACCGCTTTACTACCTGCTGCGCCACCGTGCCCCTCCTCGCTTTTTAAGGCTGTTTATGGTTCCGCGTTACACCAGAGCCTACGGCGTCGATTTTACGCAGAACCATAAATCAGCCTATTCTCGCCGCACTACCCGCCCGTGCGGTCCTGAAAGAAACTCCTAAAAGAACTCCTAAAAGATTAAAGAGACAAGTAAAAGATGGGCGAGTACTTGTTATCTTCCTACGTTTGTACTTTCTAAACAGAAAACAAGCTTGATATTGTGATATTTAAATGTTGTTCTATTTTCTTCCTGTCGCTCACATTGAAAGCCGGTTGAAAGCGCTGTAGGAAACGATCATGGATGAGGAACGGCTGATCCAGTTAGTTGAAATGAGAAGTTATCTCTATGATACCTCCTCATTTCACTACAAAAACCTCAATAAAGTGGCAGAAAGAAATATTATCTTATTATTATATTATTATTATTATATATTATCTTATTATCTTATCAGAAACTTCCAGCTCCCTGTCCATCTCCCTCCAGCAGCTGCCACTTTATTGAGGTTTTTGTAGTGAAATGAGGGAGAAGATAGAAGCAGGGCGTCCGACAAATGTTCAGCTCAAAACGGCGCACAGCACTGCGCAGCGCTGCGTCGCTCGCGGCCAGTTAGGACAGTCCAATAGAAAATAAAGCAATGGAATTGTTTTTGTCGCTGACGCTCGCTTGCGTTGCATGCAGTTAGGACACAGTGTAAGGGGAGCTATTTCATTATGTCACTGCAAACATCAGTTACGTCGCTGCGTTTGCATTGGCGCATAGCAACAACTGTGGATGACTTTGCGGTTTTAGAGCTGCTGCTTCTGGCTAAACGCTACTTTATTGTGATCAGAGAACGGCAGATCCAATGCCAAGATTGTGTCCTCCTCAGACCACTGCTGCTTTGCTGGATCCATACTTCCGTGCTTATTTGGAAATGACACCCTCTCACAGTCTTGCTATATCCGTTGGTCTTAATAACTCCGCCCCCTCCGCTTACGTAATCGCTTCTTTCCTCTAGCCCAGCAAATAGTTGGTGCTATCTTGGAACCAGTTTTTCTAGCCCGTCAGTTCTTTGTCAGAGGAAACAGAAAGTTTGGTTCCAAACTCAGCACTGGCCCAGAACCAGCCCTGGAACCGGTTTGGTGGAAAAGGGGTAAAAAGGAAACTTGCCACCGATGGAGATTTTAATTTGCTCAACCTTTTCTTTTTTTGGCCACATGACTGCGAAGACGACCTAATCCCGACCACACAGATCCGATCATTTTCCGACAGCATTGAAACCACTATCCGCTGTTCTTGCTCTACATCATCAATGTCGTTAAAGTCTGATGTGTTCTGTAAACTAAAAAGTACAAAAAAAAACAAACAAAACTATAAAGAAAGTATTGTTTTCTTCACATTTTCAGGAAGCAGGCAAGCAGGGATGCCCGAGGAAGCACCTTCATCGCACTCGGCTGCTCTTTACATTGTGTTGCCGCTGAGTAAGTTCCCCGTCACCCCCCCTCATACAAGATAAACAGCTGTTTTAATCTCCTATATTCCTCTACTTCCCCTGCTCTCAACAAAGTGACCTCTAACAACTTCTCCTCCCCTGCAGTGGTCATATCCCTGCTGGTGTTTGGTGCAGGGTTGCTATGGAGACACTGGCGCACCAAGAACACCAACAGCATCCACTTCGACAATCCCGTGTACCAGAAGACCACCGAGGACGAGGTGCACATCTGCAGGAACGGCTCCGACGGCTACGTTTACCCCGAGGTAGCGTCGCTTTCTCACCATGGAGCATCTTTCCAGGCCGGTGTTACGACTTTGCTCGTTTAATTATACTCTTTTGTTGTTGTTTTTTGTTCACAGAGGCAGATGGTGAGCATGGAGGACACCGATGCGGCATGACTTGAAGATTGAGAAAACACTAGCCTTCCTGAAAGATTTTATTTCTTCCCTCTCTGGGGAAACACGACCTGCTGCTGTTCAACCGCCCCGCTTCCCGTCCCTCCATGACTTCATCCTGTGGTTGGTTTCCGACCTCGGCACTGTGCCGTCCGAGCCCACGAGCGGCTCCCTGAAACTTTAGCACAGCAAACTGAATCAGCAAGCCTTTTAAGCCCGACCACGTAATTATTTCAGAGCGAAGGACGAGTTCACGATACTCCTCGCTCTTTTTTTGATTCTTTCTGAAAACTCACCATTTAAACTTTCCGAGACGCACACGCTTCCTGCAAGCAGCACACGTGTGAAATCCTGCGCTGTACGATCACGACGCCTCGTGTGTGTGTGTGTGTGTGTGTGTGTGTGTGTGTGTGTGTGTGTGTGTGTGTGTGTGTGTGTGTGTGTGTGTGTGTGTGTGTGTGTGTGTGTGTGTGTGTGTGTGTGTGTGTGTGTGTGTGTGTGTGTGTGTGTGTGTGTGTGTGTGTGTGTGTGTGTGTGCCTTCCAGCCACGCTCTTAGCAGTTTGGTGAAGCCGACTGGACGCACTTACTTAGAAAATGCCTTATTGATCCATCTGCCTTCACGATGGCGGCCGTCGGGGCGCCGCGCTCATCCGGGAAACAGGGTCGCTATAGCATCCGTTATACTCTGGCTTAAAAGGATACGTTGCATAAGATAACATCTTTTGTTGTCACTGTTCTCCTTGTGTAAAATCCCAAACAAGGATATCTGTGTGTGTGTGTGAGTGTGTGTGTGTGGAGTTACAGATGGTTTACATTTAAAATGACGAAGCTGCTTAGTTTTCTGACGTCAACCAAAATGAAGAAGATGTTCTCTAAGATTATTGCCTTACTGAAGTTGATTTATCACAAACACTGTAAATAGATTCTGTAAATGTTTTGTAAAAAAGAAGGAGAGAAAGAAAAACCTGCTCAGTTCATCCAGAAATGTGCACATGTGTGATCGACTCTTATTTATTTATTTGCGGAAAAGGCTCTTGATTGCTGTCAGCCGGCCGCGACTGCGTGGATGTCCTGTCGTGTAAATGTGAAAGATGCACTGAGGTGTTTTTGTCCGACCGACCGCCGTGCAGCTGTTTTATTTAACTTCTGTCAATCAAACCTTTGAACAGCGGCTCAGTTTCCTGCTGCCGAGCTTTACTGTCGTAGTACTGTGCTGCTGTCCTTACATCATTGTTGTTGTGTTTATTTTTATCTTTAGATAATTTATTTTGTCTCCTCCGCTCTGTTACTGTGATTTTTCATGGTTACGACGCGCATCACGATGTTCTCCTTCACCACAGAATGTGTGTTAAAGTTCGTAGGGTTTGATTCTCGGCACTCTGGTTGTAAATGTACAACTCTTTATTTATGTTCGAATGGGTTGTTTTCTTTTTGAATAAAAGAGTTTTAAATGCTTTTACCCGCCTCTCTCCCCTCAATGAAAGTGAGATGTGTCATTTATGAGCCAGGTTATCTTAAAAATCACAGTTCATGTCACCTAAATCTGCATTAACATGCATGTTTCAGCGTTGACAATATGATGCATCCAAAAGCATCTCTTTCCGTTTTTCACAGTCAAAATATGAGTTTAAATTTCATTTGAAGGAATATTTAATTACTTTTAGGAAGTGTCATCTAACTCCCATCGTCTCCCGTCTCTGCAATCAGCAAAAATAATACATTTCCTTTATAATAACTTTCCTTTTCCTTTAAAAACCAGCTCAAGTCCCAGTGGACTTTCGTCCTGGTCGTCTCCTGTGACGGCAGCGCATTTCTTTACAGCACTGTGTCCCGCATAAACATGGTGAAACTAGTTTAAAGAGCAACAGAGGACATCGTGGCAGATAAAACAAGCAAGAGTCCGAGTCAATCTTGGACGGTGTCATAAAAGAGTTGGGGTTAGGCCGGTTTAAATGAGGAGGTTCTGGCTGCAGGTTGTTGGGGAATTGGAGCTTCGCTTTAGACCACAAATACCTGACCTCTCAGTGGAAAACCTCGGCCTGACACACTTCTCCAACCCCAACCACTCAAGAGTGAAGGTCACGTCCTACCAATCTGGAGTTGAGCTCAGCCTCTCCATCCTCTGCAGCTAGAAGATGTTGTGGTCTCTGAAAGGATTGTGGGTTAAAACAACTAAGGAGATTAGTGAAACTACTAAAATAGTGTTAGGAAATGCTCGGCATATTAATAAAACCTGGAAGGAAAGTGAAGAAACGTCATGTAAAGGTTTGGTAAAAATCTAATCAAAGAAATTCAAGAGGCTTTCCACAAACTCAACGTGAAGGAGATTCAAGCTAAAAAGAAAAAACAGCCTGAAGAAAACTCTTAAATAGAAACAATAAATCTGATTCCACTTCAAGAAACTAATTCTGGGTGCATCTAAAAAGCAACACAACTAATATGAGAAACACATGTGACGTACTGTAGGCTCAGTGGAGTAGGAACGCCTCTGAATGACTGGTCGGATTTGCAGTATAAACCTGTCAATCAAAGGTGTTATCAGCTTTTCTGCAGCCACCTGGATTGATTTGAATAAAGATAATAATCACCTGTATGAGGCATTTACATGAAATTGATGGTTTATCAGGCTCAGAGATGTTAACGCAGAGCTGGGTTGCATAAACGTTGGACCCTGGAGCGATGGACAAAGGTCAGGTGGTCCAGTGAGGACAGACGGATGCATCAAAGAAGAGCGATGGATAAGGTGATCAACTGATGAAGGAAAATGTTGTGATCTGGGGTTCTTCCAGTTGGTCAAGTTAATGTTAAAGTTATAAGCTCAAAAGATAAGCTCCGCTGACCGCCTGAATATAGTGAAATAACAAGTAACAGGTTTTTCCAGCGGTGTAAATATCCTGCAGCAGCTCCACCGGGTCCTGGTCGAGTTTCACACATTTACGGTCATTCACAACCTTTTCCTCTCCATATCTGTCCAACCTGCTTCCTCTTGCCACTCCCTCTCGTCCCCTCAGGTCATCCTCCTCCATCCACTTCCCCCCTCCACCCATCTTTCCATCCCGGGGAGCAGAGCGGCTCCGGGAACTACCCGAGCTCAGAGATACCAACTCACTTCCACCCTTACTCCAAACACATATGATTAGAAATGCATCATCTAATTTTAGCCTGTTTTCAAATCTTGTAAATGGTTTTATTTACGGTAAGGTATGGTATTTTATGGTATTCATGGTTTTATTGTTCGTTTTTTACCTTATGTAATTGCTAGAAAGGCCTCTGTACATACCGTAAAATGTTTACTATCATGTTTCTTCCCTGATGCCGAGAGTATATTCAAAACAACAACAGCAGGATTTATTCATGAGATTGTGAAAAAGTGGTTTGAGGAGTATTAGACATTAGGGGTGGGTATGTCCAAGGACCTCACGATACGATACACATCATGATACTTGAGTCCTGATACGATATTGCGATATCAAAATTTTGCGATATATTGCAATTTTATACATAGTTTGCTGAAAATTGTAAAAGGCAATATGCATCCTAAAATCTGGGTTGCACGTACATTACATCAGATTATAGTGTTAGGATTTTATGAAATTGCTTAAAGGTTTTTCTATGGATACTACATTCCAAGTACATGAGGATTGTAAGCTTTAGGTTTCGAAAATTTGGCCTTTTTTCACCTCTTCGGCGCGAGATACGAGGCTTCTTTTCTTTGTGAGGGTTGGGAGTGTTTTAGGGAGGACCTGGTGTCTGGTATGATCCATGGATTCATGTCCTATAGTTTACGTGAAGCAATATAATTTTGGAGGTCTCTGAAATAATTTCCATAACCGTCTTGTTTTTTAGAGTCCTGACTGTTTAGACTTTTTGCTGAGTTTACCGAGTAAAAAGCATCAACATGAAGAGATAACTTAAGACTGACATGTGTAGGTGTCTTTCTTGGTGTCTGGCTGGTTAGATGAGGCGGGAGACCCCACTCATAGAAAAACAAGGACTCCTCCTTTTTGGTGATGAAAAGACTGTAGGAACAATTGTAGGTGTGCATTTCTCTCCCACCTCAGTGGTTTTAGACAAATGTACCTCCGGCTGGAAAATATTCTGCATGATATAATAAAGCTTGTATTAACATTTGATTCTGTTCTCTGGTTTTCTTATTGTGCACCAGATCTTTCAATAGTGATAATTCATGGGACAAACTGAGTCAAAACAATGTAATTCAAATTATCCATTCCAATTTATTGTAACTATACAAGCTAAAGCTACAACACATTTGCATACTTTTTATATATTATTTACATAATATGAAATTAACATTAAAAATATTATTTGAACCTCGGTATACAATAAAGTTGTACTGGATTTACAACCAGTCTGAAACACATTTATTATTTGAACAAAAAAATTGATACTAAAATTTTGAATATCGATATCGAATCGGCAAGGAAAGTATCGTGATATATTGCCAGATTGATATTTTTTTCCTACCCATATTAGAAATTATTTTTGGAGTTTAGCCACAACGTGGTCCAGATCTCAAACCCAGAGGGAATCTTTGGGATGTTCTGGAGAAGACTGAACACGGCGATCCGACTCTCATCGTGCAAGATAAAGGTGAAAAATCTACTTTTTTTTATTCTGGAGGGAAGTGAATGTAACCCAGGGCAAATGACTTCTGAAATCAAACCTAAAGGTAGTCAAATGATATATCATTTGTAAAGCTGCCGTGGTGAATCTTTTAAAAAGCCCTTGAAAAACCCCTTTAATTAAGTCAGGCTTTTAATTAGACTGGTAGTACGGTTTAATGTCTGCTTTTTTCATGCTGTTTCCTTTTATGTTCCCTTTGTCTTATGCATTTTGTTACATATTTCTTACATGTGGCTTTTACAAAGCGCTTTGTGGCTTTAAACCTGTGAAAAGTACTATATAAATGAATGTTAGGTACTCACTTAGATACAGTGGGGCATCATTCGCTGCCAGAGCGACTTATTTTTAGGCAGAAGCAATGAAAGTCCATAAAAGCTGTTTATGCTTGTGTTGCCTGGAAACACTGGCATTACTCTCTATTTACAACATAAGAGAAGGGGAAAGCCTTCCTCACTGAGGTGATGGGTGCTCAAACAAACGGCCTTCAGCTGTCTCGAGTGTCTGACGTTTCCACAGAGCAGTCCCTTATCTCTCAACACGGGAATTTTCACTTCTTTCACAATATAAACAAAAGCCTCTGGTGTCATTTAGAGGAAAGTCTGGTTTCACCTGCCGGTTTGGTTTGGAGGAGGAACCGGCTATATCTTGCAGATTTAACTCTCGTTCCTTCGTTATTTAATGCGGTTACAGACAATATGTGCACGCCATGTCATTTTGAATAATTTGAAATGATTCCTCTTTTTACATTTTGTGTGACATTAAAGCCTGAGTCCTTTAAGCAAGGAAGATTTAAATGGATCATTTAAAGGAAGAAAGAGAGTTACTGTACATTATCTGCTGAGGCATCAAACCAGAGGGCCTCCTCTCAGTAATCTACATAATTCATGTCTGCAGATGGTCTTTCTCTGTAAAGTGAAAGCTCCAGCTGTGCTTCATCTGTCACGGTGCGGGGAGCGGCGGAGCTGGTGGCATCAACTCGTCTGGAAACATCCTCACAAAAGCACCAAACCGGATCACTTCTATAATATATAGATTCACTATATGAAACCAGCAAACACGCTTGTGGAACGATGAGTTGCTTGGTTAGGAATGACTTCAGCAGCGACAGCCAGCCTGACCTGGTCAGTTCAAATCTGGTAACCATTCACAACCATTTCCTCTGGTAGAAAACGTACCGAACCAGTCGCTTTGGACCAAGACAGCTTTCATGCAGTGATACTGTCAAACTGCAAATGTAACATACTGCTATTCACTGCAATCCAGGCCATTGTTTTTACGATGATTCCAAACAGATTCACCTCCTCCCTTCATTTTATGTGCAAATTAAATATTGAAAGGCTGAAATGATCCCACAGGCAAGGCTCTACCTTGCAGCTTCACAGTGCTGCACTTCTGCATAAATTAAGCTCAGGAAATGGAAACATGACAAGGGGAAATGTTTTACAGAGAAGACTTTAGCTCTGACCTCCCGAGGAAACAGAAGAACATGAATCAGTCCAGGACCTTGAACACCAGAGACGACAGAGACAAGGAGACACAGTCACGATAAAACGTGCAACCCCTCCTCTATGAACCGTGCATGAGTGTGTGTTTGACGTCAGGGACCGGCCTCGCTCAGGGACGTGTCGTACCACCATCACTTCACTTTGAAGCTGCGCTATGTCGTCTGTCAGGGATTTGGTTGAACGTTCTTGCATAAACGACTCACCAAAAACCGATCAAGGTGAATTTCCTCACCGGTTTCATCCAAACTCTGATCGATTTAACCATCCAGGCGGGAGTTATAAGAGTTATTTTTTCCATCTCTGCCAATCCCCGTGAGGCGAAAGGCAGGTATGTCTGAGTCTCAGGTGACACATGCACCTGTTCCTGCTCTGCCACCTGTCATCCACGGCCTCGCCTCATGATTTACATCTGTCTTCTCGGCCTCCTATTGGCCAGGCGGGAAGAAGCGGGGCGGAGCTGCATCTCACACCACCGACTCGTCAGCAAAACGGGGCGTGTGTTTGATAATTAGCAGCGGGGGGTGAGGGGGGTGGGGATGGGTGGAGGACAGATACAGATACTCCCTCCTGCCAGGTTTCCAAGCACATCACTGGAGAGCCTGCTAGGACGTAACAACAACACCCTGTCAGGCCTAGCCTGGACCTCCCGAAGGCCAAACAGCGAAACCACAGGAGAGCAGAAGCGATACCTGAGTGATGAGAGTCTCTGCAGGACCGCCTGCAGAACCAGAACCACCAGGTGGAACACAGGATCCCGTGTTGGTTCACCTCTCAACAGCACTAACTGTGCGGCGTTATGGCGTTTCTAACGACAACATGCTATTTTATTACAGCTGAGCTAACTAAATATTTGTTGAGACCCCTTGAGAAACCCGGTTCTGCTCGTTCCACGGTCCTTACGTTTCCATTCAGCCGGTCCAGAGTTTTATTAACAGCTGCTTTATCCTAAACACACAAGCTTAGTCTATAAACAGTGATAAAAAACTCTCAATCTTTGTTGATTTTATGTTAAAGATCTGAGGGATGGTGGTTTGAAAACCTAAAAATTGCAATATTGTAGAACTCAAATCAGAAAAGCCTGTTTATGACTTTCCAGATGCTCTGAATCCGTTTTATGTCTCCTCAGCTTCGTTGTATTTGTTGACATAAATTTATGCTATTTAGAGCATATTTGTCTTTCCTTCTCGCATCAGGTGTTCCGGGGCGATTCTAGGATGAATTTCACTGTTTTGTACATTTTAAATGCAATTTTGGACCATCATTCCCACATTTGTTAAAGAAAAACACAACATATTTAGGGTACAGGAAACACTAATAAATCAAAGAAAAGTTGTTTAAATGCTGTGTCACAGCAAAAGAGGAATGGATTATAACCATAAAAGAAATATATATTGTATTTCAAGTTTCAAGTTTCATTGTCAGATATGTTATATAGACACTCAGCATAAATGACATAAAGTCCTCTCTGACCCACGGTGCAAAGTACAACTAATAAAATAGAATAAATTAAGATAAAGAATAAAATAAGATAAAGAATAAAATAAGAATAAAATAAACAGTCCACAATTAAAATGACATAAACTAAACTTAATTCACCTTTATTATAGTAACAGTCCAGGCGTTTGATTACCAGAATCAACTTGGACCCGAGGCGTTTCAAAGTACCAGGGAGTTATTTGTTGGCTTTATTGTTACGCAGACAGTTTCTGTGCTACATATTTTAGTACAAAAGTACTGGTACAAAAGGTAAATATATCTGTACATACAAGTATTGCAAACCGTATGTACCAGTATTTAATCAATCGTTAGCTGAGGTATTTATATACTTTACTATTCCAAGCTTAAATGTAGAGTCACATTTTTTTTTTCTTTTATTTTTCTTCTCTTGGACGTTAAGGTTTATGTCCATGGTGATAAATTAAAATGTGAAGGGGATGTTTTTCTTTCTCAGCTTCACAGTTTTTCTTACCTGGTTCTTTCTGAGTCTCCTAAATGCTAATAAAGTCTTCTCTCTCTTTGTACTGTCAACCAAATAGAAAATAACAATCAAACAATGTTTTGTAATATCTAATAAATGATATGAATTAATCCAAATTACATCATCATTCTAACTGAATATTTGGTGCATGTGATCATACACTCTTACCTGAACAAACCATTTTCATAGGATGGAGGGTTCTGCCGTTGTTGTTGTTGTTAAAATATTACGTTTAAACCATGTACTGTATATGGTTTTGACATTTCGTCAGCTTACTAAACATGGATATACAGAAAAAAATAAAAAAATTAAAATCTCTTAAATTTTAGGAGCGTTGTGGTTAATTGTAGGGGGGCTGCACCCCCAAAAAACAAGCACGCTATGTCCGCCGGGATACCAAAGGAAGAAGTAAACACATCTTGTTTAATTTTAATATTCTCTCCAAAGGTCAGGACTGCAGGCGGGTTATTCCAGTCCGGCCTTCATAATATGTGCAGAATGTGATTTTGCCACTTCTTGTTGAAATATTCATTCACTTTTGTCTTTTGCTTGCTTTCAGTTTCTTGTTTATTATCAATTGAAATAGTTTCATCGAAGGCCTTTATGTTCACAAGGAAGCAGTTAAATGATCACAAACTGATTTTCATTGCAAGTAATTTAATGTATTTATGTAATTTAACAGATGAACATGTTTTGCTTCCTGAACTCATATTTTTAACCATCTATGAGTTTATGCGCCTCCACCTCCACCTCCACCTCTATCTCCATCTCCTGCACTTCTGCTGCCTTTTTCTTATAAAAACATGATTTTCTTCAAACAACTCTTTATATTTGTTTTTACATGTGTATATATGTTAATATTTGTGGCACTGCAACGCAAACAAAGTGGAGGTCGTCAGCTTCTTCCTTGTTGCACTGAAGCATTTTTCTTCTTCAGCTTTTTGATATCAAAACACTGGAAGCTGGAAATCGTTTCCTGTGTTGGCTGGAAAATGATCACGCAGATAAATATAACCAGTAATAACTGCTCCACGTTTATTTTGGTTTGCTTTCAACATTTCAGCCCTGCAGGGGGAAAAAACCTGACTGCAGAATGTTTCCAACTCTGAGACTCTTACCGCTTGCTGCTCACGACTTACTTCTGTTTCCAAAGAGATTCATTTGGAAAAAACATCCATAAACTTGCCGGTGTGAAGTCAGAGGTACAGATGAGATCTTTCTGTTTAACATGCCAGTACGTCAGGTTTCAGCGGCGTGACAGACAGGAGGAGCTATCGTCTCCTTGTGTTTGTGTTGGACGTTGACCTCCGGACTGGAACGCAGATGTTTCTGTACTTCTCATTAACCAGATCACATGACGTCCTGAGGGATGGTGGGGTATATGAGGTCGCTGATGGCGGTTGTTATTTTAGTGACTCAGTCGTTTGGCAGGAGGTCAGTCAGATGTGCGGGTTGGACCAGGGTGGTCAGGTCCTGCCCATCCATCGCTCTTCTTCCTCTGGTCTCTAGCCTGGTGGTCCAGTCAAGGCCGCTCTTTCCCAAAGTGTTTTTAGTAACTATAATCAACATCACAATAATTCATACTATCTTCATGATAAAAATGACTCAGATCTCCCAGAACTCATCACAACTCAGAACTAAAGTTCACCGAAATTATATTCTTGGTACCAGGCAGCTTGTTTCTGATGTAAAATCTGACATTTTTATGTCAGGATAAATAGACTTACCACTTTTAATGAACTGCAATTTTGCACATTATCTGCAACAGCTTTGAAAACCAGATGCTGCCACTTGGTTGATGCTTCTGTCCTGGACTTTATAAAAATGTGTCACTTTAAGCTGCCTGTCCTGCAGCTATCGGTCCTCAGTGCATCGGGATGGCTCGTATCCAGTGGGATGTGCAGGTTTGAGGTGTGGCAGAGTTATTTCCCATTAGATAAACAGCCTCTAGATGAGACAAGCCCCACGCCTGTGGACAGAAGGAGAGGGATGCTGGAAAAGGCAAATCACTTTCAAGCCAGAAACACATTAAACTCTGACTCTTTGTTATTCTGAACCGCTGCTTTCCTACAAACAGCTGATAAGAGACAGGAACTGGTGGATAAAACCACAGAGAGAGAGTTTTCTACGGCCATGAGGACGAACCGTGCAGGTCAGGCTCAAAGACAAAGGTAGAGCAGAAGATTAAATATTTCAAAAATTATCCCTTATTTCAAGTCGGCCCATTTTCTTCTGCTGCACATCCCT
Organism: Cololabis saira; assembly: GCF_033807715.1. Lineage (NCBI taxonomy): Eukaryota > Metazoa > Chordata > Actinopteri > Beloniformes > Belonidae > Cololabis > Cololabis saira. The sequence goes on along the minus strand of NC_084587.1, from coordinate 18,430,544 downwards.
GTCACTCAATTATCACACTTTTTTTTCCCATTTTTTTGCACCCCAGACAATATTTGATGTCTATATTTATTTATCTGTTTGTCTATTTATGAATTTTCCCGTCTGATCCCTGTGCTGGTTGTGGAGAGATTTAATCACTCATTTGTCACAAATGTCTTCTTATTAATAAAGATAATCATCTGACATTGGAGATAAATAATTTTCCTGATATTATGTATGGAAATAAAACTTTTTTCACGCTGCAAACTGTAAGAACTTTATTCCTTTAGGTGCTAAAGAAACCCTGCGCCTATAAGACCACACTAACAAGTCAGACCAAGTTCCTACAAAGTTTTGTGTTCTAACTTTGTAAGACATGGGGTTGAGGTAGAAACTGAAACATTGGATATAAACAGTACCGCCCTTTGTTCTTGGCATAACTCGGTATAACATATGAAATGGTCAGATGAGTTTGATTTAAAGGAAAGACTTGTCTGTAAGTTTAGAGCAATGAGTATTGATATTAAAAATACAGACTGGATTTCACTCAAATGTCTAAAAGATAAGAAGGAAATGCTAAATGCATTTAAAAATACCTTGAGTTTTATGAGAATAATCAGCAGAGATACCATATTATTTGACACCTTTTCAGCTCCCAGTTTAGGTAATACCAGAGGTGCTTGATTCATGGATTCAGGGATCAATAAAGTATTTTTGAATCAGAATCAGAATCAGGTTTATTTGGCCAAGTCAGGTCAAACAATACATAGAATTTGACTCGGTTATTTTCGCTCACTGTACAGTAAATAGACAAATGACAGCTCTTATTAACATACAGGACTGTCTCAGAAAATTAGAATATTGTGATAAAGTCCTTTATTTTCTGTAATGCAAAAATGTCATTCATTCTGGATTCATTACAAATCAACTGAAATATTGCAAGCCTTTTATTATTTTAATATTGCTGATCATGGCTTACAGCTTAAGAAAACTCAAATATCCTATCTCAAAAAATTAGAATATTCTGGGAATCTTAATCTTAAACTGTAAGCCATAATCAGCAATATTAAAATAATAAAAGGCTTGCAATATTCCAGTTGCTTTGTAATGAATCCAGAATGTATGATATTTTAGTTTTTTAATTGCATTACAGAAAATAAAGAACTTTATCACAATATTCAAATTTTCCGAGACAGCCCTGTATATACATTTTTTTTTTGTTTAAAGTGAAAGGTGCAGCAGTATGAAGTAGACATGATTATTGAAAGGTGTATTGGATTTGTTACAGCATATGATTGTGGTTATTATTATTTTTATTATTATTATTATTATTATTATTATTATTATTATTATTATTATTATTATTATTATTATTATTATTATTGCACAGTGATTGATTACTCTGAGATTGTAAGAATTGGGAGAATTTGGAGTATTTACATGCGTGGCTATGACTCATAAAGGTGTCCCCCCAAACAACTTCCACTCTCTCCTGATTGCACCGTGTGTGAGGCTCTGGCGCCCTCTGGCGGACAAAACCAGCAGCACAGCGCCGTCACCGCTCAGGTGAGCCGGTTAATATTTCACCTGCGCGAGTCCACGTCACGGCAAATTCAGGAAAAAGACACAGTGGACTCCTCGGGCCTCTTAAACTGTTTTTGTTTCTCCTAATTCCATGAAAACCTGAACTGCGACTACTCGTGAAGTTGAAGACTGAGTTTGTGGGTCGTCGGCGTGTCGCGGGTTCGAGTACGATGTCTGCCTCTGCTATATTTGTGTTGGACTTGAAGGGGAAGGTAAGATCCTTGTCTGCAACACTGGACTCTTGTCACTGCGTTTTTTTACCCTTTTTTTAATCTTAAAGCTCTTTTCGGGAGACATGCATGATAAAAGTTTAAACCCTGACTAAATTTCGTCCTCTAACTGTTGCTTTAACTGTTAAACATTGATGGCTTGTTAAAAATTAATGAAGCTCTTGCGACAGCCTCATTCATTAGACTATTTTTTTTTTTTTTTTTTTTTTTTTTCTCTTGCTCTGCTTCCGGATTCGGTTGAAACACATGCTGCAGCAGCCGTTGAATAAATAAAAGTGACCAGCTGCGTTGCTGCAGCTCCAGTCTTGGGGGTTTGAACCAGCATCGCTATTCATGTGCAGACAATACCAGCTCAGACATGGGCTTCTTTTCCCACACGAGCCCCCACCTGACCTGACACACCTGTTACCGGTCAAGAGGGGTCACCTGGCATATGGTGCATCATTTCTGTGTGAGGTGCAGGCCTGCGGGACATTTGATCTACACATTTGATCTTTCTGCTTTCTCGCATTTATTCACCACCAACAGATTATTGCACCTGAACAGGTGTCTGGTTTGGCCTTCTTTGTAGGCTTGCCACCCGTCCCTTAAAATACGGAATTGTTCCGTAATTGGGAATTAAAAGTTGCATTCCGTATTGAACCAATACGGACACATATTATGCTCTTATTTATTGATGTAATAATATACAGGTGAATGTCGGAAAATGTGAATATATATTGCAAAACTTAATTCTTAGTAAATTCAACTAAAGGTGAAACAAATATATTATTTCCCACTACATTCAACGTGAGATATTTCAAGCCTTTATTTGTTATAATTTTGGTGATTATGGCTCACAGTTTATGAAAACCCCAAATGAAAAAATCTCTATATTATGAAATCAATAAACAATTCAATCATCAAAATAATAACAAATAAAGGTTTAACATATCTTGCTTTGCATGTAATGACACTATGTAATATATTAGTTTCACCTTTTAAGTTGAATTATTGAAATAAATTAACTTTTACACCATATTCTAATGTTCCGACCTTCACCTGTAGGTTATATTCTACATCTGGGATGATGGACGTACACATCATGGGAGGATATTTCAGTTGCTAGTATGGTTGGCTGTCTGTACAGTCATGCAAGTTCAATGCTATTAAAGCACTTTAAACTTTAAATCAAAGCATTTAGTTTTTTCATATAAAATAAATACATATCTATGCAGTTTAGAAGTTTTGGGGATGTCCCTTTTTTTGGGGTCTGCATTGCTGAAATTGGAGCGTCCCTTATTTCTATTTCTGAAAGGTGGCAACTCTACTTCTTTGCATAGTTTTATCTTTTGACATCTCAACCGTTCCTGGCAGGACTTTGGATCATTGTTCTGAAATTAAAGGGCTTTTCTTTTTTTTTTTACAGGTGTTGATTACATACAATTACATTTTTTTATTTTCATCTGAAGTATTTTTATCTACATGTTGTTTTTTTTTTTACAGTGTATTTTCTGGCTCCCATTACTAATAATGCCATATTATCAATATAGCCGGTTTCGGAAATGTCAAGCTTTGCTGTGGTTTTGGAATACTGATGATTTTTTTTTTTTTTTTTTGCTGTCAGATTCTGTTGTTTTACTTCTCAAACATATAAAGCTATATGTTCAAAGCAGCAGCCCAAATCCGATTTTCACTGGATCCAGGTTGTATCCAGGTAGATTTGTTGACAGTCTGAAAGTTCAAAAACCACTTAAATTCGATTCCACCTGAATTTGCGTAAATGGGTCCAAATCTGGTTGCTCAAGAAGGTTTTCAAATAGATGACGCCTAAGCTGCTTGGATCCTGCAAACACAACTTTGAATCAAGCAGCACATCAGCCTCCTCAACACAGCAGCTTTCCTGGAGGTTTCCTGGAGTTTTCTTGAAACTTTCTTGGAGATTTCCTTGAACTTTCTTGGAACTTTCTTATAACTTTCTTGGAGTTTTGTTTGAGCTTTCTCAAAACTTTCCTGGAGCTTTGTTGGGATGTTGCACTGCAGCTCCACAAAAAAAAAAAACATTTGTGATTGTCGCAAAGGTGTGTAGGTGTGTTTATTTTTGTTTTCTACGTCCAGGTTACCATGGCAACCACCTGGCAAGGTCAGACAGACAGATTGGATCTGATCATTCCCAATAAATAATGTAAACGGTTGGTTGGAAAAACCTGGAATCTGATTGTTTAAGCTTAGAATCAGATTCCTGCTGGCAGTGTGAACGGATCGGTGGCTTTAGTCCTGTTGGGTGTGCGTTTCCCTTATTGAATTGTGACTGTGTCAAATATCAGTTATGTATGCTGTTTTGCTCAAAAAAGAATAATTTATACATTTTTTTTTTCAATTGTGGCTAAATTAAAGTTTTTGATTATATTTAATTTAAGTTAATATAAGGAAAAACAGAAGCTCCAAATAGTACAGACACATTTAGAAGCACAAGTTGTTGTTGTTTTTTTCATCTTTATATGTTTTTGAATTATATATAAACCACTGATCTAATTCCACAAGAACTCCGACCCGTTTGTTCATGGACTCCAGATCGGTGGGGATGTCCTGTGATGAGCTGGACCTGGATACTGGATACTAGCTTGTGGGCCGGAGTTTGAAGACCGGGTGTCTTTAGCTTTGACGGTTCCCCATCAGGCTGGTTCTGGGTGTTTTTTCTGGGGAATGATGCTGAAACGGGTGGTGCAACATCTACGGTCAATCACTTCACTTTTCAGTGGTAGAAACGTCATTGTTGATCTGGCTTTAGATAAATCCCAACAACCGGGTCACAACTTTCGGGTCAGTTATTTAGCCTTTTCTTTTTTTTCTTCTACATTTTCCGTGTGAAATTTAAACTATACTGGTTAAAATAAGTAATAAGTAATGCCTTAACCTGCAGCCATAGGATAACCAGGTTTTTGTGTTTTTTATTCTCCCTGCTCAGGTGCTGATTTGTCGGAACTACAAAGGCGACGTGGACATGGCGGAGATCGACCACTTCCTGCCTTTACTCATGCAACACGAAGAGGAGGGGCTTCTCAGTCCTGTGATGTCACACGGCAGCGTTCACTTCATGTGGATCAAGCACAGCAACCTGTACCGTATCCTCGTCCTGAGTGCTGTCCACGTTGGTTCATCGCACACTTTGCATGAAAATGTTAACGTTTATCGTTTAAGGAGAAGAATCCTGAGTTATTCTTACATGTAAACACCCCTGAAACGATCCTTGACTCACTCACACAGTTGTGGCCACCACGAACAAAAACTCGAATGCCTCCCTCGTGTACTCATTTCTCTACAAAATAGTCGAGGTGAGTGGCGCATGCGGAAAATTCAAAAGACTTTGAATCATCATCTACAGTAGATAAAATCAAAATATTCGAAGAATCTGGAGAAATCTCTGTACACATGGGACAACATATATTGTCCTTGACCTTTAACCCAGTGGCGTCAATTCAGTGGAAGCTAAGGTATGGCAAGGTTACGAGTCACAGAACTTAACTAGAGTATCAATCAACACGTCCAGCAAATACTCATCACAGAAGTCTGCTATGGAGCTTATATGTGTGGTCAAGAAAATTGGAACTTTTTCAAATGCAGTCTTGCTCACACTGCAAAAACTCAAAATCTTACCAGGAATATTTGTCTTATTTCTATTTAAAATGTCTCATTTTTAGTCATTTTTAGTCTCATTACACTTAAAACAAGAGTCATTGCCAGAAAATTAACTTATTTGACCATTTTCACCTGTTTCAAGTAAATTTTCAATTGAAATAAGTAGAAAAATCTGCCAGTGGGACAAGATTTATCTTCTCATTACAAGCAAAAAAAAAATTATTTTAAGTGAAAATCTACTTGAAACAGGTGAAAATTGTTGTTTTTTGAGTTTTTGGGTCTTGTCTTAAATGTAATGAGATTTTTTTTACTAAAAATTAGACATTTTAACTAGAAATAAGACAAATATTCTTGTTAAGATTTTGAGTTTTTGCAGTGTATAATAACTAGTGAAATTGATCATGTTGTTCTGATTTGCATTTGTAGTTATTCTATATGTATTAAGTAATAGAATAATCAATACAAATAGACAGAGTAATTCCATAAATGTATTTAAAAAACAAACATTTACATTTTCCCTTGAAGCCAAGGTGTGGCGGCTGCCATACCTTGCCATACCCAATTGACGCCCCTGCTTTAACCCCACTGCTTAATAACAAAGTCTGTAAATTCTTTATTGGAAATCACTGCACAGGCTCAGAAACACGTGTGAAGTTCTGTCTAAAAGCCCAGTTGATCACTGATTTGACATAGACTGAGACAAAGCGGTAACCTGTCTCGTGGTCGGACTAATTTAAAGTGTTTTTAGATGTTTGTTGAGGCCCGGAGCCTCCCTGGATGAGGACGCCATCTGTTGTGTTTGTCTTGCAGGTTTTCACGGAGTACTTCAAAGAGCTGGAGGAGGAGAGCATTCAGGACAATTTTGTGGTCGTTTATGAGCTTCTGGACGAGCTCATGGACTTCGGATTCCCGCAGACTACGGACAGCAAGATCCTTCAAGAGTGAGGCTTCTCGACACATAAAACCAACTTTAAAATGTTCCTGTTTTATTGATAAAAGAAAGGAAAGTATGATTCTGCATCCCAGAATGCCACGTGTCCATCTCCTTCAGATACATCACTCAACAAGGTGCAAAGCTGGAGGTTGCAAAGTCGAAGGTCCCGACCACCGTCACCAACGCCGTCTCCTGGCGGTCCGAGGGGCTCAAATACAAGAAGAACGAGGTCTTTATCGATGTCATTGAGTCCATCAACGTGCTGGTAAGATGAAAATCTAAATATCTATCACTCATTATACCGTCACATATGTATATTGTAATTATATTTAATTTACTTACACTTTATCCACTTATTTTAAGTTATAATATGTTGATGTTCATTGATTCATGATTTTAAAAAAAAGAAAATACATTTGAAGAGCCTTGAAAGCCTTGACAGTCCTGCTCACTTTGCGTGAAATGCCTCTGGTACCCCTCCCATTTCCCCTGGTACAGAACGTACCGAGCGAACTGGGTGAGGTTGGGCTTAATGCGATCATCTCGGATCCGATATTTAAAAAAAACAACCATGATAGCTGCAGCTACAGTGGCTATGGAAAGTATTCAGATCCCTTTAAAAGAAATGTAGAGAATGCTTGCAAATTTATTAAAAAAAGAAAAAAACTGAGCGACCATGTGATATTTCAGTTTTTCTTTTTTAATACATTTTCAACATTTTCTACATTTCTGTTTTTTTTTCTGTCAAGGTGGGGTGCTGAGTGTATATTAATGAGAAATAAAATTTACTTTTTTGATTTTTAACAAATGACTGCAATGAAACAAAGAGGGAAAAATTTAAAGGGGTCTGCGTAGTCCCTTTAGTCGGCGTAGCTAGATAAATCATGTGTTAATCGATTTGAATTATTATTATGTGTAATCCCTAATATTCCCACTGTGGTTTTTCCAGGTGAATACCAACGGCGGCGTGATGAGCAGCGACATTGTGGGCAGCATCAAGCTGAAGACCATGCTGTCTGGGATGCCCGAGCTGCGTCTGGGCCTCAACGACCGCGTCCTCTTCGCCCTCACTGGACGTAGGCGCTCGTCATTAGACATCGATTTGACCTCAAGGTCTTATCTTCATTTAAAACACATGCGCTGTTACGGTTTGTGTGTTCAGGTGACAAAGGAAAGACGGTGACGATGGAGGACGTGAAGTTCCATCAGTGCGTCCGTCTCTCGCGTTTTGAGAGTGATCGAACGATCTCTTTCATTCCCCCAGACGGAGAATCTGAACTGATGTCCTACCGCATCAACACTCACGTATGATCGATCGATCTATCTATCTATCTATCTATCTATCTATCTATCTATCTATCTATCTATCTATCTATCTATCTATCTATCTATCTATCTATCTATCTATCTATCTATCTATGGTGTGTATCATATTTCTTCTGTTTTTACTTGCAGGTGAAACCTCTGATATGGATTGAATCAATCATAGAGAAATTCTCTCACAGTAGAGTGGAAATCATGGTTAAGGTACTTTATTTTTTTGTGGTTTTTACTCTGAAATCATATCTATTTTTCATAAATGGATGCCACTGAAGATGTGAACTTTGGAAACTGTTAAAGAATATTAATAATAGTCTCAAATCTTCAGATTTTGTTCGATTCATGCAAGCAACCCTGCATTTGTGTTCTAAAAGTTTTTTTTTGTGTGCAAATGGAGAGGTTTTCTTTTCAACAATCATTAATGGTGATACTTTCTCAAGATTCACTTTCCATGTTTTGCTTTCCATGTGTTTTTAGGCAAAGGGACAATTTAAAAAACAGTCTGTGGCAAATAATGTGGAGGTGAGGGTCCCCGTCCCCAGTGATGCTGATTCGCCCAAGTTCAAAACCAGCACGGGCAACGCCAAGTATGTGCCCGAGAAGAACCTGGTGGTGTGGACCATCAAGTCTTTCCCTGTAAGGAATGCACGACAGCTTCTTGTACGACAATTACATGGAATTGAAACAACTACCTAATAAGTATTTCTGTGTGGCTCCATCCTGGATTTGTCTCTTTATCCAGGGAGGGAAGGAGTTTCTCATGAGAGCTCACTTCGGCTTACCCAGTGTTGAGAAAGATGAGATGGAAGGCAAACCTCCCATTACTGTCAAATTTGAAATCCCCTACTTCACAGTTTCAGGAATCCAGGTATGTGCACCTTTAAACTAGAGTATTTGTGGTGCAGTAGCTCAAGAATATTGCTATTGGTGGGATGCATCTTTTATTTTTAAATCCTTAAAGGATATTTTTTTACTCCTATTCTGTATACGGGTTCCCCTTTCTCAAGGGATCAATAAAAGTTTTTATCTAGTCATCCATTACATTTAGATAAGTCAACTATTCAAAAGAGCAACCCTACAAAAAAGTAGACCTCTACATTGTATTAACCTGAGATGCACTTGTTTTATATGCAACCACATGGACTAGATCAGGGGTCGGCAACCCAAAATGTTGAAAGAGCCGTATTGGATCAAAAACACAAAAAACAAATATATCTGGAGCCGCAAAAAATGAAAAATCTTGTATTAGCCGTAGAATGAAGGCAACACATGCTGCATGTTTCTATATTAGTTATAACTGGGGAAGATATATATATTTTTTTCATTATGCAGTTCGAGAAAAAAGTTGAAATGTCAAAATTAATGTTGAAATACAATCTTGAGAAAAACTTTGAAATGTCAAGAAAATAGTCAAAATGTCGAGAAAAATGTCGAAATGTCAAGAAAAAAGTTAAAATTTTGAGAACAAACTTGAAATGTCGGGATTAATAATGAAGTACAATCTCGATAAAGAAGTCGAAATGTTGGAAAAAAAAAAGTCAAAATTTTGAGAAAAAAGTCGAAATGTCGAGAAAAAAGTCGAAAAAGTCGCAAAAAAATTCAAAATCTCGAGAAAAAAGTCGAAATGTCGAGATTAAAAAGGAAAGGAATAAGGAAGAAAAAAAGTTAAAAAAAAAGAAGAAAGAAGAAGAAAAAGAAAAAAAGTTGAAAAAAAGAAGAAAAAAGTAAAAAAAAGGTCAAACATTTTTGAAAAAGCTCCAGGAGCCACTAGGGCAGCGCTAAAGAGCCGCATGCGGCTCTACAGCCGCAGGTTGCTGATCCCTGGACTAGATAAATAGATACATAGATAGATAGATAGACAGATAGATAGGTAGATGGATACTTTATTGATGCCGGAGGAAATTTAGGGCATTCAGTAGCTGAAAAAAACACAAAAAAAAACACTTAACAGTAGACAACTGGCTCACAACTCACAGACATTCAGACACTACGGCCAAATTATGATGATTACTACTTTCAAAAATGTACAAAATACAAACACCACATATCATGGCTCATTAGCACCACCTTAAATTAAATATATATATATATGGTTTTCATGCCCTTAAAGTTGTGATCATCAGTCTGCAAATAAGCTAAATATAGAAATAATGCGTTAAAAAAAAAGCTCACTTAAGACACTTTATATGTGAAAAACATAATTTGCATCATCTGCAAGTAAAACATGTCTATTCTGGGCCTAAAATATGTGAGGGTGTGGTATATTTTTACTCATAATACAGCTTTGTTAGCTCTATCGTGCCTCAGGGCAACTGACAGTTTACAGTCTGTGTGCAGTCGAGTCAGATCCCGTAAGTGATGATGAGGTAAACTGGATTTAATTTGATGATGCTTGATCTTGCCTGGACAAGTTGTGACACCATCTTCTTCCCTCTCTTTCAGGTTCGATATATGAAAATCATAGAAAAAAGTGGTTACCAGGCGTTACCCTGGGTCCGCTATATCACACAAAGTGGAGGTATGTTTATAATATTCTTTGTTTTTGAAGTATTTAAAGAAGTGCTCACTTTCTCATTGATGTAAAAAGCTAAAAAAAAAAAGCACTGCACTTTTTATTTTAGTTTTTACCTTTTTTTTTATTTTTATCTTTTTATCTATATGTGGGCGTTTAGCTTTTGGGGTGTTTCATTTGTAAATTACAGTGCTGTGTGTGTGAGATGGAGATGTCAATTTCCCAGAGGGAACCTCCCAAAGGGATTAATAAAGTCATCTGAATCTGAAAATCACATTTTACATTGTTTTCACTTTTCTTTTTTCTTAGATTACCAGCTGAGGACCAATGCATAAAGTTCGACCAGTCCTTTACTGTATACTCCTCACTTTCAATACTTCTGAAGGAGTATAAACATCACTTTAACTGCACTGAAAAAAACATTTAACATGTCACCTGCTCTAATGTTAATTATGTTGTTTTATTAAATTTGTATGCAACTTGATTTTAATGTTTGTTCTGTAAGACTTCATCAAAATAATTTAAATTAAATAATTCCCATAGCATTGTTTTATGTGTTTTTTTTTTATTTTATTGTTGAACGTGGATATTTTTTGCATCATAATATAATTGCGGCATTGTGCAATCACAGTCACTAAATTCCGCCTAAAATTAAAAACATCCACCCGCCTTTTTTTCTCCGCACTCTGCTCTGGAGAAATAACCACAAGACAGAAAACTGAATGAAATGCCTTTCAAAACACAAACGTATACGAATCGCCCGCTTTCTTCGCTTCGTGCTCCTATTGGCCAGCGCCTTCTGTCGCCACGGTGACAGCATAGTAACCGCGGCCTGGCCCCGCCCCCTTTCCCCTTATTTGGAAGGGCGACGCCCACCAGGCGCGCTGTGATTGGTCGAGCGAACGCCCTCGCCAATGTTTGTAAATTGCAGTCTGCAGGAAACAGCGCTGCTCGGATCTCAGCGCGCAAATGTATTTTTTAATGTTGATTAACTTGTCCTGTTTGGAGTTCATTTCAAGAATATAACCTGCACGGGACTCATAGCGAGATAGAAAAATATTGGCGGCGCTTCGGAGCTCAAGAACCCATAAGCAAGGTAGGTTTGGAGTCATTACAGTTGTCGGCACTATTAGCCTTTAGCCTGCATGCTACATGTCGGTTCTGGACTTGTTTCTGTCGACAAAACAAATATGTCTTTGTTTTTTTTTCTTCCCAATCTTGATTTAAAACAGTAATATAACATGGCGTCAGCTGCGGATGCTGCAGTGACGTTAGCTGCGTGTGGTCTGCAGTAATCTGGGTTGTTTTGTTTTTATTTGCTGTTTCTTTTCATAGAAACCACCCTAAAAAAAAAAAAAATAGTGTTTCGGTGTGACTGAGATTCGTGTCTTACAAAAGCAGAGACTACGATGGTCCTGAGTCAGATGGACGCCGGCAAAGCGCTGACGGCGGCGGCGGCCAAAGGCAACGCCGCAGAGCTGCAGAGGATCCTGCAGGAGCTGCGGCTGCACCCGGACACCCGCAACGAGTTCAGCAGGACCGCCCTGCAGGTGAGACCCCTGGGACTTTACCACAGTTAACCTGGGACACTTTACCACAGTTAACCTGGGACACTTTACCACAGTTAACCTGGGACACACTTTACCACAGTTAACCTGGGACACACTTTACCACAGTTAACCTGGGACACACTTTACCACAGTTAACCTGGGACACACTTTACCACAGTTAACCTGGGACACACTTTACCACAGTTAACCTGGGACACACTTTACCACAGTTAACCTGGGACACACTTTACCACAGTTAACCTGGGACACACTTTACCAGAGGTGTCAAAAGTATTCACATTCATTACTCAGGTAGAAGTATAGATGCTAGAGTTTAAAAATACTCCTGTAGAAGTTGAAGTATCAACTCAAGTATAAAGTATAAAAGTTTATAAGTATAAAAGTACTGGTTTCAAAACTATTTAAAGTATAAAAGTAAGTAAGGGGGAAAAAAGCCATTAAAAATGAATGCATCTTAGTATAATGCAAATATATTAAAGAACCATATATTTATTTAACCAGGCAAGCAATTTAAGAACAAATGTCTTATTTACAAGTGCAGCCTGGGGGGGTAAGGGGAGGGAGCTAACATGAAGAAAAACAAAGTTATATAAATACACAAAAATACGTTAAAACACAATACAAAAGATAAAATAATTAATCAAGTAAAACAGTCAGTATGCATGAAGGAGGGCTAAAGGCAAGTGCAGGAGTCGGTTGTACTTAATAAAAGATGAAGTTTGAAGGTGGAGATGGAAGTGAGAACAGAAAGTTTAAGGGTTTTTTGTAAGGTGTTCCAATCAGAGGCTGCAGCGAACCGGAAGGCATTGCGCCCAAAGGTGCTGCGGACTTTGGGGATGGAGAAATTACAGAGGTGGGCTTGGTTCTGGAGGAGTCGTGTCAAAAGTATTCACATTCATTACTCAGGTAGAAGTATAGATACTAGAGTTTAAAAATACTCCTGTAGAAGTATCAACTCAAGTTTTTTACTCAAGTAAAAGTATAAAAGTCTCAAAACTACTTAAAGTGTAAAAGTAAAAGTAATGTAAGGGGGAAAAAGCCATTAAGGACAAAAGCCATTGAAAATGAATGCATCTTGGTATAATGCAAATATATTAAAGAACCATATATGTGTACTATTGAGCATTAACATGTGTTTCAGAGAGCAGGAGATATGATGACTAGTTGCCTATAAGTATTGTAATGGTGCAAAAAGTCAAACTTCAGAGGCATGTTATCATTTATCCTAACCTTTATTGGAATGTACATCCAAGTTTAGTTGCAGGAATCTGAGGGCAACGGATGTAAGAACAAAACTGGACAAGAACATCTGAAACAACCACAACCAAATTCACTCTATCCGGATGGAGCAATTTAACTGGATAGTTTTATTTAAAAAAAATAAAAGTACAGATAATTGCTTGAAAATGTAAGGAGTAAAAGTAAAAAGTAATCTGAAAAATAATTACTCCAGTGAAGTATAGATAACCAAAATTTCTACTTAAGTAAGGTAACAAAGTATTTGTACTTCGTTACTTGACACCTCTGCACTTTACCACAGTTAACCCAGGTGCACAGATCTATGCACCTTCTGAGCCATTATTGTGGTAAATGTCTTTGCACTGGAGCACAAACATGAGACATCCCACATCTGAATGAATGAAAAATCCTTATTAAACACTTAGTTTTTTTACATAGTTGAATGTGCTGATAAATAATAATAATAATACATTTTATTTCTAGTGCACTTTCCATTAAAAACAAATCTCAAAGTGCTACAAGTTAAACCTGAGATGCACTCATTTTATATGCAACCACATGGAATGACTAGATAGATAGATAGGTGGATACTTTATTGATGCCGGAGGAAATTTAGGGCATCCAGTAGCTGAAAAAAACACTTAACAGTAGACAACTGGCTCACAACTCACAGACATTTAGACACTATGGCCAAATTATGATGATTACTACTTTCAAAAATGTACAAAATACAAACGCCACATATCATGGCTCATTAGGACCACCTTGATTTAAATATATATATATATGGTTTTCATGCCCTTAAAGTTGTGATCATCAGTCTGCAAATAAGCTAAATATAGAAATAATGCATTAAAAAAAAAGCTCACATAAACACTTTATATGTGAAAAACATCATCTGCATCAGTCCTGCTGATGATGAAGAATAATAATAATACATGTTATTTCTAGTGCACTTTTCATTAAAAACAAATCTCAGTGCTACGAGTTAAAATCAACCATGAATAAAACCAACAGGAAAAGGATTTTTTAAAAAGGTGGGTTTTTAGGCTACGTTTAAAAGCGTCCACAGTCTGCCAGGCCCTTAGCTGGTCTGGGAGGACCTTCCTTAGGCGAGGAGCAGCAGAACTGAAGGCTTGATCACTCATTGTGCAATGTTAGTTTGCTGGGTTTTTAGGAGATAAGTGGAGGAGGAACGGAGGGAGCATGAGGATGTCTGAGGAGTGAGGAGATCCATGATGACAAAATCATCTATGGAATTCAAATTTAGCAACCCAATGAGGTCTGGATTTGGAGTCGCACTCAAAATTAAAGGTAAATGTCTTTGTACTGGGACAGAAAAATGAGACATCCCACATCTGAGTGAATGGAAAATCCTTATTAAACACTTGGTTTAGATAGATAGATCTTTTATTGTCATTATCACTATGTACAACGAAATTAAAAGTGCTCTCCAGTCAGCGCATCATATAAAAATAAAATAACTGAAAAATAAATCAATAAAATGAAATAAAAACAAATAAAATGTATATATAAATATATATATATCTAGACACATTAACCCCTCCACACATACATCAACACACGGATATTACAAGAACTTTCATCAACATACAATAATTTTTTTGTTATTGCACATTAGCTCCTGTTTTTGTTAAGAGTGGTTATTGCTGTTGGATAAAAGCTGCGTTTGTCCTTGTTTTCATGAGTCTGTATCGTTTCCCAGATGGCAGCAGTTCAAACAGTGAGTGTCCGGGGTGTGAAGTGTCTTTTATTATATTTTGGGCTTTTTTCTGACAACGGGAGTGGTGGAGGTGTTCCAGTGTGGAGAGTTTTTTACATAGTTGAATGTGCTGACAATAAAATCATCAATGGAAATCAAATTTAGCAACCCAAGGAGGTCTGGATTTGGAGTCACACTCAAAATTTAAGGTAAATGTCTTTGTACTGGAACAGAAAAATGAGACATCCCACATCTGAGTGAATGAAAAATCCTTATTAAACACTTAGTTTTTTACATAGTTGAATGTGCTGATGACAAAATCATCTATGGAAATCAAATTAAGCAACCCATACAGCCTCTGTTTGCTGCCCTGGATCTGTTTGATAATTCTGCCGATGTTTCTGAAAGCAGTTCTATCAGCATTCTGGGAAGTGATTGGTCCTTACAGCATCATTAGTTGCCAATACTTGCTGTTGAATATAATACAATAATAATAAATGCAATGCAATAAATACAATAATAAATTAATGTAAATAAGAAAACAAAACAAAAATATAAATAAAAAGGCAATGCCGGCGAGGTGCAGTGGTCAATATAATACTAGTATTAATATGTTGCATAACTACACAGTCATATAATTCATGCAACAGCTCAAACAGGGTTTCCGCGGGGTTTTAAAAAGTATTAAAAAGTGATAAATGAAAACTGCCAAATTTAAGGCCATTAAAAGTGTTAAATTCACTGTCAGAGGTATTATTTTTTTTAAATTGGTATTATTTTTTACCTTTTACATTTTAAGCAGTCTATTTTATTGTCATTCACAAAGTGAAATAAATGTGAAACATCTGGTCAACATCAATGAGTCTATAAATCTGTTCTGTATAGTGTTCTATAGGTCAAAATCTGTATTAATGTTAAAAGGTCCGTGATTAACACTTAATGTTGTGACCATTTTTTAAAAAAATCTGAAGGTAGTGAAAAAGGTATTAAATTGGTATTAAATTTAACATAAGGATTGCTGTATAAACCCTGTCAAAAACAGTTTTAATAATACTAACCCAAATCAATATCGGATCGAATCAAATCCTGATAATCGATTCTGAATATTAAGAATCGGAAATCGAATCGATTCTTGACATTTGAATCGATCCCCAGCCCTGGTAATGTCCTTTAAAAGATGTAAAAATGAGGCTCAGTCATGTGTAAGTGGCCTCCAGTACCTGTATGAACTCCCACACAACGCCCTTGGAGCTGCATTGTGTTTTAAACCAGTGTTTCCCAACCCTGGTCCTCGAGCCCCCCCGTCCTGCATGTTTTAGATGCTACCCTGCTTCAGCGCACCGTGATACAAAGGCCTGTCATTAACACACCTGTCCAGACCTGGATGAGAAGCTGATGACGACCATTAATTAGAATCAGGTGTGTTAATGCAGGGAAACGTCTAAAACATGCAGGACACTGGCCCTCGAGGACCAGGCACCACTGGTTTAAACCATCAAATAATACCAGGTTCTTGAAAGTTGCTATGTGTAGATTAGTAGTTACAGAGGGGATTCAGGTTCAAGCCCCTGGATTACAACTGGGGTCAACCACCTTGGGCCCTTGAGCAAGACCCTTAACCCTCACTGCTCCCCGGGCGCCGGCAAATGGCAGCCCACTGCTCCTAGTTCCACTAGACTTGTATGCAGAGAATACATTTCCCCATTGTGGGATTACTAAGGGAAACATTTTAATTTATTTATTTTGTTAATTTCAGTCCGTGGTTTATTGCACATTTTTCACACATAAAATGTCTGTTAGCTTTTTTTTCTTGCGCATTATTTCAATATTGAGCCTATTTGCAGACATACTGTAGATCTGATAATCACAACTTTAAGGGCATGAAAACCAAATACTTTTTAATTTAAGGTGGTCCTAATAAACCATGATGTGTGGTGTTTGTATTCTGTACATTTTTAAAAGTAGTAATCATCATAATTTGGCCATATAGTCCTTTTCATGTGGGTGCATAAAACACGTGGATCTCAGGTTAATACAATGTAAAGGTTTACTTTGTGTTAGGGTTGCTCTTTTGAATAGTTGACTTGTGTAAATGTAATGGATGACTAGAGAAAACTTATTGATCCCTTGAGGAGGTTCCCTTCAGGAAATTCAGCACCATTTAATAAATAAACGGGAACACGTATACAGAAGATGAATAAAAAAATATCCTTAAGGGGTTTAAAAAGAAAAGAAAGCATCCTATGGATCAGTTCAATAATACATACAGGACTGCCTCAGAAAATTAGAGTATTGTGATAAAGTTTTTTATTTTCTGTAATGCAATTAAAGAAAAAAAAAAGTCATACATTCTGGATTCATTACAAATCAACTGAAATATTGCAAGCTTTTTATTATTTTAATATTGCTGATTATGTTTTACAGTTTAAGAATATTCTAATTTTTTGAGATAGGATATTTGAGTTTTCTTAAACTGTAAACCATCATCAGCAATATTAAAATAATAAAAGGCTTGCAATATTTCAGTTGATTTGTAATAAATCCAGAATGTATGACATTTTTGTTTTTGTAATTGCATTACAGAAAATCACAATATTCTAATTTTCTGAGACAGTCCTGTAAGTTCCAGTTTTGATACTTTTGAGCTTATTCAGTCACCAAGTTGGATATATTTATTAGTTTGAATATGGGCAAGTGTGTTTTGTCACACAGAGGAGCTGAAAACCCCTAAATCTCTCTCCACATGTCGTCTCGTGTCCCCAACAGGTGATGATGATGGGCAACTCCAAAATAGCCCGTCTGTTGCTGGAGAAAGGAGCCGACCCCAACGTCCAGGACAGACACGGGATCACTCCGGCCCACGACGCGGCGCGGACGGGATTCCTGGACACCCTGCAGGTCCTGGTGGAGAACGGCGCGTCGGTGAACATCCCAGACCAGAACGGCGCCCTGCCCATCCACATCGCCATCCGGGAAGGCCACCGGGACATCGTCCAGTTCCTGGCCCCCCGATCCGACCTCAAGCACGCCAACATCAGCGGCCAGACCGCGCTAGACGTGGCCCGAGCCTCCTGTGTGCCGGATATCATGGACTCGCTCTTAGCTCACATCCAGAGTTAGCCTGGGGAACATGAAAACGTCTGTCTTGCTTTTTATTTATTTCCATTTTGCTTCTTTCCTGTTAACTTGAACTCGTTGCTGTTTTAATTGATAATTTTTTGTTGATGGTTCAGCATTAATGTGACACAGGACATGTTGTCTTGGCAGCTTAATTTCAGTGGATTGGTGTCTATATACTGTAGATACCTCTTTTGCACAGTGCAGTTTAGGCACTTTATCTATACATTTTTTTGTTTTTCCTGTTAATTGGGAGTGCACATTTGTAGATAGTTTCTCCCAGGGTTTTTTATGAATTTATTTTTAATTATTTTATTTTCTGCATTATTTTCATTGTGTAAGAATTGTGCCACTTCACTCACTTATTACCATTTTTAAATTACAAAACTTGACATGGTGCGTCCTGATTGCTTTACATAGTTGTGTTATTTTTCCTAACTAGATGAACTTAGACTTTGAATTTACTCTTATTTATTGTTGGAATAGATCAGAATATTCCCATGACTTTGTAAATTGTAACATTTATTGTTATTTGTTGAAATGTTATTTATATAAATACTTTTAAGACAAAAAGTGAGATTCTTCACTTTAATATTTGGGGGAAAAAAAGCACAAAATAAAAGTGTTGAACTTTAAATTGAGATGCCTGTTGTTTTTAAATCATTTCAATTGTATATTGTATTTATATTCCTTAAAAACACGTATTAAGAAATGATCAGCTCTGAGTCGTTTCTGTCGTGGACAGTTTGAACTGAAGATATTTCATGGTTTTCTCAACAGCTTTGAGTTTATTTCAGCAATGTAAAACATTTTAAAACCAACATTTGGATAGTTTTTATCATTTTGTGATGTTGCCATTCCTTCTTACCAAACCTCAGAAGACACTTTCACATTGAAGATAAGATAACATCTTCATATATGTTGATTAATTTTTTCCCGGAGCGTCATTTCTTCACTCGTGCCCTTTTAAAGTGTGTATCATATAATTTTGCATCGATGAGGTCTTGAAATCAGTGCATATGTTGCTTTTCCTCTGTTCGTGCTGCCATTACAGCCTATAATGACCTTGTCCAAGGGCACGAACACGACGCCCAAGCCACCAAAGACCAGTTAACGGGCCGGGTGATCGTTTTTTTTAGCTTTAAATCGAGAAATTAGTGTATTTTATCAAAGAAAATTAAGTTGAAACAATATAATGAGAAATATAAAGGGTTCATATTGTCTATTATTGAAATAAAGACTGAAGTAAATTGAATTTTCATGTTTTTATTTCAGGATGTACCCCTGTCTTAAGCTGCATCCGACTCCAGTGACTGAACAGGAAGAAGCTGGTACAAATAATGGATTATTATATATAGAATTATTATTTTTATTTTCAGTATTGTCCCAGAGTTGATCATTTGTGATTGTAGCTGCTGTGAACTGACACTAAAACTGCCGGCTTATGGATCCAGGCAATATTGTTATGTGTGTTTATATCAAAATATGTTTTTTTTCCTTTCAATGTCACAAAGATATGACGGATAGTAGTTCCTCCCCTGGTTGTGTTGAGTGTTAATCAATTAATGATTAAGTAGGGAAGTAGGAAGTAGGATTATAAAACGTATATCTATAGGCCTACACATATATATATATTTATTTCATACACCTGTTCGGCATTTTTTTTTTTTAAATCTTAGAAACAAAAGTATTCTGGAGCGAGCAGATGAAGGCCCTTAGTTCCTCCTTGTGTAAAACCCTCACAAGGATTTCAGTTTCTTGTACACAGTGTCTCAGCGCCGCTGCCCTCCCCGAGGTGACTCATCAAGGTCACTGCTAACGACGCCGCGCTGGAATGCACAACACGAGTGAAATCCTGTCAAAGGTCGCGGAGATAACGGCACAGAGGCCGGAGAAGAATGAGGGCCCTGTTTCGTCCGAGCTTGTAGGTAACGGTGACACAGTTGGCCCGTGTTTGTGCACAATGGGCGTTTTGTCTACTGCCCGACTTCGCCCCGCCGGGGAGGAAGGTGCAGCTCAGCGGCTGTTTCAAGAAGGGCGTTATCACGACTTTGACAGATTTTCTGAATGAAGCAGAAAACACAAACATGCATCAATAAATTTAATATTTTTAGATCAGTACAGCACTGGATTTTTGTGCAAACCATGTCACAATATTTCAAATAAAGAGTGATCTGCAGTCCTCGCCCACTTATTTTATTATGAAATGATTGTCTTGTCCCATTGAAACATGACAGGAGAGCAGAGAGCGAACAATGGGGCTGAGACACACACCCAACCACTAGGTAGAGCTCGGTGACCCCGCTGAGCTCCGTGTGGGCGTGTTGGCATGTGTGCAAAACACCTCCAGACCAAACAGCACAAACCGGCGGGAGATACGTGCGCCAGTCGTGACAAGTCTGCACAAACACAGAAACAAAACACGAAGAGAGAAAAGAAAAAATGCAGAACGCCTCCTCCTCCAGTCACATGATCAGACATACAGATGTGGGAGAATGTGCGATCATGAGGAGGTGGGGGGGGTTTCTGCTTTCCAACGAACCCACCTGACCAAATCCATCCAAGAAATAACATGTTGTCAAATAAAACAACACTAAGACAGACGTGTGAATGTTTTAAGGCCAAACTGCAGCCGTTTACTGCCAAATAGTTACTAATGGTGACCAGTGGTGGACAGTAACGGAGTAAATTTACTTTAGTACTGTACTTAAGTACATATCCAGAGGATTTGTACTTTACTTGAGTATTAGATTTCTTTGGTACTTATTACTCTTACTTGAATACATTTCCAAGACAAATATTTTTACTTTTACTCGAGTAAATTTCTAGGAAGGCTGAAAAGTACTCGTTACTTTCAGGTCTGCTCTTTTTTCTTCTTCCCTAAAATCCTATTGGACACAAGCTGTTTTTGTCAAAGGAGACCTATCACAGTGCACGCTCTCCACTGGGATGTACGTAAAGCGGAAATACGTCAAGCCTCCTCAAAACGATACCGCCAAAGTAGCCTGCGTTTGTCAAGAGAGAGCCGCATTTGAGTTATTGAAAGCAGAGATGTAGTTTTTTGTAAAGCAGTGGTCTTTGAGGGGGATCCAGACTTAGTTGGATGGTGCAGGTTCATTTGGTTTCAGTTCATGATTGTTAATAAACTCTGCATCATCTGCTGTCCTCTTGATACCATTCATTTGATTTGTTTTTGGTGTTTCTGCAGGTTTTATATAACATCGTGGTTCTAAAAGCAGCACATCAGTGCAGCTGGTTTCAAAGAGTTAATTCTCAGAAACAAGATTAAAAGATCCTTAAATTCATTTAGAAAAATATAGTAATTTACTGATGTGGAAAATAAGAAATTTACTCTTACTAAATTTAAAAGCATTTACTTTTGGATACTTAAGTACCTTTAAAAGCAAGTACTTTTCTACTCTTACTCGAGTAATATTTTGACTGAGCTACTTTTACTTGTAACGGAGTAAATTTTGACCAGTAGTATTTGTACTCTTACTCAAGTACTGGGGTCGAGTACTCTGTCCACCTCTGATGGTGACGGTGAAGGTGCACAGTTGGGTCCAGAAGTCCATAGGATTTTATCATTTTGTTTTCAAAATGAAAATAAAACAAAAAGTGAACAAAATGCAGATTTCCAGAAGTTATGGCCATTTTATAAAAGAAATACCTACATTGTCAGGGGCTCAAATGTGTTTGGACAAAGCTGAGTTGAACAGTTGTTCAATTAAGTTGTCATGAATTAAGCTGAGTTGAATTGAAAAGTGACATCATTGTGAATATAAACACAATTTTTAATGTTTAGAAGACAATCCTTTTACTTCCTCCCTGACGATGCTTTGCCGGGTCTTTGTTGCTTGTTTTCGGACCTTTCTGCTCTAATGGGTTGAGATCAGGTGACCGACTTGGACACCGATGAATAGTTCATTTCTTTGCCATTAAAACGTCTTGAGATTGTTTCACAGCATATTTAAGATCATTATCCACCTGCACGGCGGCGCCATCCTGCCAGTTCTGTAACATTCATCTGCATGTGAGCAGAGAGTAAAGTCCGGTACATCTCAGGTTTCCTTGTTGTCTTGGTTTCATCTCTAGAGAATCTGATTCCAGAGCATTGGAGGGTTTTCTTTAGGTGTTTCAGGCTAATTCTTCCTATTATGATATCAGCTGTTTGCAAATTGTTGTAAAACATCTGTATTTATATCTCTCGTGATCGTGGATTTCGACAACGACAAACCAAACTTTTCCAGAGTATTTATTGACCTCTGTTGATGTTTTGAATGAGTTTTTGTTCTTCTCTTGAACTAAGACTGGAAGTCTACGCTTAAATCACATCTTGACTGTTTGAGATTGGTGTGTAAAATAAAGATTATAAAAATGAAACCGTTCAGCATTCCCCATGCCTAAATTTCCTGCAGGATTAATAAAGTATCTATCTATCCATCTATCTATCTATTTTGCTATTAAAACTACTCCTACAATGTTGGAAATGGGTTTCAGAGTAAATCCAGCCTGTTTCCTCCTGTATTTTTAGGCTAAAATCCGTGTACATCCCAGAATGTTTGATCTTCCTCGGGCCTTACTTCATGGCCAAAGATTGAAACCTACATAGAGATGGGTGATAAATTAAAGACAAAAAACAACATCCAGTGTCCTTGTCGGGCTACCATACACGTATGGTTTCTGTGCTCCTCGCCGCTGATTGGACACGTCTTGGAGAACGTTGCCAGATAGACTGACCTGTCTTTATGGGTTCCCTTTGATGTGACACACCTTGAATGGGCACGTGAGAGTAATTGAGATCCATTGAGATGCTGTAAAATATCTCCCATGTTACGAACTTTGACCCCGGCTGACTGTGAGTCAGAGTGAAAGCATCCCTTGACATCCCAAATGATCCCCATAAACGCAGAGATCTGGTCAGGCCGATCTAAAGTCCTAAACTTCCTCGTAGAGCTGCGGGGGATAAAAGCAGGGAGGAACTGAACCTTTGGAAGAATAAAAGAAATAAAAAAGGCTTGATGAGCCTCCACATGTAAACGCTGCAGGTTCGCTGGTGTGATCTCACCATCGGAGAGATCCTGTTCGTCATCGTATGGAAATCTGAGCCACTTCCTGCATTGTTTTTTTTCTCCATTGTTTTTATTTTTTGGTCTTCATTTAACAATGAAACACAGAACAGACACAAAACATCCATGACAGCCCCTACCTGAGAGATGAACATACAGCATGATACAAAAGGTGGTGAATCCATCTTACAGTGCCTGAATCTTGTTCCACAGCAGAGCTTTTAATAGGGTGGAGGAGTGGTCTCGACCAATGTAATCCAGAAATGGGCGCCAAAACTGGTCTACACTGTGATGTATGACATTGGTAAGATATTTTAGGGGGATTAGTGAAATAAAATGATTCTGCACCAAACACAGACAGAAGCAAAAAAGCTAAAGTTTATCACTAAATCTGCCTATTACCACCTGAAAAACATTGC
This sequence comes from Cololabis saira, assembly GCF_033807715.1. Lineage (NCBI taxonomy): Eukaryota > Metazoa > Chordata > Actinopteri > Beloniformes > Belonidae > Cololabis > Cololabis saira. The sequence goes on along the minus strand of NC_084587.1, from coordinate 18,407,229 downwards.
TAAAATTAAGGGGTTTCTGTCTAAACAAGACATGGAAAAACTCATTCATGCATTCATTTTCAGTAGGTTGGATTATTGCAATGGCATCTTTACAGGCCTTAACAAGAAATCCATCAGGCAGCTGATCCAGAACGCTGCCGCCAGAGTCCTTACAAACACCAGGAAACTGGACCACATTACACCGGTCATGAAATCGCTACACTGGCTTTCAGTTAGTCAAAGGATAGAGTTTAAAATCTTACTGCTGGTCTACAAAGCACTGAATGGTCTTGGACCAAAATACATGGTTGATCTGTTAGTTCCTATGAAGCTCCCAGACTCCTGAGGTTCATCTGGATCTGGTTTGTTGTGGTTCCCAAGAACCAGAACCAAGCAAGGTGAGGCAGCGTTCAGTTATTCTGCTCCTCACCGGTGGAACAAACTTCCTGTAGACCTGAGGTCTGCTCCAACTGTCAGCTCCTTTAAATGAGGGTTAAAAACATTACCTTTTACTCAAGCATACTCTTAAATTAAATACTTACCTGCTGTACTCTACTGCCCTCACTTTTTAACAGCTTGTGCTTTTTATTATTTTACTTTTCTCTTTTTTTTGCTTTTAATGTCAATGTAAAGCACTTTGAATTACCTTGTGTTGAATTGTGCTATATAAATAAATTTGCCTTGCCTCGCCTTGACCCGCTGGAAATCTGAGCCTCTTCCTGCTGCAGCAACTCCAGTTTTGGTTATCACTGGTGACACATTTGGAAACCGGGTAATGATTGATGACGTTTGAAAAGTGTTACTTTCTTTATTCTTGTGAGGTCTAAGGTGCAAACAAATGTCACACTCTCTTCAATTTAAACCGACAGGATGGACCAAAACAACATCTGCTAATATCCCCGTCACCTCCAGTTTCATAAGTTCTGAAGTCATTTTGTATAAACCCGTGTTCTTTAACGTCTGTGCTCAGTTCTGATTGCATTACATCCTTCCACCCAAGATGCAACGCTGCTGGAGAAAAGCCCGTTGTGGTTTGAGGATAGGCCTGTGTTGAAAAAAATAAATTTTATCGATTCTCATATTAATTCCTAAAAATCAATTTGTATGTCTAAAGATCGATTTTCTTGCATCATCACATTTTTCGCCCCGGTGAACTTTAATCCCAGTAGTCGCCTCATTTAATTCACACATGCGCGTGGTGTGAAACTAGTAAACAATGAACATGGTGTCGAAGAGTAGCGGTAGCGTTAACAAAGCGCTGGGTTTTAAAACTCGTGAAAGGGTTAAACATTTGCTATACATTTCTTTCGAGAAAATGCTCCAAGAGGGGTCACTAAAAGCCGGGGAAACTGCACAGTTTTAATAACACTAACACAAATCGATATCGGAATCGAATCGGATCGAATCAAATCCTGATAATCGGTTCTGAATCGAATTGATTCTGGACATTTGAATCGATCCCCAGCCCTATTTGAGGAGTGTAACACCCTGAAACTTGCTGATAAACATCCCTCCATTTTTAATGTGCATCAATCAGTGCAAAGAACATTTTTCCCAGGAACGGACATTCGTAATCCTCGTGAAAGACTCCAGGGTTTATCAGGCCAGTCTGAGGGAGGTAACGGCACATTTCTGTGCTCCTGACACTTTTCGTTTTTTGAGGTCGGGGTGCAAACAAACACTGCGTTCTCCTTAAATTAAACCAACTAGGAATAATGAGAAAAAGGACCGAACCACCTCCATGAGTTCATTATTTCCTCCATTCGGACAGAAAGATGACCCTCTTTTATCTGACGACTGAAAGGCTTTCTCTTCCGCCGTTTATTGTGGCCTGAAGGGGAGCAACATGAGCCAACACAACCCCGGACGCTCCTCGTGTCGTATAAACCTGCTCAACAGGACGGGCCACAGGAATATCCGCTAATATGCCGTCTGCTTGTTTCATGCACACGTTGTTGTGGTTACAGAAGATAGAAATGTAGTAATCCAGTTTCCACTCACTACCGTTAAATAAAATAGCTCGGGTTGTTTTAACTCCTAACTAAGTACACAGGCAACAATAACTGAATTGATTTAAAGCGTCCAGTTAATATAAAATCCAAATCAGAGCTGTAAACACTTTCTTCTTTTAAATTCGAGTACGACCCGTGACACGGACGCAGGTCGGTCTGTGACACAAGCAAACAAATAATGTTCTTTTCTTTTAAAACGTTTGTTTTATTTCTTTCAAGGCTGCAAGAAAGTCTGTTAGTTAGAAAGAAACATGATTTACATTTTAAGGGAAGCCTTGTTATGATAAATAAATTACATGCAGTCAATATTTTCCTGGGATTTACCTTCTTAGCAACTAGAAGTTAAAAGTTGACTTTTTTAACAACTACTGGCATTTATATGAAGAAGCGTTTGAACAGTAAGATGAACCTTTTTTATCTGGGAGCAACACGAACCAACGTACTGTAACTCCTCACGTCATATAAACCTGTTCAACAGGTTTAGCCGCAACGATATCTGCTGAAAACTACACGAGTCTGGGTGACAACAATGGCCCAGAAATGTCTGTGTGTCACGCCGACTCCCTGTTTACTGCAGCGACAGGACTTAAAGTTTGGTCAGTTACGGCTCCGGGCCACAGTCCTCCGAGTGGTTTCTTAAAAAAACCTTAAAAAACCACTTGGTTACGTTGAGTAAAGCTCTGTTTTGGCTGAGCGTGTCAGAACACATCAACCGATATGCTTTTCTCCAACGAGAGAAGTCCTTGGCTCTGAGCCTCAGCTCTGAGTCAACTTGTTTCGTATATCCGAAGGCAGGAGATCTAAAAGGCTGTCCTCCACTATCAAGCCGCTGCATCTCAGCAGGGGACAGTCTCCTATCTCCAGAGGGAGGGACTCCAGCCGGTTCCCCTTGACGTCCAGCCGCACCAGCTGGGCCAGGTTGGCCACCCTGGAGCCGAGGCTCGAGAGGCAGTTGTTCCCGAGCAGCAGCGTCTTCAGTCTTTTGCAGGAGAACAGCTCGTCCGGCAGCGACTCCAGCGAGTTGAACGCGGCGGAGAAGAACTGCAGGCCCTGCGGGATGCTGACCTCGGGGGGCAGCGAGGTGAGCTGGTTGTGGGAGACGTCCAGGTGCCTGAGCTTGGTGCAGTAGAAGAGCCGCGAGGGGAGCTTCCGCAGCTTGTTCCAGCTGACGTCCAGCGTCTCCAGGGTGCACAGCTTGCTGATGTGTTCGGGGATGTACGTGATGCTGTTGTGCCACAGCCGCAGCGTGGCCAGGCGCCGGCAGTGCTGCAGACTCAGGATCTCCTCCACGGTCGTCAGCTTGTTCTCCCTCAGGTCCAGCTCCTGCAGGTTGTTGAGGCTGAACACGGCGCTCGGGATGCGCTCCAGCTCGCAGCCCACCAACTCCAGCGAAATGAGGTTCGTCAGCTTCTTCAGGCTGCTGAACGCCTGGAGCTTCACCCCTTCGTTGTAGATGCACAGCCGCTGTAACTGGGAGGCCAGATCTCCCACGCTGGGTGGGATCTTCCTCAGGCTTGAGCGCAGCGTCAGGAGCCTCAACGCTCTCAGCACCCGCAACGACTCCAGGCTGGCGCTCTTGGACACGTCGCTGGTCAGCGGACCGGTCAGGTGCAACTCCTCCAGGTTGTGAAGGGTGTACATCCACAACGGGGCCTCCTCTAGACTCTCGAAAGACAAGCGTAAGACCTTCAAATGCTCCTTGAGGTAGTTGAGGGCCGAGTGCTGCAGCTTGGCGGGGCAGTAGATCAACGCCAGCTCCTGCAGGGAGTCCAGCTTCACCACGCTGGCTGGGATGGTGACGTTGTTGACCTGCTCCAGTTTGAGCGATTCCACCTCGGCCAGCTCGAAAAGGGTGTCGGGGAGCCCCGGCAGCATCAGCAGGTGAAGCTCCAGCCGGTTCCCCGAGTTCCTCGCGAGACGGCCGCGCAGCTTTTTAACGGTCCACTCGTGGTTGAGGTTGAGCTGGTGCAGGCGGCTCTCGCTGACCTCCGAGAGGAAGACGGCGAATCTTTTGGAGTAAAGGGTGTCGTACTGATCCACCAGGTGGAGAAGGAAGGCGAAGTCGTTCTTCATGTCCGGTATGTCGTTAATCCCCGTCTCCAAACGGACGTGCTCGAAGGAATACTCCTTCAGCGAGCGATGGAAGAGCCAGTACAGGGTGTAGACGCACATGAGTCCGTACACCCCCACAAAGCAGATGTAGCAGTAGGCGAGCTTGGAGAAGAGATGGGCCTTGGTGTGGTTGCAACAGTAGATATCAAAACCAGTCAGCTCGGGCGGGACGAAACAGTGCACAACTATTTCAATGTTTGGCACCAGCACCGCGGTGTAGATGATGATAACGAGGAACTTGAAGACTTTTATTGATGTTTGTAACACGTACATGTGGTACAGGATCTCTCCTTCCTCCACGTGAGTTCTGAACTTCTTCACCTTTTCAAAAAGAGCTTTGGCTTGCTCTCCCTCCTTCTTGTCCAGCACTGAGAGAGCAGACTGGGGCTCCGGGCTTTTCTTCTCCGGGTTAGACTTGACGGACGCGGAGCGCAAAAGCCCCACCGATTCTTCCTCATCTTTTGCTAGCTCCGCTGGATTCTTCGACATGGTGTTCTTCCTCAAGCTGACCAGCTTCTCCTCGCCTCTCTCCTCAGAAACTTCGCTCAGGGCCCTCGTGGTCCAGGGCGAGTCGAAGCACTTCCCCAAGACGGTCACAAAAATGTCAATTTTAGAAGACGTCCCGGGGAACTTGAACCAGAAGCCGCTGGCTATCATGAAGATCATGGTGTGGATCACAACCAGGTACGGGAAGTACTTGGCGTACCAGTGGACGTACCTCTCATAGCAGTAGTGGTTGACAAACACGTACTGGTGAATGTCCAGGTTGTTTTTGCGACCGAACACCTCCGTGAGGGTGGGGTTCCCGGGTATGCCCAGCGTGTTGTGCGAAGTCTCGTTGTCCCTGTAGCTGCTGATGTGGCTGCAGTTGATCAACTCTGGCCTCGGGCTGGTGAAGTGGCTGGGGAGACACGCGATCTTCTCCTGGGTGAGCTGTGGAAAATGGATAGATCGAATTAAATCCTGGGAGACTGGAAAAAATGGAAGGCACAGTCAAGCCATCGGCTTGACTGAGCAATGATACGGAGAAAATTCAGGCCAATACTCCTCAGCTCTACGCAACGGGGTTCCTCAGGGCTCGATTTTAGGCCCAGTTCTTTTTTCTTTACCGTAAAACCTCATATGGAGCATATGGAAAGGGGAATGTAAAGTGTTGCAGTCTATGTTTTTAGGAGAGGCTAGTGAACATGAAATTGTATCTATTGTATCAAAATCAAAAAATAAGACATCTACTGATGGTGATGGGATAGATATGATAATAGTGAAAAAGACTATTGATTGTATAACTAAACCCCTATGTTATGTTTGTAATCTTTCTTTTCATACAGGTATTTTTCCAGATCGAATGAAGGTAGCAAAAGTTATTCCACTTTTTAAAATCAGGAGAAAAGTACAGGTTTACAAATTATAGACCAGTATCCTTGCTCTCACAATTTTCTAAAGTGATTGAAAAGCTGTTTGGTAAAAAATTGGATAGTTTTATAGAAAAGAATGCCTTGCTGAATGAAAGCCAGTATGGATTTCGGACAAATCGGTCGACAGCTGCAACTTTATTGAATATTATGGAAGAAATAACAACGGCGATTGATAGTAAGAAACATACAATAGGTGTATTCATCGACTTAAAAAAGGCATTTGATACAATAGATCACACAATTTTAATTTCTAAGTTACAGATATATGGAGTGAGAGGAATAGTTCTGGATTGGTTAAGAAGCTACTTAGAAAACAGACAACAATATGTACAGTTCGCTGGTAATACTTCTGAATGTATGAAGATTGAATGTGGAGTCCCACAAGGCTCGGTCTTGGGGCCTAAACTTTTTATTTTGTATATTAATGACATTTGTGAAGTGTCTAAAATATTGCAGTCTGTTTTGTTTGCAGATGACACAAATTTTTTTACTTCTGGTTATGATTTAAAGGTGTTAGCTGAGACCATTGCACAAGAAATGATTAAACTTAAAGGATGGTTTGATGAAAACAGGTTATCATTAAACTTACAAAAAACTAAATTTATGATGTGTCACTGTCTATAGATGGAGTAAATATCGAAAGAGTAAGTGAACTTAGATTTTTGGGTGTTGTACTGGATGACAAATTGACATGGAAAGCTCATATATCATATGTTAAAAAAAAGATTTCTAAGAGTATTTAAAAAATAAAATATGTATTAGATTATAAGGCATTGCGAATGTTATATTGTTCACTGATTTTACCTTATTTCAATTACTGTGTGGAAGTCTGGGGCAACACATATACTAGCAATGTACATCCATTGTTTATCTAGCAGAAAAGAGCGGTGAGGATCATTCATAAAGCAAATTACAGAGAACACACCAACAGATTATTTATTAATTCAGGACTTATTAAATTTAAAGAAATAGTTGAGTTACAGACGTTATTAGTTATGCATAGGGCAAAAAGAAAATTATTACCAAGTAATCTACAGCAGTTGTTTGTTTTTTCAAATCCAGAAGATATAGAACATAGAAGGAAATATAATTTCAAACATCAGCATGCAAGGACCACTCTTAAGCAGATGTGTACATCGGTTGTGGGAGTAAAACTGTGGAACTCTCTACAAAATGATTTAAAGGAATGCACAAATTCACTTAGGTTCAAAAAAATGTATAAAGATAAAATATTTAAGTTATATGATCATGAATAGACTGGGAATTAAGCAGTATTATTAATATCTGTGGTTGGTTCTATTTAAGTGTATATTTTTGTAAATATTGGTTACATTGACTGTTCTTTTTGTTTTGGTATTTAATAAGGGGCAGGTAACATAAGACATGTCTTCATCCTGCTCCTTTTCGGTCATGGGTGTGTAGATTGACCACCATGCACGAAACGAAATAAATAAATAGAAAAATAAATAAATAAAAAAAAACTCAAATAAATGTTGAGTCCCGATTATTCGCTGGGTGTAGCAAAATATTTTTATATTAAACATGCCAAATAAAGGCCGGGTCAAACGTTGCTTTTCTGGTGGCCAAAAAAATATTCTACCGTATGCAAATATAGCCGACCTAAACACAAACAAATAACCTTGAACGAATTGAGAAGTGTGTGACTATTTATCTAATTTTCAAGTGACCTCATTGATGACGTGGTATGAAGTTAAGCAGCTCGTGCATCAAAGAGAAAAAAGGAGGGGAAAAGAGGTGAGCTCGTAGCCTCTAGCTCGTAGCTCACCTCTTTTCCCCTCTTTTTTTTGCCTCTCTCTTTTCTCTTAGCTTGGAAACTTCGCAAGCGTGCCAGACACCAGTGTGAGTCGCGGAAGATTATACGAGTGATGGATAGGAGTTAATCAGACCATATGTGACAATGAGAAGCCGTTCGAGCTTAGCGCTGGCTGGCTAGATTGAAGATGCACAATAAGATTTGGGTTGAATGGAAACACAATTAATAAACGCAGGTCCCAAATAAACGCCTGTTGATTTGAGCGATTTAACCAAATAAACGCCTGGGCCTTTATTTGGTTTTTTACGGTATATATCCTTCCTCTGGGATCTATTTTTAAAAGCCACGACATCTCTTTTCATTGTTTTTCAGATGATCTTAAGAGCTATCTGCCTATTAAATCAGATAGTTGTGTCATCCTTCAGGCTCTGAGAACTGTCTCTGAGATTTTCTGTGGCAGCCTTACTGACCTCTAGTTATCCTGTAACCTACTCTGCTCTGCTTGGTATATCAAATACTTGGTTTAGGAATCATACTCTCTTTTGCTTTTCTGTTTAGCCAATGACAATACATTGTTTATTTTTAGTTAGAATAGGTCAAGTTAGTGATAAGCCGCTTCTAATTGGAGTTAATGTTTGTTTTTGTCATTTCTTTTCACCAAACTGCTCTCCATTTCTCATGTCCTCTGCCACCCTTTCACTTTAACCCCATTTTCTTGTATTATCTAGCAGTATACTTTTGAATATTATTTGATTAAAGGCAGGGTATGCAATTTCTGTATGATCTTACATCTGTTGATATTTGTACAAATCATGGACAGCCGGCTCTTCCTTTATTAACGCCCATTTTCAAAAAAGGAACAAGCTGCTAGAACCCCTGAGCACGGACCCTCCCCTTTTTTCTTTCTTTCTTTATTATTTTTAATGAACATTGAATACATTTTAAGTCCTTTTTTTATTTCAAAGGGAACCATAATCTTAGTTTTTTCTGAACTGTGTAATGAGATATAGTAATTTTCAGTATACAGTAGTATACTACTGTAGTATACTACATTATGTACTGTATGCCACTGTCGGTCACATGATCGCTCAGACTGGCTTCCACTGTATTGGCACAATGCATTATGGGATAAAGCATGAAAAGAAACATACTTAATGCATACTAGATTGTATACGGTTTTCAAGATGCCTTCTGGTTTGTTTAAATGTCATATTACAGCAGAAAAAGGAACATGTTTACAATTTTTAGCTCAGAGGTTCCCTCGAATAGGTGCAGACGTTAAATCACTTTTGCGACATTGTCTTAGATTAACTGTTAATGATATCAAATCCAGCTCCCTTGAGGGCTTTGAGGGGCGAGCATTGAGTCCCAAGCATCAAGTTGATGATGTTAGGGCCGTTTAAGCAGGTGGAAACCAGGTGATCAGCGTGGATCCGTAGGTGTTTGCACATTACTAATTTAATCTAGTTTGGTGTCACACTTCATCAAGCTCCCCTTTTCTCGTCTACCATTACTTTCTACAATCTCTTACTCTGCTGTGATATCCGCAGTAGCTCTGTGAGCTGGTTTCATTGTTTTGATGTACATGAGTCCAAAAGATAAAAGAGAGGCAGCGAGAGCTAGACGACACTTCCTAAAAAGTTACCAAATATTCTTTGAAATTACACTAAAATTGACATTTAAATATCCAGAAAAACTAGTTTGTGGTGCTTTTTTTTCCTTTAGACAACAGTCACACTCCCGATCCAGCAGACTAAACTGTCAAAAGCGCCTTTTACACAATTTAGTGTCTCAATATGTGTTTAAACCATAAAATGGGGAGTGAATACTTTTCCTACTGAGTAAAAGTAACAACCACTGTGTTTGCACAGCCGAGCTGAAGGTCAGACGGCGCGGGACTTGCTGTGCTTCGCCATGAGACGCAGAAAGGGGTGTGTGGGTTATAAAATAAAATCATACTGATTATCGTCGTACGTCACATTTTGATGAGAAATATGCAAATATTGCATCCTTATTGGTTAGATTATAATGTCAGTAATGATGCGTAACCATCCGCTTCAGGCCTCACCTGTAATGTGCACCCAAAGACCCCAATCATGAGCATGGAGACGCACAGGTACTCCGAGAAGACATCCCACCACGGTTTCAGCACCCGGAACTGGGAATTTTGCTCCGTCCCGAGGCTTTTGAATTCACCAACGGGGATCATCTTGACTGCCGCTGCAAACTGATGGAAGATAAAAAATATATATTAAAAAAAGAGGTTCTGAAATGGGGTTTTTCAGCGAAGAGCAGCATCTTTAGCATATATTGTTAAAGATTGATTAAAAGTTTCACGCAGAAATAGATATACAGTACAGAGCAAAAGTTTGGACACACTTCCCCATTTGTTTGAACGAGAAGGTGAAACTTTCTGTCTGTACTAGATAGATAGATAGATAGATAGATAGATAGATAGATAGATAGATAGATAGATAGATAGATAGATAGATAGATAGATAGATAGATAGATAGATAGATAGATAGATAGATAGATAGATAGATAGATAGATAGATAGATAGATAGATAGATAGATAGATAGATAGATAGATAGATAGATAGATAGATAGATAGATAAGGCCTGTGTTGAAAAAATCGATTTCCCAATTCTGAATTGATTCTCATATTAATTCCTAAAAATCGATTCATATGTCTAAAGATTCTTTTTTATTTATTTATTTATTTATTTATTTTTTTCATCATTACATTACAACTTTTGGTAATTTTTTTGTTTATCCCCAAAAAAGGAATGTTTTGTTGGACACGAGAATAACTGGTGCCATGTTTTTGCCTTTAAATATGTTTAAGGGTATGAAAACATTAAAGTGTTAGGTTATAATTGCATAAATTGTCTATATTTCATTACTTTATATACTGTCTTGGGGTTACATTTGCAAAAAATGCCAAAAACGAAATTCTCAAAAATTAAAAACCAAAATAGACCGAACATGGAACAAATAAAAACGGAATGTAGGAAAAAATAAAACTGATTTCATAGGATTCTGTTTGCTGCCCTGGATCTGTTTGGTAATTCTGCCCCACAATGTTTCTGAAAGCAGTTCTATCAGCATTCTGGGAGCTGATTGGTCCTTACAGCATCATTAGCTGCAATACTTGCTGTTGAATCTCAATATAATACTAGTATTAATATGTTGCAGAACAGTCATATAATTCATGCAACAGCTCAAAAAACTGTTATTTAATAACACTAACCCAAATCAATATCGGAATCGAATCGGATCGAATGAAATCTTGATAATCGATTCTGAATCTTAAGAATCGAATTACACATAGTGACAGTGGACATCATATAGGATAATAATAAGTAACTATAACAACAGACTGTAAGATATAATAAAGATAAGATAAGATATAATAAAATAAAGTAGCAAGCAGTATAATAAAATAGAATAAAGTAGCAAGCGGTAGTAAAAGGGTTGTACAAAGAGTATATACAGTAAATGATAGTGTGTATAGGAAATAAAGTGCACAGTGACAGTAAGTTATGAGCTGAGATTTCTTCTCTTCTTATTTGATTTTTTCTTCCTTTTAGCTGTTATTGTGCAGTATGATGGCATGTGAAATATTTCCTGTATCTGTCCCTTCGACAGCAAATACACATGATGATGTGGTAGTTTCATCACAGCCACAGGTTTGAGGAATCCGTGGCTTGCAGGTCTGATTCAAGTCTGGAGCAAAGGCTGCAAGTGGATCCAGAGTGGAAAAACTAGTCAGGCAGCAAAAGTCAACCAACACGGATACAGACCTGAGAAAACTATTTCAATGTGATCTAAAGCTCTGAACGTCCACAAAGGCTCAGCTCTTGTAAGACCACATCAGAAACAGAACATGAAGCGTTTTATTGGGGAATTTTACACGGATCAATAAAACTTTTAATACCAGTATCATGTTGACTACGATGTAACAAGTGTGTCAGCATGTCATCCACTGAAAAAAGTTTTCCTAATTAAGAAATCCCGCAAGACTACTGTCGCCTGCTCCTTTTCACCTGCCCTGTGCTAAATTTAAAGTTTGGAACAGAGAAAGTACATTTTTAAGCGTCATCCAGGTGAGTTGCGCTTACCTGCGGACAGGCGGAATCCACGAGCGTCGGCCAGCAGAGGGAAGGTGTTTTTCACCTTCATCCCCTCAGAGGAATCACCGGTGTGAAGGAGCGACAACCACCCACACCCCCGGGGAGACTTTCAAAATAAAATCAAATAAAACCTCTGGAGAAGTCCAAAACACTTCTGAGCGCTAACTTAACACACATACATATATATATATATATATATATATATATATATATATATATATATATATATATATATATATATATATATATATATCATTATATATATATATATATATATATATATATATATATATATATATATAAATATTTTTTTTTTTCATTAAGTATAGGCTATTGCAAAAAAAGAAAAAAAGACAATCTGCTGATTAATAAGTGAGGAACCTAAGTGAGGAACTCAAAGTCCAAATATCCAACAGTTCAAGAAAATGTACAAAAATATGTTGTTTAGAGGGTACAAAGGATAAAGTTCATGAATGATTATTGTTTATTATCATTCATTTGATATGGCATGGTGATGAGAGGCAGGGAAGCCTGTGTGTGTATGTATGTATGTGTGCATATATATGTGTATGTATATATGTGCATGTGTGGTGGTTAGGTTTGCTAAGGACCCAAGTGCAGGAGAACAGGAGCCAGGAGTTGTAACAAAAAGGGGTTTATTCTCAAAAAGGCAAAACAAAGCACTGCAGAGCAGGAATTAACACAAAAACCAGGAACAGGAACAACGACGAGGAGACATGGAGGAAGAACCAGTACGGACCGACAGGGAACCAAGGAATGACAAGACAAGATATACTGAAGGGATAACGAGACATGACGAGACACAGGTGCAGACACAATCAGGGCAGATGGGACACAGGCGGGGCAAGACAGAAACTGAAACTCAAACTGGGGGGGAAGTGTCAAACCCTGACAGTATGTATGTGTAGGTATGTTTAGGTATGTGTGTATATATGGATACAGTATGTAGCCTATGTATGTGTATATGTATGTGTGTATGTGTATATGTACAGTATATGTATATATATGTGTATATATATATATATATATATATATATATATATATATATATATATATATATATATATAATTTTAGACAAAGGGGTGAGAGCTAATAAGCTATGCTTCTTCTCACTCCTTTTCGAATATGTCATTTATTTTCGGTTTTTCTGTGCTTTATTATTTTGCTTCCTGGTAATTGGCATATTCGGAATAAACAGTACAAACAATAAGTGCTCTTATCATTTAAATAGGATAAAAGAAAAAAAAAAAGCTTCATACAATGATAAGAAAACTGGCTTATAGGCTTCTGGCCTGTTATTGCCGGTACCTCTGAGTATTAAAAAAAGAATAATAATACAAAATAAATAAATAAATAAATAGGATAATTTCTGCCAGGTGCTGCTAAACATCAGCCCTTGATGTAATAATCGGTAGGTGTGCAGACATCTGTAAAAGCATGTATTTTGGCATATATTTTTCTTTTTCTGGTCTGGATCATTTATGTGTGTGTGTTAACACAATACCAAGAGGGAAATTGATTTATTTTTTCTGCACATCAAACTTAACAAAAGAGAAAATGTAAGAATTTATTTAAAAACTATTCAATGCTTTACAGTGAGAAAGAATGCGAGAGTTAAATGTACTTCATAGTTAGATTTTGTTAGGCTTTAAAGAATAACAAACAAAAGCATTCAATAGCTGCATATCAAATCGTACAGGGCTCATTAAGTATTTTAAACGTTAAAATCTGTTCCAATACAATAAGAGAAGGTTATTTGGTAGTTACCAGGAAAAATACTTTCGTCCAGGAAAAACCACGTGAGTTTCAGAAAACTGAATAAACCACAACACTTGTGGGACAATGTCCCAGTTTTGATCGCAGTAAATCTACATCAGAAAGGGTGAAAGACGAATGGAAATGACCGGGTCCTCAAAGTCCAGTCCTCCATTCAACTGAAAAGCAAATCAAACCCGAAACTTTCACCTTGAACGGGATGTTTGAGCAAATGTTCAAACACGTCAGTGAAAAAAAAAACTTTCTTCTACATGAGAGGGATTGATGAAGTCGTGCAAGAAACGACTAGTCACGGTTGCAGCTCTACAAGCTCCCGTTCTGCAGTATCCAGGGGCGTCCATTGGGTATGGCAAGGTATGGCAGCCGCCACACCTTGGCTTCAAGGGAAAATGTAAATGTTTTTTTTTTTAATACATTTATGGAATTACTCTGTGTCTATTTGTATTGATTATTCTATTACTTAATATATATAGAATAACTACAAATGCAAATCAGAACAACATGATCGATTTCACTAGTTATTACACTGCAAAAACTCAAAATCTTAACAAGAATATTTGTCTTATTTCTAGTTAAAATGTCAAATTTTTAGTCAAAAAAAATCTCATTACATTTAAGACAAGATTCAAAAACAATTATTTTCACCTGTTTCAAGTAGATTTTCACTTAAAATAAGTGAAAAAATCTGCCAGTGGAACAAGATTTTTTTGCTTGTAATGAGAAAATAAATCTTGTCCCACTGGCAGATTTTTCTACTTATTTTAAGTGAAAATGTACTTGAAACAGGTGAAAATTGTCAAATAAGTTATTTTTCTGGTGATGACTCTTGTTTTAAAATTAGACATTTTAACTAGAAATAAGACAAATATTCCTAGTAAGATTTTGAGTTTTTGCAGTGAGCGAGACTGCATTTTAATAAGTTCCAATTTTCTTAAGCACACAGATAAGCTACATAGCAGACTTCTGTGCTGGACGTGTTGATTGATTCTCTAGTTAAGTTCTGTGACTCGTAACCTTGCCATACCTTAGCTTCCACTGAATTGACGCCACTGGCAGTATCCCCCAAATAAATTTACTTTCAACTTGACTTTTGTTGAATACATAAGGAAACAATAAAAAAAAAAACAATGTGTGAGAGATGTGTTTGCCTAAAAATAAAACCTTATTTAAAATGAATAAAAAGGGGATATTGAATTAAAAGAGGGGGGTACTAAATTCTGCAGAGCTGCATGCTTTAAAAAAAGGCCTTAAGACGTCTAATAAATATGTTGCCCTATTTTTTCCACCTGTGCAACTCAAATGGGTCATTTTCTATCCTTTCTTCTTCCTGCTCTAAGTTTACGCAGAGATCACGTCTTAATGCTCCAGCCAGCACCTACTGAGAGAAGTTGTTTAATTGGATCAAATAATGACGGCCTGCATCATCCACCTGCCAGGAAGCTGCACAGCGGACTGCAGCCCCTGGGAGGGTTTTAATGGCATACACTTACCTCAGGTGTAGACTACCGAAAACACACATTAAATAAGACCAGAAAATGTCCGTTGACCGTTTTTGCATCAACAACTTGGGTTGGATTAAAACTAGGGTTGCCACCTTTCAGAAATAGAAATAAGGGATGCCCTGATTTCAGCAGCGCAGACCCCAAAAAAAAGGGACATCCCCAAAACTTCTAAACTGAATAAAAATGTGTTTATTTTATATGAACAAACAAAATGCTTTGATTTAAAGTTTAAAGTGCTTTAATAGCATTGAACTTGCATGACTGTACAGACAGCCAACCATATAGCAGCTGAAATATCCTCCTATGCTACGTATGTCCATATCAGCCCAGATGTAATATAGCCTACAGGTGAAGAATATGGTGTAAAAGTTCATTTATTTCAATAATTCAACTAGAATATGGCGTAAAAGTTAATTTATTTCAATAATTCAACTAGAATATGGTGTAAAAGTTAATTTATTTCAATAATTCAACTAGAATATAGTGTAAAAGTTAATTTATTTCAATAATTCAACTAGAATATGGTGTAAAAGTTAATTTATTTCAATAATTCAACTAGAATATGGTGTAAAAGTTAATTTATTTCAATAATTCAACTAGAATATGGTGTAAAAGTTAATTTATTTCAATAATTCAACTAGAATATGGTGTAAAAGTTAATTTATTTCAATAATTCAACTAGAATATGGTGTAAAAGTTAATTTATTTCAATAATTCAACTAGAATATGGTGTAAAGGTTAATTTATTTCAATAATTCAACTAGAATATGGTGTAAAAGTCAATTTATGGGACGGGTGGCAACCCTAATTAAAACTGTAGCTGGGTAAATAATTATAGTTATTCACTGTTTAGGATCTACAGCTCCCTCTAGCGGCCATTGATGTTGGGAAACACCGCAAGGAAGATTCAAGATTCAAGGAAACCTGCAGACCTGGAAACATTTTTTTTTTTATTCTAACAAAATAGAAATTCCGCTCAATTAAATCGAGATTAAGCAACGGACTCGGTTGTTGCAGAATATCCAACCTCTTCATCTATAAAAAACCTAAATCTCTGTACCATGAAGCAGTCAAATCAGCTTTGTTGTGTTTGTGTTCATTTAAACAAACACTGCACTACTTTCTTTCTTTTATTTTAACGACAGGACTAGTCAAGCTGCTTTTGAACAATGTCATGTCATAATAATACTATCAACCGAATTATGTAAAAACTAATCCAGAACGGATTTGAAACATTTGTTCCTTGAAAACATTTAAATCTGACCTCTGTGTTCTTTGGGTTTTTTTCTTGGACGAATGATGCAAGTAGGTTTCCCTTTTTGATGGAAAGGACATGCAAATATCCACCATTGCTGACCTCAACAGACATTTAGACCAGAGACTAATCAGGACATGCTGCTGTAATGATGATAAATGCATATACCAATATGTGCAGTTACTGAGTTCCTGTGATGTGTCAGTGAGTGATTTTTTGACTTTGCTGGGTCAGCAGTACCTCCCAGCTCAACTGGTCTTCCCACAGCTCTGGCTCAGGCCTTTATGTTGTATAGTTCTTAAATGTTTTCCTTTTTAGGCTTTTTAGTCTCAGTCATTCAGACCACTTCTAATGTTCCCTCCCGTCTGGCAGACATCCAGAGAGCAGTCATCTTCTCTGGATGGCAGGTTTCACCGGCTCCGAGGCCGCCTTTGACTTCCAAATTAACATCTTTCAAATGCAAATGATCCCATTTAACAAAGTAGCCTACATGTGGGAGTTAAACAAAGTTATTTGTGTAGGTATAATTACACCACATACCGCTAGGTGGCGGCGATGGCTCTTTTCTGCAGCTCTGCAGCCTGCAGGGAATTTCTTCTGGTTTACTTCCTTTATATAGGTCAGATAACGACTGAGTAAGTAAGACTTATCTTGAATGTGTTGGAGCTGATCATTTTTTATTTTTTTTATTATTGATACTGCAAAAATATAGTCCTCAGTGGTGGGAAATGCGTAGAAGGAATGATGTCAGTAGATAAATGGTAGTTATCTGGTTTATAATACCAACGTTCTACTGCAAGAAGACCGGTTCATTTTGGGGATTTAATAAAGTATTTAAATTTAAAAATCAATTTGAAAATCAACCAATTTTTAAATTTAAATTCAAAAATTTCCAGTTAAACCTGCAAAACAAAAACAGATCACATCAGGCAAATAAATGTAGGCAGAGGATTTAAAAAACAAAAATCCACACATAGTTAACAAATATTACAAACTACAGCAGTACATGAAGCTTTTTTTTTCTTCTTTTTTTTCCTTTTATGCTGGACAAAACTGTACAAAGCAGATCTTAAATAATCTACATTTCCATTCCAACTAATTACATGACAAGATTAAAAAAAAAAAAAAAAAAAAACCCAAATCAAGGTGAAGCAAATCGTTTTTGTGTTAAACATCCAAAATGAGCAAGAACAGGCATTCCCACTTAGTTACAAAGCATGCTAGTCATTTAAAAACACGACAAGAGGCAGATTTTAATACAAAGCTTATGTCCGTCAGATCAAAACGACGAGAGAAAGAAAAGAAAAAAAAATTTGAACAAATAAATAAAAAAGTGAACTCTGGAATCCTGTACAAGATTTCTTAAGATTATCAATGTACAAAAATTCTTTTACAAACCTTTGTAGCTTAAGTTGCTGTTACAAATACACTTATTGAAGCACGTTTTTGTCTTTAGTACACAGTATTTGAACACTAAAGTACAAACACGCTCACTTCTGGTTCTGAGGTCTTGTGGATATGAAAACCGAAACAAGTCAGCTGCAGGTGGGATGTTCTGAACTCTGTCAGTGTTTAGTGTGTTTTCATATAAAAGAAAGAGGAAAACAAAACAAAAAAACCCCCACATTCAATGAGATGTTTTGAGTCCAACGCTACAGTATTCAGTTTTCTCCTAAACACAATCAAAACTACATTTCTTCATTCTACTCGTGCTTTGCACAATAATCACGCCAAACTCTCCGGCAGCCTGAGGGGAAACCAGCTATGATCTGCAGACGGTTGGGTTATTTTTCTTTAAAACTTCACATTTTCTGAACCCGCCAGTGAACGGGTGAACTTGTAAATTCCTTTGTCTCTTGTACCGACACTCGGGTTTTAGACGATGGGCTCCATGCAAGAACCAGTGGTTGGAGAAGTAGCTGCTGTTTAACCCTTTAAAGCCTCATAAATGCCATAATACACGTACAATTCTTCTTGGTATTAAGTCTTTCTAATGTATTGAATGAAAAATACCTCCAATATGGTCTTTAACAGTTTCTAAATAATATTAATAATAATGTTTTGTATCATAATAAAGACTAATGGGTAGTTATGTGATAATGTGGATGATGTAGAGGTCTCCGAAATGTCTTAATTATGATGCAGCCGGCATTAAAGGGTTAAAACTTATTGTCACAGCAGTTTTTCTTGGAAAACACTCGCACAGCTGCTTCCCGCCATCCTTCCTCCGCTGCCGCACGCACGCACGCACGCCAGGGCGTCGCATTAGAGAATTGTCCATGATGATGATGAAACGTGACTGCTCATCAAATCAATGTCACTTATTTCTAATCGGCGTAATAAAACAACAGAAACACCAGTGTCTATGATGTCATGAGTATTTGGTGACACACAAACTGAAACAGTATTTTAGGCATCTTGAACTTGGAACATGAGGTGAAAGGGTTAATTTTAAAGGATGTTTAATGACGTAGCAGCTGACTGTCAGACTCCTGGGGCTGCAAACCTCCCACGCTAGTTCTGGTACGGAAGTCAGAATGCTTTACTGGAGTCTACCTCCATCTCAAACCGCTGCCACTATAGTTTTCTGCTACACACAAACACAACACAGTGTTCTTTGTGTGTAATGTGACCGGCTGATTCTCCACATCACGGCTTGAGCTTCTCATGTCAGACTGGAGGAAGGGAAGAGAGCAAAGCTCAGAAAAGAAGAAGAAATTAAAAATGTCATGGATGGGAGGAAGGAAACATGTTCTTGCATGAAACCCATAGTCATGTAGGAGCTTCATATTGTAAAAACAAACTTCACCAGGTTGTACACAGCAAACACGAACCGGGCCGGAGCCACTCCGACACAAATCCCCCAAGACAACATACTGCTAACTTTAAAGCCCGCCGGCACGGTAATGGCACTTTAAACTCCACTACGTATTCAAACAAATGCTACTTCTGTTGCTGCGGTTTAAGATTTTCCTCTGCCGTCAGATTAAATGAAATTAAGAGAGACCCTGAAGACTCTTGGAGCCAATAAAAAGATTTATTTTTTAGTCAGGAGCCCGGAGCTCCGTCGCGTTTTTTCCTCCAACCAATCAGAATTCACGTGTGAGGTCGTGTTTAGGGGTCTTCTTTGACAGTTTAGTCACCTTTTAGGGATCAGCAGCAGTGAGCTGATTACAAAACATAAAAAAATCACTACTGACATTGTGAATGCGTGTGGCTGTGTTTTTTCTCGATGCCCCGAGTCGGCGGGGCAGGATGTGGCGTCTCAGTTCACCTCCTTCCTGATTCTGGGCTGCTCACGTCAACGTCTGGCGCTAAACTTCATGTGCCTTTGCCGAACGGCCCGTTGTGGTGGAAACCCAGATTTGTGGAGTGACACGCCGACACGGCGGCCCCGGTGTCTGGACAATTATCGCACTGTGGTAGATCCTTCTGGCAGGGCTCCATGGTAACGGCCACGCCGACGCCGCTCCGCCCCGACGTCATGCGAGTCACCTCCGACCAGGTGTCCTGCTCCGGCTCGTAACACTCCACGCTGTCCAGGAAAGTGTTGCCATCGTAACCTCCTGGAAGCAGAATTTTTACGTTATGAGAAACATTATTTATGTTACGACTTTAAAATAATTAGCCTTTGTCGCCAAAAGAATTAAGGAACGTGATGCTGACGCCTTACTGAGCTCAACACTTAGAGGCTCGTGATCATGTACTTTAATGGTGATGTCTCTGCTAGGTGGGAAACTTTTCCTAAAAGTGGGAAAGATGTTTGAAGTTTAAAGATTTAAAGTATTAAAAGTTGTTAAGACAACTTAAGTTTGATGCATTTGACCTTGTTTTTGATCCACTTTAAAGCACTGTTTTACAGAAAAGATTGTATTAATATGTACTTTGTAACTATATATACAGTAACTCTGAAGTTGAGTGTTGTTGAGTGTCATTTATTTTTTTACTTGAGAAAAAAAAAAGCTAATTGAGCACTATATTTTTTGTATGTAATGTTATTTGTTTTTACTGAAAATGCTCAGAAGCATTCCAGTTCCAACTATTGAGGGAAAGTGTGCAATATTGTGTTGCCTCAATAAATATGTTAATTTCCATCAAAGTAGTCTTTATTTTAATTCATTAACATTAAAAACACATTTTATATGGTGGCAAAATACGAGTAAAAGGTAAAAAATGGAATTCCAAATAATTAAAATGGAAAAAAACGGACTTAGGGAAAAAATAAAATGGAATTTTGGGAAGAGACGTTGTGTCTTCAGCAGGTTCTGGGACCGACTTGTGGCCTCATCTTAGTTGGAGATGTCTCTCATGTTCCATCTCACTCTTTCACCCAGTACCCACAGCTCAATCTCCCACTCCATCCTTCCCCCACTCATGAACAAGACCCCGAGGTACTTGAACCCTCCGCTTGGGGTAAGATCTGATCCGCGACCCGGAGAGGTCACTCTCGCCCTTTTTATAATAACAAACTGTAGCAACCCGAGTGCAATAACCTGTCTCTTTGTAAGTGCAATAACCTTTGCCCGCTAAATACCTCACGTATTTTTGCACATGTAAATATTATCCGTTTGTGTTTACTATTTTTTTTTCCCTCTTGTACATTACTCATTTTCTACATTTTATATTGCTCTTTTTTTATTATTCAGCTATTTATTGGTTATTCTATTTACATTTTTTGTATAAACTGTTGAGCGTGTGTGTGTTTGGCTGCTGCACGATTGAATTTCTCCTCTGGGAGATCAATAAAGTCTTCTATTCTATTCTATTAAGGCTGAGGACCATTGGTCTCAGATTTGGAGCCGCTTCACATCAACAGAATTGGCTTAAGGTTTTTCTCCAACTAGGGGAGTTTTTTACCTGTCACTGTTTATGTAATATTTGCTCGGGGGTCATGTTCATGTTATGGGTCTCTGGAAAGCGCCTGGAGACAACTTCTGTTGTAATAGACGCTATATAAATAAAATTGAATTGAATAGAATCACATCATCTGCAAAGAAGCAATTCTGAGGCCCCTAAACCGGACCCTCACTACGCAATAAATACATGCATGTTTCTTTGTATAAAAAGACAGATTTAAAATTCAAAAACAAAAGAAATAAATTAGATCAACAGATAAAAATCAATCATGTTAAGTAAATCAATAGTTAAAACCAAGATAATGTATTTTGCTGCAACTCTCTTAACAGTAACAGCTTCGGATCACATTTTACAACCAAAAATGTACGTAAAGAAAAAGAAAAAGAAGAAGTTTAATCTGATTACTATGCAATAACCACAATGCAATCATCCGATATCCCTTGTTTTTTCGGTGGATCATTCTTCCGCGCACCGACCCCCACCTAACACGTAGATGCGTCCGTGCAGCCCGGTGACTCCCAGAGCGCTGCGCCGGTGCCTCATGGAAGCAGCAAAGCTCCACGTGTCCGTTTCCACATCGTAGCGCTCCACCGAGTTCAGCTGGTTGGTGCCGTCGTAGCCGCCCATCACGAAGATCTGGTTGCCCAGAGTGCACACACCTGAAAATGGAGGCAGACAAACTTCAGAGGAATTCATCGAGATTTAATGAAGAACTTGGAGGTAGCAAGTTTATCATTAGCTGCCCCACCCCCCTCTCTTTTTCTGCTTACCTGCTCCGGACCGCACCGTGTTCATGGAGGCCATGGTCCTCCACTCATCCCTCTCGGGGTTGTAGCACTCACAGGAGCTCAGCCGGTTGGCCCCGTCGAACCCTCCCACCGCGTACAGCAGCCTGTTGATGACGGCCACGCCTACGCCGATGCGCCGCGTCAGCATCGGGGCCACCAGCTGCCACTGGTCCCTCTCTGGATCATACCTGCAGACGCAAAGCTCTAAACTGTTAACGCAAGCTGGTTTTTAACTGATGTGCACTACAAATAAACAACAACAGAAGGAGACAAACATGTCATTTGCTCTGGTGTAGGGCTGAAACGATTCCTCGAAATAATTCGAGTATTTAGATTACAAAAAATGATCGAGGAATTTTCTCTGCCTCGAGGAATCGTTTAATTTTGCAGCTCAAAGCAGGTATTTCGCCCGAACTACATTTTATGCGGCACAACGCGCTGACGCCGCGCACGTAAACGAAAAAGAAAGAGGCGGCGGATATGTTTGGTTTTTGTAACATGCCATGCTCAGGCAATGAGTCTGCAATGGCCCAGACGGGAGACACATGTAGCTCAGTGCTTAACTTTTATTTTTAATCCACTGTATATTCTTCTGGTCCGTTCTCCTATATGTTCCCCCTCTAACCCGGTACATACATTACATACGTTTAGGTTCCTCTAAACATCTGTTCCCACTACAGTTTTAACTAAAAGAAAAGGAAGAAAAATAAAAACGTAATAAAGCTAACTGGGTAGTTTTCAATTTTAGCTCTGTAGTCATTGATGGATAATACATCAAGCAGCAATGGTGCCTAATTGGTCTCATAATTTTATTTTGAACACTGCCAAAACTCAAAATCTTGTACTTTAACTTAAAACTTAACTAGAACTTAAAATTAGCTAGACACAAATGAAAGTTCAATTGAAACACGTGGGAAAAACACCTAACCTTTTAAGTTATGTGTGTTATCAGGTGTAATGGCATTTTTAGGTTAGAAATAAGAAAACGTCTTGGTAAGATCCTTAGTTTTTTGAGTGAAGGCAGTGAATTTGGTCGACTGGTGTAAGTTCAGGGTTTTTAAATGCACAGCCATGAACCTACTGTATTATATAATTTAGTCTTAGTGATGTAAATTAACATCTAACATCTTATGTATATTTATAATTACTCTTTAACTAAACAAAAATATGTTTTATCCGATTAATCGATGGAATTTTCAGTAGAATACTCGATTACTAAAATATTCGATAGCTGCAGCCCTACTCTGGTGTTAAATAACATTTTCTCCAGATTGTTCTCACAGCCCAGAATGTCTCCCCTCCTCCACACGTAGACAGTTAGTGATATTAAATGCAGTCACTGGCTGCAAAAGGCGGCAGCTCTCGCTGCTTTGTGTCCGCGTGGTTGTTTGGACGCTCATGAAGGCGTCCGTGAGTCATCTCCAGGTGAGGAGATGCGTTTCTCTAAACTCTGAGCAGGCAGCAGAGCGTTGAGCACATAAAAATGTATTTTCCATGGATGTACCGGTACGTTATAATTTTTTGACCAGCAGAGTCGGCGACTGACTTCCGAGAGCACGGTCCTACCGCCGGCTAACCGCCAAGAGCCAGACATTTATTTGTTCAGCTGTCCGACTCGCAGCAACAAACCGCTGAACAGTACTGGATATAACCATGGCCACAGTATGTGCAGTTAGTCCAGAAAATCTGGAAGGCTATCAATGACTGCACTAGCATTTATGTTGGGCTCTGGTAACACTACGCCATATCTAATGCATGTACAGAGTTAGGGATGGGAATCGAGAACCGCTTCTTGTTCAGAACCGGTTCCCAGTGTTTCAAATCGTTGGAATCGTTTGCAAATGATTCCTTTTTCAATTCCAGTGGGCACAAATGACATCACGCACGTTGCTATTGAACGACCGTAAGCCACTAGTTAATAGTAAACATGGCACCAAAGCAATACAAACACATAAGTCTGGTTATATTTCAGTAAAAAGGACGACAACAGGGCAACTTGCAATATTTGCCAAGTGGATTTTTCTTCAAAATGTCAGGGTTAGGGTTGCAGATTTGCAAAAAGTACAGTTATGTATGTATGTGTATTTGTCACTGGCTGGCTTATTTTTGAGTGCTCAGTTAATATATCCTTTTAAAAACATTTCTATTAGAAAAATGTTGTGGAATTGCCACACAATGAATTATGTTGTAATTTGTTAATTTCTAGAGAAGAATATTTATTTTATTATTATTAAAATGTTATATTGGTGATGCTAATCAACCTTTTTATTGTCCTTTTCTTCCAAATGAGAATCAATAAAGAACCAAATCATTAAGCAGAATCGAAAATGAAATCGTAAAAATCTTATCAATTCCAATTGTTATACATTTTTTCTGTGCTCTATAATATCTGCAGTTCAGGTTTTATACCCCAGATGAAGGCTCATAGAAGGAAATGTAGTGACCCAGAAGAATAATAAAAATAATAATTTATCTTAAATGAGGAAGCCAAGTCATTGTTTCCAATGTTTACATTTTAGCTTATAAACATGAGACAGTAACAGCTGAATTTTAGAGTCTTGGCTCTCACGGATTTTTATGGGTTCCAGATGTTGGGTGATACATTACACAGATTATCTGAAGCTTTGTTGTAGATGACATTTACAGTTGAGTGAATTTTTATATGAACTTTAGACTTATAAATTATGAAATTATAATCATGCCCCTTTCTCTCGGTCCCAGAAGAGTTTGTTTCCTTAAGGATAATAATTCTCTATCAGATGGTTACACTTTTTATTAATAACTTTTGCATCTGTGTTTTTCTCCAAGTACTCTGTAATTTCCTGTTTTTTCAGCCAGGCGGAATAACTCAGTGTGAGTTTCTCACCCTCAACAGAGGAAAAGGTCATTGAAGGCACCGTCAGGCCAAATAAATGACCGCTGTTATTGTGTAGCACAGATTAATTTCTCTGAGTTTGTAGTTTATTTTCGATTTATATGATGATGAGTCATGCGTTTGTCTTTGGCATCGTAACGCAGGTTTTCAGGAAGGTTCGGCATGTTCCTCATTCACAGAGACTGCGCTTTGCCTGGTTAATAATTGTCTTTTTAGGACGAAGGCCAGAGTTTGGGTACATTTTCAGCCTTGAATAAATATACATGAAATTCACTGTTCAATATATAACCACAGTACCACGGGTCTAATCCTCAGTTTGAGTCAAATACACTTGCAGAACAAACATGGTCTTTTACAACTTGATAAAAAGGTAGGAACTATCAAGGGTTAAGAAATGTCAGCAGAAAAAAAGAATATGCTCTTCTCGATTCGGTGATTCAAGGATTTTTGTCTTAAGCAGGGGATGAAGGGAAACAAAAAGTTTCCCTTCATCCCCCTTAGTTAAAACATTTTCACTACTTTTCTTTTTTTTTTTTTTTTACAATATTTCCTTGTAGCTTAAAACACACACTCACACTGTGCAAACTAAAAAAACATTACAGGAAGTGGAACATATCAGATGATTTCCAGGAAGTTACCTGATTCCTCGTCTCGGGGCACAAAATGACTTCATGGAGTCAAAATTCCAGACCAGAACTATAAATATCATCATCTTGACTGAATCAGCAACACAAATCTTTTCTACACCGACTGACTACAAAACAAAACATGCTTGTGGAGTACTGAAGCAGATTCACCAGCTGTTTACCCACAATCAGGCCCGCTGTTGTCATAGAAACAAAACAGAGAGGCAGGAAAAGATTTTGCTTCAGATTTTCTCACTTCAAAAAACTATTTGAAGTAAAAGAAATATATATACACACACAGGACTGTCTCAGAAAATTAGAATATTGTGATAAAGTTATTCATTTTCTGTAATGCAATTAAAAAAACAACTGGATTCATTACAAATCAACTGAAATATTGCAAGCCTTTTATTTTATTTATTTTAATATTGCTGATTATGGCTTACAGTTTAAGATTAAGATTCCCAGAATATTTTAATTGTTTGAGATAGGATATTTGAGTTTTCTTAAGCTGTAAACTATGGAGGATTTTTTGTGCCAAATTTAAATTAATTAATTAATTAAAATGGGAATTAAATATATCATTAATTAATTAAATGTGTAATTAATTAAAATTAGAATGAAATATGTCATTAATTAATTAAAATACAATTCATTTTAAGTAAAAAAATATATTTATTATTTCAGCATTTAATTCATTAATGACACATTTAATTAATGATTTCGTGTTGCGTGTGACTCATGAAATGTAAAACTGCATATAATTAATAAATGACACATTTAATTAATGATTTCGTGTTGCTGAATCATGAAATGTAAATGTAAAACTGTCAGTTTAATTTTGGCACAAAAAATCCTCCATAGTAAACCATGATCAGCAATATTAAAATAATAAAAGGCTTGCAATATTTCAGTTGATTTGTAATGAATCCAGAATGTATGACATTTTTGTTTTTGTAATTGCATTACAGAAAATCACAATATTCTAATTTTCTGAGACAGTCCTGTATATATATAAAAACAAAAAACAGCAGCATCTTCCTTTAAATGCTCAGTTCACTCACCTTTCCACACTGTTATGATGAATGCAGCCGTGCGAACCGCCGACTGCGTATATCAACCCATCAATGACCCCCACCCCGATCCGGTTCCTGGGGACGCTCATCGGGGCGCAGGGAAGCCAGCAGTTGTTCATAGGATTGTAGCAGTCCAGAGCACTCGAGTCCATGTTGCCGTCGGGCGCGTTGTTTCTACCGCCCACGGCGTAGAAAAGCCCGCTGATCACGCAGGCCGCCAGCCCGCTGCGGGGCACCTGCAGGTCGGCCAGCCGCAGCCAGGCCCCCGTGCAGGGATTGTAGGCCTCCAGGTAGCTGAGAGACTGACGGAAATAACCCCCCGCCGTGTAGATGAGCTGCGGCACCTTGGGAGTTCTGCAGGAAATGACTTTGGTGGGTTTGTGGAGGGTGAGGTCCTGGAAGATCTGGGCCAGGTAGTCTTTGCACTGCGGGTCCCACTCCAGAGACTGGAGCTGCGTCTGCAGGAAGTTGGGGGTGAGGGAATGGCAGCGGACGGCCTGCAGCAGGGCCTGGACGTACGGCCGCCGGTTCTCCCGGTCGTACCGCACCCAGGCCACGCACGCCTGGAAGACTTCGGACTCGCACCGCACGTTGAGCTCGTCGCGGCTGATGAGGTTGACCAGCTGGCAGTGGGACAGGTTGAAGAACTCCTCCTGGGTCGCTACCTGAAACCCAAAAGGTAGGGACGTGTTTATGAAAATGGCTGTAAGATTCAAGTGCAGAGCTCTAAACAAATGAAGAATATAAGTGGTGACAAATAAGAAAAAAAAGAAATAAATCTGGTTTTGAGGAATGTATTGAGCCCACTCAAATCCAGAGTCTAGACTGCATTATCAGATTTGTTTCCTTAACTATACATTAATCAATAAGTCTGTATAAAAAATGAAAAGTCACACAATCCTGCAAAGTTTCAGGATTTAAAACGTCAAAATAGCTGAAGAAATACGTGAAAAAATAAGTCATCTGAGTTGCATTAGGGATCGTTTTTCAAATCGCTAACTCTGAATGCGTTGTTAGTTGACCTCAAAATGAAGCCATCTATGCTGCTTTAGATCTGATGTGTGCAAATATGGATGCAGAGGAAAATAAAACTGTCTCGGGCAATTTTAAAATAAAAACATCACGTTGAAAGTCCCCCAAAAAACAACTCCAACACTGGTATGTGAAACTCTTAGCTGAAGAGACGGTGGTGGACTCCAGCAGCGTCTTTCTACAAGTTACTTGGTAGAAATTGAAATCCTGTATTTAAAGCTCCAATGCTGTTTTACATCAAAACATGCAACAACACGTATTTCGATTGAAAGGTAGGCCAAATCTCTTAACCCTCAAAAGAAGGAAAGAACTTTTATTTATGCATTTGTTATTCCTGTATTTTTTATATATACACCTTATATATATATACACTTATAATCTTGTCTTTTAAGTTGGTCCCCTTCATCTGTCTATTTTTCATTCTGAGATATATGTTAATGCAACTTAGATTCCTTTTATATGTAAATGTGTATGTCTGTATGACTGTTATGACTTATGTTGAAAACAAGAAAAATCTAGTGTAATTCTTTAGCAATCATAATAAATGTATGAACAAATCTCTTTAGATAAATACCCATAAAGACTGGTTTTATTTTATGCGAGTTAAAAAAAAGACATGTGAGATAAGAGACTCATCACTTATAAGCGTGTGACTCAACTCTTCATATCTGATGAGTATTTAAATCCTTTCAGAGATCAATATCAACTTCACTTTAATTCATCCCATTTTGTTTGCGTAGACATTATTTTGCTGTCGAGTACAAATAAACCCCGATACTAACAGTCACGAGTCACAGCTTCTATCTTACAAACACACAGGCTTGAATAGGAACAAAAACCACATCTGAAGAAGTGAAAGACTTCATAAATAAACTTTTTTTTTTTTTAACTGATTTTAACTGATGACAGAAAAAACAAAAAAACCACCACTCTTCATAATGAACTAAAGATGTTTTGTTATTCTGTTCTGGAGGATAAAAGGGCCTGGTTTAGGAAGTCACCTCGCTGAAGTTCATGTAGATGTACTCTCTGGCTTTCTGGTGGAGCTCCGTGCAGCCGATCTGCTCGGCAAAGCTGGCGATGCCGATGGCATTGCTGGGGTCGAGCTGCTGCACGAGGAAATCGCAGCAGGCCTTGACCACGCTGTCTATCTGGTACATGACGGCACCGTTCATCACGTGGATGACACACTTCTCACCCACAGAGATGCTGGCGGTGTACGCAAACTCTATCAATCTGTCCATGACCTGGAAAAAGAAAGAGAGGGAGGTGAGGATGGATGGCTCGGATTAGAGGGGAAGGACAAAGCTCATGGGAGGAAAAAGATGCATTTGGGTGACCTTTCATTTCACTAAGCACCCACCATACAAAAAACTAAGGTCAATCCAAGTTTCTACCTAATAATGTGTATGAATTTTATTGCACATAAAGATAGTGTAGTTCGACATGGTCCGTCTCATCAGTCCTGCATTCCTTCAACACCATCACAACCGACCGTGGGGCTCCGGTTCTGCAGCATTTTTGCTCCCTGTCCCAGACGCTTCAGAAGCAGAAGCGTTTCAGAAGCAGAGCACTTTCAAAACCTGTGTGCTAGGTTGGATTCTTGAGATTAAAGTCTGCCCAAAGAATCAAAACATCAACCATTCTGTGTTTAAAAGAAAAAAAAAACAACTATACACATCTTCCACTCCAAGATCTTTAGATATTTCACACCACGTCTATTTCCCCCCGATATCCCTACAGGTGGGCTCGAATGAAAACCTTATGCTTTTGCACTTCTGAAATAAAACTCTCCTCATCAGTGGCTGAGATCTGATTTGTTTACCTGTGGCATTCCTTCTCAGGTTATGTTTCCTTTTGAAATTAAAATGGGGCGTAGTAGCCTAGTGGTTACAGAGTGGTTACACACACACAGTCCCGATCGATCGGGCCCGATCACGGCATTTTCAAAACATCGGTATCGGCCAAAAAAGTATTGGGTAAGGCTGGGGATCGATTCAAATGTCAAGCATCGATTTGATTCCGATTCTTAAGATTCAGAATCGATTATCAAGATTTGAGTCGATCAGATTCCGATATTGATTTGGATTAGTGTTATTAAAACAGTTTTTTTGAGCTGTTGCATGAATTATATGACTGTAGTTATGCAAAATATTACTACTGTTATTATATTGAGATTCAACAGCAAGTATTGGCAGCTAATGATGCTGTAAGGACCAATCAGCTCCCAGAATGCTGATAGAACTGCTTTCAGAAACATCATGTGGGTCAGAATTACCAAACAGATCCAGGGAGGAAACAGAGGATGAAATCGGTTTTATTTTTTATCACATTCCGTTTTTATTTGTTCCATTTTCGTTCTATTTTGGTTTTTAATTTTTGAGCATTTGCTTTTAGCATTTTTTGCAAATGTAACCCCAAGACAGTATATAAAGTAATGAAATATAGACAATTTATGCAATTATAACCTAACACTTTAATTTTTTCATACCTTTACACATATTTAAAGGCAAAAACATGCTACCAGTTATTCTCGTGTCCAACAAAACATTCCTTTTTTGGGGATAAACAAAAAAATTACCAAAAGTTGTAATGTAATGATGAAAAAAAAACATAAATAAATAAAAGAGAGAAAAAAAAAATCGATCTTTAGACTTATGAATCGATTTTTAGGAATTAATATGAGAATCAATTTAGAATTGGGAAATCTATTTTTTCAACACAGGCCTAGTATTGGGATATACATAGTTATTAATGTTTTTAATATTAAATCGTTTTATATATCGTTGCATTTAACGTCACTTCCGGCCGTAAGCGAATCTAACATGGTTTACATGTTTGAATTGTGAAATTTTATATCTGTTCATGTTCATTAAGCTGCTGCTATTCATTTCATGCCATTCAGAATGTTGCACTAAGGTTAAGCCAAAAAGTATTTTAATTTTTTTGTGTTTGTCAGTTTCACTGGATGTCATTCAACTACCTCTTTTTAAGTTAAATGTATTTATTTTTGTTATTGCACTATTCTGCACTTTTTGTTTTAGTTTACAATTTCATGTTTTTACATTTTGTGGCACAAGAGCTGATAAGCTTTGTTGAAATATATGTCCATGTTGTTCTCCAATGGACAATAAAAGAAACTTAGTGAGTTTTAGTCCTCTTTTTTTTCTTTTCTTTTTTTTTTTTAAATTAATTGCCGAAATGTATCTGGAAAAGTATCGGAAATGTATCGGGAGCCAAAAAAAGTGATTGAATCGGGATCGGCAGATACTCAAACTCAAGTGATCGGGAGCTAAAAAATCCTGATCGGGACAACCCTAATACATACATACATGCATGCATGCGTACATATATATATATATACACATATACATATACATATATATATATATATATATATATATATATATATATATATAAAATGAGAAGGTGTGTCCAAACTTTTGGCCTGTACCAAAAGTACATACATACATATATAATAATAATCAATAATTTTATTTATATAGCGCTTTTAAAAGATCTCAAAGACACATCACCTCATGGTTGTGGTGAACCAATTAATTCATTTTCCAGCCCATAATAAATAAAATAAGAATAAGATGGCAACAAAAAATGAGGGGGAAAAAAAAAGTAAAACACACTGGGATTCATCGCTGAAGGAGCTGAGATGGTTCCTGTTTGCAGACATGCAAAGGCGGCGATGCAGAAAAAGAATCCATTGACGGCTGAACAATCTTCTTCCCCCAGTGAATCAACACCAATCAAAGACGTATATTCTTACCCTGGGGTGAATCCCTTCGATGGGAACCTGCTCCATCCCGCACTCCTTCAGGCCGTTGGTGAACATGGCCCGGAAGACGGGGGACGAGGAGGCCAGGACCACCTTGTGGGCCACGAAGTCCACCACCTCCAGGTCCTTGTAGCGCACGCGCAGCGTGACGTCGCACAGCTGCCGCTCCAGACGCAGCTCGTTCATGATGGCGAAGGCGGCCGACGTGTGGCTCTCCAGCGTGTAGCTGAAGACGCGGTGACCGTTGTGCGTCGATGGAGTCACCTGCGCCTTGCATTCTGTGAGGCACTCTGTCATTTCCTATAAACGGGTTCTCCTCCTTCTGAATGGCCTTCTCAAGAGCAGCGGACGGAGTTACGGGGCATCCTCGTGCAGGCTTCAGTAAAATAAAGAGTTTGAACTGAGGTAATCACCGTCTAGCTGCATCAACACCCGCAGGCTCTCTGAGATGTACCAGACTTTCTTTTTCTTTTTTCGGAGTGACAGTCTTTCATGTGAAGATGTGTCGATTTCTTCGCTTGTGTTCGTACTAAAGTCCAGCCATTCTGTTTGGGATGACATCCTTGGAGATTGCGTGTGAGCTGCCACTCATGGCCGGGCGCGATGTGGCACGTTGCAGTTCCCACATGGTGAACGAGAGTTGAAGATTTCTTTGGTTTTATCCGAGATTTGACTTTCACAACAATACGACCCCTGACTCAAAGGGATTTCTTTTAGTTCGTCTATACTGGGCACACAACTGCTTCCTTCTCCATTTCTTTGTAAAGTCAGCACCAGCTTTTTAATCATGCCTGATGGTAAAACTAAATTAAATGGCAGTGTGTCCGTCTTGTTTAGTGAAGCATTTTGAGTGTTTTTCCCGATCAAATGTGCTCCAGTCAGATCCTACGGGAAGCAACTATCCGACGCTGCCAAAGTAATAAAGCGGGGAGGGAGTATAAGTTACAGCTTCAACACATTTGCTGGGATCTCCTGAGCCATTCGCTGAGGATGAGGCAGCTGACAGGCTTGTTGACTCTGAATGGCACGAAGAGATTGAAGTGCCGAGGGTGTCACAACTCCGAGCTCTTTGACATGGAGGGGCGAGGAGACGGCCTTCTCTGGAGACAACTTCCTCGAAGTTTCCCAGTGATGGATTTGGTTCGCTCCGTTGTGTTTACTAGCATGCAGTTGGTTCAGCTGACATCTGTAGAAAAAAGAGGGAAAGAAATGTCCATATGTATTACATGAAATTACAAATCCAGGTTCTAATCGAATCTGCTCTGTTCACACTAGGCATGGGGCGATATACGATATTATCGTATATCGCAATAAAAAACGGCCGCGATAACGTTATCGTGGGGTACTGTAATTATCGCCACATTTTTTTTTTTTTTTTGGTCACACAAGGCTACCAGCCAGGTAGAAGCCAGTGTTATTTTTTTCATGTATTTTATTAATATTATTTATTATTATTATTTATTTAATATTTTTTCAGAGAGTAGTACAATCCGTGTGCATTTGACTACTGTGGCACTTTATTTTTCCAGAGAGCCGTACTAAGTAGCAGGCAGCCAGCCACTGTTAAAGTTTCAGAGAGTAATACAATCAGTGTGCATTTGGCTCTACTTTGTCACTTTATTTCTATTTGTCACTTATTTCTTTCGACTCTCAGGGAAGTATTTTCTTACAAAAAAAGAAAGTTCAAATAAGTACCGGTACTCGTAATCGTGATATTTTTGTCCACTAATATCGTGATATGAAATTTTCATATCGTCCCATGCCTAGTTCACACACGATGAAAATGTACGCTACAAATATTGAATTGATCCGAGTCGTAGGGCCGAGAAGTGACTTTAATTAGGATTTAGCTGAGCAGCATGACAAGGTGGGCTTTTCTCCTGTCCTGAGGTCCCTCCAGCTGGCAGCTGGGACTGGGAACAGTTTAAACAACAGCGCACACAACCCTGGCATGCAACAACATCAACAAATGCAGCTTAAAAATACAACCCTTTTATCAAAGTTTTTCTTAGATCTGGAGGAATCTCCTTTTCATTTAATGCCACTATTAAAAGTTCAATAATGTAATGAAGAAACAACGTATCGAGTAGACGGGCTGGTGGATGAGGTGCTTACATACTGGCATTTCTTTGGCATTTTTTTTTTCCACCTCCCGAGGACAGATCCCCCCCCCCCAATTTCTAAACCGAGAGAGAAAGCGTGAGAATTTAACCACTTTCTGATCACGCTGCATGTTTGCCGACTACAGTCGTAAGCACAGCTGCACTTCACTCCAGGGATGAGGAGGCCTCGCAGTTAAAACCAAGCTCACAAATGAGACAGCAGCAGCTGGCGAGGAGGACCAGGACGCTTCCAGCTGGAGGACAATACGAGGAAGGATGACAGCATCTTGTCTTCCGTTATGTTTTTTTTTTTTAAAAAAGGTTTTTGTGGCACTAGTAGCCTGAGAAAGTAGGTAGACAGGAAACGGGTAGAGAGAGGGGGGGCCTTGCAGTATAGAGCGACAGGCCGGGACTCAAACCTGCTCTGCCCGCATGACTATAGCCTCTACAAATGGCGCCCACTCAATCCACTGAGCTATCCAGGGTGCCATGTTCCGCCATGTTTAAAAAAAACTAGTGATGCACCGAATTGAAAATTTGTGGCCGACACCGAAACCGAAAATAATAATAAACACTTGGCCGAATACCGAACAATACCGAACATGGTTCTTCGCAGTTTTTCATTTATTTTGCCAATTTTTTCACCATTGCATAAATCAAATAAATGTGATTTAGGCATGCTTTTAAAAGAAAAAAATCTTTTACAAAATTACAAGGTAGAAAACATTTGTTGAACATAAAAAACTGAACATTTTTTTAATTTCCCAGCATTTCTTAAATATTCCAGCAGACATTATACCAGCAAAGAACAATAACTTAAAATAAATAAATTAGCAAAATACATTTTTTTATCATTTCAAATGATAAATCAAACTTTTAGTGCTGAAAGACTTTGCAGATGTGCCCCCACTGGATATATGAGCAGAACATTCATTGCAAACAGCCATTCTTGTATTATTCTTTGCCACTCTAAAATACTTCCACACTGCTGACATGTTTGCACCGCACCACTTCACTCCACGCTCTTTGCTGTTTGATTTTGTCATCTAAACGCACCTGTAATAGATTGATTTATGTTGTTTTGGTTCCACCTGCTGGTGAATGTTAGGTAAAATTCTTATGTGGTTAGTTTTTGGTTGGCCAACGATTTATGTGGTGCGCAACAGTTACGGAGCGGCCAGTCTATTTATATTACAACGCCGTTATTAATTGTTCGTTTTTTTTCCCACTTATTCCACCGAACACCGAAAGTGTTTTTTTGCCATTTTCGGCCGAACAATTTCGGTTACCGAACAATCGGTGCATCACTAAAAAAAACATATCAATATGAATGCAATGAACGTGATTGACTCCCTCATCTCGCGTAGTCACACCAGTACTATACAAAGGGCAATGGAGTAAAATTGGTGGCCAACTTTTACGTAAATGTTACAGGACGACAATATGTAAGAGCCTACTGACTTATTTTTATTGTCTGTACCTAGGGTCCGCACTAAACTAGGTAGTAGGGCCTTCAGCTATGCTGCTCCTTATGCATGGAATGAGTTGCAGAAAATTTTAAAATTAAGAGATCTGGTCTCATTTGATGCTTTTAAAGTTCTCCTGAAAGACTTGGAAGCAAGTACATTTAGCTGTAGGTGCTTTGATTGTTGTTGATTTTGACTATTTTTGCGATCTGTTTACTGTTTTGTTAAAACTGTTTTAATTGTTCTTATGTTATTTGTTTTTGTAACCATGTTGCTGCCTGTCTTGGCCAGGACTCTCTTGTAAAAGAGATTATTAATCTCAACGAGACTCTCTCCTGGTTAAATAAAGGTTAAATAAAAAAAAATAAAAAAAATAAAATACAAAAAATAAAAATGTTTGAAAAGTGCTTTCCCATCGTCACTTTCAGCGCTTATCTGAGCTCATTCAGGCCAAGCCGGCCCCTAATTTTGTGGCTTCAGTTTTCCGTGTGGCGAAACGGGGAGTGTGGCTGGAAGTGATGTCGGTGTAGACGGAGGAATTTACAGATCAACGACTCCACCAGTTTATGTTATGGCTCTTCTTATTTACCATGTTGGCTTTGTTTTCGACACTGGTCACAGTTTTAAAGTCAGTTTCAGATCTGGGATGAGATGAGACAGATGAGACACTTTACTTCCTTGTATAAGTTTACTATTTTGGGGCTAATACAACTAATTATGTGTTGATTGGGAAAGTCAATAAAGACAAGTTTAAGCTGTCCATTTAAGTTTGTGAATTTAAAAGTAATTAGCTTGTGTCAATTCCCATCCTATACTAACTCAATTAGCTAACAGCTAATGTAGTTGAAGGACACATGGGACACTCAGAAAGAAAGTCGAATTGTTCCCTTAATCCGACCAATATCGAAGTTTTAACAGCCATGTCTACACCTTATCCAGGCCGTAGTCGAACCGAACTGAAGTTCTTGAGATCGAGCTGTTAGTGCCAGATAATGCGGCCCAATCAAAGTTATTCCGGCATGTATACCAACCCACGCTTATCTGAGCTACCGACCGCCCCTTCTGGAAGAGACAACACCACGAAAGCCAGAATATCAACACAGTAGGAGAAGAAGAAGACGAACAATAAAGAAGGAACCGGAAGAACACCAACGCAAAAGTGCGTGTGGCGCCACCTAGCACCGCGGAGTCGAACGCACCACACTCAATAATCGATTGTCTTCTTGTGCACGTGTATTTGGATTTCTCAGAAACTCCAGTTTAATCCTTAGCTAGATTGTTGAATCACTCTAAATCAGGCTATTGGAAACAAAGTTAATTCTCTGCAAAGAAACAATCACATTTTTCAGTCTTGGCTCACAATTGAGCCCAGCTGTACCGTAAATTGACTTTTCGGTAAACGATTTAGTGCAGTTGGTTTTCCCTGAAAGATCTTTCTTCCTTCCATCATTTGGAGCACACAAACTACAAATATCTTACCTCATTAAAGAAATTGGCAGTGTAGCATTTCCACCAGGATTCAGCAGTATAGATTTGTCATAAGGGCAGCGCAGCGGGACTTTTAGCCAAACGGGGGGAACTTCAATGATTTCTTGGGGTATAAATCGAGGCAGAGGGACGTAGCACATTAGCAGGAAAGAGGCCACTACTTTTAAATTGTGTGTTACCTTTTTAAGTGCCTGCACTTCACTTAAAAAAAAATGTATACTGAATCTGACGTTATATATATATAAATAACAAAAATGTTTTGTATTATCTTACTAATCATCTCCGATGGAAAAGTTTACGTGAGTCCACAGACCTGTGGGGGCTTGAAAATGATGTTGCCTCGTCTGCTTTTCCTCTTTTAATGATCATCTGAGTTGCATCAGTGGGCATGTTGACATGCACAACGATATAACAACACTGACCCAATTAAAACCTAACTGAATAAGACCATCATGCATAAAACATTTACAGATGCCCTTAACCTGAACGCAGTCAGGGTCATGTCCGGATAAGGCAATTATCAAATTAAGTTTTGTGGAGTATGGTGATTAATTAAAAACACATAAAACCTTGACTGTACTGCTGCGTCTACCAGAAGTTTAAGAGGTTCTTGCCATAAACGCTGGATCTTTACAACACGGCCTTCACTCCAGCCGAGTCATTACAGTACAGGATGCCTGGTGGGGACAAAACAAAACAAAACACTGACTAATGCCTGCATTTGAGGACTATGGATGTAACTTAGGCCTTGAATAAAACAATATCCCAAGGAGGGTTACGTTTATTAAGGGGGAATCACAGTTTGCTCTAACAATACAACAAAATGTCATAGAAAAGGCATAAAATACTGATGAGCAGTCTGTGCAAGTATGCCATTAAATATAATTAACCAGGAAATATGACACCCCCCCCATTTTATTTATTTATTTTTTTTAAAAGAATGACTCTACCCTTGCCTAACTTGTTATACATTTCCTTTATCGGGACCTTTTCTTTCACGTATACCACACAGCACACAGAAATATGACTGTAATGAAATCTGGCTGAGCTATTTCTCTTATTTGGACAACTTTGTATGAGCAGCAAGAGCTTTGATTTCCACTACAAATACTACCACCATGACAACATCACACACTGTCAACCAAACACACAGAAGAGAAAAGTACGGTATGTAGGTTTTCCCTTCAGCTGTGGGTAGTTAAAGTTTTCCCATTCATCTGCCAGTTTTTAACACAACAGAGAAAATGGACCATTCTAACCGAACTTTAGATAAAATAAAAACAACACTAGCCACCATTAGGCATGGGACGATATGAAAATTTCATATCACGATATTAGTGGACAAAAATATCACGATTACGATATTATCACGATATTAGCGTGTCGCTTATAAAATTCTTAAAATGCAAGGAAAAACACTAACCGTGGATCCATTGGTTCCTTCAGAACATTTATTCTCAAATCATACTCAACACAGTGACACTTGAGGTAGAGAACAAATAGTGTACTGTAAATGTTATGCATTACAAAGTGTAAACTATAGTACCGGTACCGGTACTTATTTGAACTTTCTTTTTTTGTAAGAAAATACTTCCCTGAGAGTCGAAAGAAATAAGTGACAAATAGAAATAAAGTGACAAAGTAGAGCCAAATGCACACTGATTGTATTACTCTCTGAAACTTTAACAGTGGCTGGCTGCCTGCTACTTAGTACGGCTCTCTGGAAAAATAATAAAATAAAGGCACTGCTCTGTAGTATACAAAACAAAAGCTGCATGGCCAACACAAAGATTGAGTGAAAATAAAGTGCCACAGTAGTCAAATGCACACGGATTGTACTACTCTCTGAAAAAATATTAAATAAATAATAATAATAAATAATATTAATAAAATACATGACAAAAATAACACTGGCTTCTACCTGGCTGGTAGCCTTGTGTGACCAAAAAAAATAAAAAAATAAAAAAATTAAAAAAAAAAATAAATAAAATTTGGCGATAATTACAGTACCCCACGATAACGTTATCGCGGCCGTTTTTTATCGCGATATACGATAATATCGTATATCGCCCCATGCCTAGCCACCATTCAGACTCATTTGAAGTTGATGGGATACCTAGGAACTAAAGTTGCTTTGGTCAACAAAAATTATGACTAAATATAGTCAACGAACCATTCTCACCTGAGGAAAACGAGACGAGACGCAATGAAAATAATGGTCCTGTGACGATAACAATAATTAAATATATAATGCAATATCGTAGATGAATAAAAACAAGATTAAATGTAGATTACAAAATAAAAACTCTGCTAAAATGCGTCTTCATTTTTGTTGACCAAAACGAGACAAGATGAAATGTTCTAACAAAGATCCTTGATATACATTTTTTAAGTTGTTTCCTCTCGTTTAGTTGCTGCTGCTGCTGGGTGACGTCACGTCCTCAATCCCAGTCGCGGCCACAAAAATCACAGGAAAAAATAAATATGTTGTAAACTCAAATTAGAGCGTCTTCTGTATCTGGAATGAATGTATTCGTGAGTCTATAAGGTAACTAGGGGTGGGCAAAAATATCGATATGGCAATATATCGCGATACTTTTCCAGCCGATTCAATATCGATATTAATAATTTTAATATCGATTTTTTTTTTTTTTTTTTAATATTTTTTATCCCCGATCTTTTCCCATTATATCACCCAGTGCTCCTACCTAAGTGACAGTCCTGGGCATTGCCACTCTCTACCAACCCTGGGAGGGCCCTGCACTGAGCTCAGGTTTTATTTCACGTTTTATTTCATTTTATAATTTATTTTTTATATAACACAATTGCCTGTCCTTAAAAAATTAAAAATAATGGACAGAGGTTTATTTATTTATGGATTTATATCTATACTGACTGATCACTGTGCCTGTCCTTGGTTTTAGTACCATCTTTCTCGTGTTTATTATCATTTGCCACATAATTAAAGCAACCTCATACTACATTTAATGTTAATTTCATATGATGTAAATAATATGAAAAACATATACAAATAAGTTGTAACTTTAGCTTGTATAGTTATAATAAAACATTGTTTTGAATCAGTTTGTCCCATGAATTGTCACTATAATCTGATGAACGTGCAACTCGGATTTTAAGATCCATCACTATCATCTGATGTTCATATATACAACTTGGATTTTAACATGTGTAATGCATTTTAAAATTTTTCGGTGAAGTATGTAGAATATAATAATCGGGATATCGCATAATCGGGATATCGCAATGTGTATCGTATCGTGGCTCAAGTATCGTAATGCGTATCGTATCGTGAGGTCCTTCCCAATACCCACCCCTAAATGTAACAATAATATAATAATAAGATAACCTTGTTTGAATTGTAAAATGAGTTTGGCTAAATACAATCTTTGACTTAAACAAGACTAAAATGGTCCTGGACAATTCTGACCAAAACAAGACTAAAATGATCAGACTTTTAGTCGACTGAAAGTTGACACGACTAAAAGGAGTATGAACGTGACTAAAACTAATAAAAATTAAAATGAGAGCTTGACCCAAAGACTAGACTAAAATTGAAACAGGCTGTCAAAAACAACACTCCTAGGAACTCTAGTCTTGTTTATTTCTGCCAAATATTTCTAATTGTAAATTGTAAAAAAAAAATCTGAATGTGACATTTGTTAGATTCCCATGCTGCTAATATAAGTTCATAAGTGCTAACTTTATTTATTTATTTTTATTTATTACTAACAACCATCCATCTCAAATACTAGAGATCAGGCAGGATATTTCAAAATGAACACTGTCAACAGGGACCATGTGGGCACAGGTCCACACGGGCAAAGGAGGGAACACTTTATCAGTTGCACAACATCAAACTCACCGAGGGGGATGCAGTAAAAAATTGATGCCTCATCCAACTTCTTCTTTCCTGAACATGAAGTGCCAGTTACAGAGTACAAAGAACAAACTATAACTGACTGACTGGCCGTTTCTGAATAGGAAGAGTCAGAGCTACTCAGCAACAATGCTGCTGTGAGACTTATGTAACAAAAACACACACGAGTTTCACACACAGACTAATCATTTCCCGAGGTGATAAGGGGAACACGGTCAACACGCCATGCAATGTGGCCTCGTTGCGTCTTATCTACCATCTCTCTTAGGTCAACAAAGATAAAGTGAGCAAGGCACTTACTTAGACTTAATCTATTTTGTAATCAATACATAGGGGTGTACACAAAGCCGTCACGGCGGTGACGTAAGCTAGACATACAGTTAAACTTACTGTAACCTGAAACGCTTTATGATACCAATGTACCGCGGTACTCTTCTCCCTCCAGGACTCAGAGCTAAATAGTTTCACGGCAAAACATATTGCTCAACTTGTTCACTCTCCACAAACTGCTCACTTACAAACTGGCTACTCAAGTATCATTCGGTCATGAGGGCATATTTTATCAAGAACTGAATGTGTAATACACTGACGAATCTGCAAGCCTATTTCTGGAAAGGTACAGGTGAGTCAACCATGGAAAGAAATCCCACGTCAGAAAAGCAAATACTGGGCTGATCAAACAAGTATTTTCAAATGTTTTATTCTATTCATCATTTTTAAACCCCTTATCTAAGAGCACACAGACTTTTGTTAATGTTTTCCTACTTGCACAAGTAAGTTTTGCAAAGACACTACTTGGAAATAAAAGCAGTAAGTCCTCTTTAATAAATCAAAATGGATCAATCTGGAAGTCTCTCAGGACGTATTGTGTAATCTCCAGGACAAATCAGCTGTGGTGATGATTTAAGTTTAAGGTGCACGAGGTAAGGTTGGTGGGTGAAGTCCAACGCGTGATTTATACATTGACCGTCACTGTGTCAAAGATCGAAAAGGAGATGTATCGTCAGCTGCTGTCGAAAAGAACGAGTTGATGTCTGGGACACATTTGGTGGAAATCCAGACAGTACAACAGCTCTCTTTTCAGTCATGACTTTATGGCTTTGTTTGTAGCCGCTGATTTTAGGGGATAGAAACTCCGTTTCACCCATATCTACTGCAGGATTTGCTTCTTTTGAAAATCAAGTTTACAGGTTAGCGATGAGCAAGATGTGAAGTTTGCAGCAATAACGATGAGAAAACTGGATAATTTCAGGTCCTTTTTTTACACCGCTCTTTTGAAAGCATTTTATAAAATACTTTAGCGTTTAGGCCCAAGCTTGTCTTGGTGTGGATGGGGCCTCGGCCCCTTCTTCTCCCTGGTTTGTTTGCATTTCCCACTGTAAGCCAAGCGTACCAGCGTTCACTTGCAAGTGAACCCAAAAACCTACAAGAGAGTTCGAACGAGCTCACACACCTTTCCAGACAAAGCGAACCGCTCAAGGAAACGACCTCTGGTCAGTTTCAAGTGGACCAGAAAAAGCTCTGGCACGAAAGCAAATTAATGCAACTCTGAACTGGGTCTGTAATGTCACAGCCTTGCAAATCTCACCGGCTCACCGGATGACAGATTTTCAGTTCTCAATGCCTCCAAACAAAGTGAGAGAGTCATGTTATGGTTGAGTTTTTGAGCTGATTCACACACACTCACAAACACTCTCCATTATAAACCCTCCAATAGTAAGGATGCTAATTATTGATTAATTGATGACCTTATCAAACGATTAACTGATAAGCTGCATTTTTCTTTTAAATCCGAGAATCCCTCAATAAGGTCCAACAAAAATGATTTTTGCTGACATACAGAATACACAAGGCATATTATATTCGTTAGTCAAACATTTGTTGACACAAACATGACAACAATGGCAGTGACACACACAGTAAAAAAGAAAATTAGTAGGCCTAGCCTATATGACTGTGAAAAAGTTCAAAGAAAATGTTTTTTTAAAGACAATGCCTCTATTTTAGAATAAAATGTCTGTTTTAAAATAAAATGTCACTGTTTTGAACTTGTATGTAGTGGCATGTTATTGTGATGTAGCTTTCTGTTGTAAAGGAAGTCCAACAATCTGTTGTCAGAGCGCGCAGAGACATTAAATCCATATTACACCGGTCATGAAATCACTACACCGGCTTCCAGTGAGTCAAAGGATAGAGTTTAAAATCTTACTGCTGGTCTACAAAGACCTGAATGGTCTTGGACCAAAATACATGCTGGATCTGTTAGTTCCTTCCTATGAAGCTCCCAGACCCCTGAGGTTCATCTGGATCTGGTTTGTTGTGGTTCCCAAGAACCAGAACCAAGCAAGGTGAGGCAGCGTTCAGTTATTCTGCTCCTCACCGGTGGAACAAACTTCCTTTAGACCTGAGGTCTGCTCCAACTGTCAGCTCCTTTAAATCAGGCCTAAAAACATTCCTGTTTACTGAAGCGTACTCTTAAATTAAACTTACCTGCTGTACTCTACTGCCCTTATTTTTAACAGCTTGTGCTTTTTATTATTTTACTTCTTTTCTTATTCTTACCTATTTGTTATTATGTCCTGTCGCTTTTAATGTCAATGTAAAGCACTTTGAATTACCTTGTGTTGAATTGTGCTATATAAATAAATTTGCCTTGCCTTAAATCAGCATTTAATTACATTAATCAAGTAATTTCTTATCGATAATTAATCTAAAAATCGATTAATTGTTAACACCCCTATGCAATAGTCCCACGGTGTGTTCAAGGACCTCTGCAATCTCACATTTTTTTGGATGCACTCTTTAGGCCTGAAGTCCTGGTGTGGTAGGGGGGGAAAGTAGGACGGAGTATTAGGGCCAAACAAAAAAACAAAAAAAGGAAATTACGAGAATAAAGTCATGTAATGAGAATAAAGTCGTAAAATTATGAGAATAAAGTCGTAAAATTACGAGAATAAAGTCATAATATTACGAGAATAAAGTCGTAAAATTACGAGAAGTCATAATATTACGAGAATAAAGTCGTAATATATTATAAATATATAAATATAACTTCACAAGATGCTCAATATTCCTCATTTTAACAGAGTTCTCATAAATTATATTCTCATAATATTACGACTTTATTCTCGCAACATTACGACTTTATTCTCGTAATGTTACGACTTTATTCTCGTAATGTTACGACTTTATTCTCGTAATGTTACGACTTTATTCTCGTAATGTTACGACTTTATTCTCGTAATGTTACGACTTTATTCTCGTAATGTTACGACTTTATTCTCGTAATTTTACGACTTTATTCTCATAATATTACGACTTTATTCTATTACGACTTTATTCTCATAATATTACGACTTTATTCTCGCAACATTACGACTTTATTCTCGTAATTTTACGACTTTATTCTCATTATATTATGACTTTATTCTCGTAATTTCCAATTTGTTTTGTCTTAGTTTGGCCCTAATACTCCGTCGTAGGAAAGACACAGCTGGATAATTACTTATTATAAATAACTGACTACACTGATTTTTTTTTTTTTAAAGACAATGCCTCTATTTTAAATTAAAATGTCTGTTTTAAAAGAAAATGTCACTGTTTTGAACTTGTAGTGGCATGTTATTGTGATGTAGCTTTCTGTTGTAAAGAAAGTCCAACAATCTGTTGTCAGAGCGCGCCGAGACAATAAAT
The DNA here is from genome assembly GCF_033807715.1 of Cololabis saira. Taxonomy (NCBI): domain Eukaryota; kingdom Metazoa; phylum Chordata; class Actinopteri; order Beloniformes; family Belonidae; genus Cololabis; species Cololabis saira. The sequence continues at coordinate 18,363,555 of NC_084587.1, read as the reverse complement.
CAGCATTTAATTACATTAATCGAGTAATTTCTTATCGATAATTAATCTAAAAATCGATTAATTGTTAACATCCCTATGCAATAGTCCCACGGTGTGTTCAAGGACCTCTGCAATCTCACATTTTTTTGGATGCACTCTTTAGGCCTGAAGTCCTGGTGTGTGGGGGGGAAGACACAGCTGGATAATTACTTATTATAAATAACTGACTACACTGATTTTTTTTTTTTTTTCTATTTCATGCTTGAAAGTCACAGAAAGGAGGACGAGCCAGCAGTGAAACAAACAGCAGCAGTTTCTGGCTGAGAGTGCTCTCTCCTCTGACTCATCGTCAACTACTCCCCGAGAAAAAACACTGGAACTGGATGTACGAAAAAAACACGACCCAGAAGTGGAGCTGGATCTTACATAAGCCCCCCAAAAAACTGGAATCAGACCTCAGAGCCATTTTTCTTTTCAGCTTCTGGTCCAGGTCATCATTTCTGAGCGCGTTTTCATCAAAATAAGCTTAAAGAAGGGGGAGCAAGGATAAAAAACACAAGACACGGGCATAATCAGGTATGAGTTTGCAAACAGAGTGCATCCAGTGGTCGTGAGATTAAAAAAAAAAACAAAAAAACAGCCAAATAATAAGTTTCAGAAACAGAGTTGACAGCAAAACAACCTCCTAATAATAATGATAATAATAATAATAGCCGAGGAGCGGCTGTGAGCCGAGACCCACACAAACACGCTGGCAGGTCGATTTATTGACGTGTTCCTACCCTTAGCCGTCCTTTATCTCTAAAACCCGCCCTCATATTCGTATTATTCCTCTCAGATATGAAATAAAAGCGACTTACCTAGTCTAGCTCAATTGTCCCATTGCGGTCCGCTGAGCGCTACGCCACATAGGAAGGAGGGGGAAAGCTGTAACTCACCATGACTAAGCATTCCCCGCCCCTTCAAATTAAGAGCCCGGCGGAATCGCGCCGAATTCGCCTCCGTTGACGTGGAACGGCGGGTGATTACGTCAGTGGGGACAGGGCTTTTATTGCGAAGGAATTCTCAGGGCGAAGGAAAAAGCTGGGCCAAAAGGTTAACGCCGTGCCAAAATTGTGGCTGATTGTCAATCAAGTCTGTTGTTGCAAATAATATACAAACTGCAAAAAAAAAACAATGCATTTGACTTCCGCATTACTTTGTCTTATTACAAGAAAATAGCTAAAAATGAGAAAAAGGCAAGGCAAGTTTATTTGTATAGCACAATTCAACACAAGGTAATTCAAAGTGCTTTACATCAACATTAAAAGCGGCAAGACACAATTAAACAGTAAATAACAAATAAAATGATAAGAAAAGAGGTAAAATGATAAAAATAACAAGTTGTTAAAAAGTAAGGGCAGTAGAGTACAGTAGGTAAGTATTTCATTTAAGAGTACGCTTCAGTAAACAGTAATGTTTTTAGGGCTGATTTAAAGGAGCTGACAGTTGGAGCAGACCTCAGGTCTACAGGAGGTTTGTTCCACCGGTGAGGAGCAGAATAACTGAACGCTGCCTCACCTTGCTTGGTTCTGGTTCTTGGGAACCACAACAAACCAGATCCAGATGAACCTCAGGGGTCTGGGAGCTTCATAGGAACTAACAGATCAACCATGTATTTTAGACCAAGACCATTCAGTGCTTTGTAGACCAGCAGTAGGATTTTAAACTCTATCCTTTGACTCATTGGAAGCCAGTGTAGCGATTTCATGACCGGTGTAATATGGTCCAGTTTCCTGGTGTTTGTAAGGACTCTGCGTTCTGGATCAGCTGCAGCTGCATGATTGATTTCTTGTTACGGCCTGTAAAGATGCCATTGCAATAATCCAACCTACTGAAAATGAACACATGAATACGTTTTTCCATGTCTTGTTCAGACAGAAACCCCTTAATTCTAGCAATGTTTTTCAGGTGGTAATAGGCAGATTTAGTGATAAACTTTAGATGGATGTTGAAGTTCAGGTCTGAGTCAATAATTATAAAAAAGAACATCAGAATATCAATAGAATGAGAATCAGATTCAATAAATAAATAAACAAATAAACAAATCAGGTTTATTGGCCAAGTCCGGTCAAACAAGACAAGGAATTTGACTGGGTTATTTTCGCTCACTGTACAGTAAATAGACAAATGGCAGCTCTTATTAACATATATACAATTTAAAAAAAAGTGAAATGTGCCGCAGTATGAGGTAGACATGATTATTGAAAGGTGCATTGTTACAGCATATGATTGTAGTTATTATTAGGGCCCGAGCACTTGCAGTGCGAAGGCCCTATTGTATTTGCAGGAATTTTTATTATTATTATTATTATTATTATTATTATTTTCCTGACAAAGTGAAGGCCTTTTTGCCCCCCTTAACATGCCCAAAAAGTCACCAAATTTTGCACCCTAGTCAGGCCTGGCGAAAAATTTGATATTTAATGGTTTCCATTAATGGGCGTGGCAAAATGGCTCAACAGCGCCCCCTTGAAAACTTTGTGCCTCAAGCCCCACGATACGGTTTGACGTACATGCACGAAAATCGGTACACACCTGTATCATGGCGCAACTGAAAGAAAAGTCTCTTGGCGTCATGCCCGAAACCGAACAGGAAGTCGGCCATTTTGAATTAGTCGTGTCATTTTGGCGAAATTTATGCCATTCCTTCGAAAGTTAATTCAGCCCGAACCGTAACGTGCCCCCAAGTGTGTTATACATCAAAATGTGCGTCTCCATCCTGCGACAACACGCATTACTTTTCTCTTTCAAAAGCGTTACCGTGGCGACGCTAGACGCCAAAAAGCGCGCCCACCCTTCATCTGATTGGTTCGACAGAAAAAACTTTGTGCCTCAAGCCCCATAATACGGTTTGACGTACATGAACGAAAATCGGTACACTCCTGTATTATGTCGCAACTAAAAGAAAAGTCTCTTGGCGCCATGGCCGAAACCGAACAGGAAGTCGGCCATTTTGAACATTCTGAATTAATTGCGTAATTTTGGAGCAATATATGCCATTCTTCGAGAGTTAATTCAGCCCGAACCGTATCGTGAACCCAGATGTGTTATACATCAAAATGTGCGTCTCCATCCTGCGACTACACGCATTACTTTTCTCTTTCGAAAGTGTTACCGTGGCGACGCTAGACGCCAACAAGCGCACCCCCCCTTCATCTGATTGGTCCATATTTGATAGTTCCCCAAAAGGCACCAAATTTGGCACGCAAGCCAGGCCTGGAGATAAATGTGATATTTCATGGTTTGCATTAATGGGCGTGGCAAAATGTCTCAACAGCGCCCCCCGGAAAACTTTGTGCCTCAAGCCCCACAATACGGTTTGACGTACATGCACGAAAATCACTACACACCTGTATCATGGCACAACTTAAAGAAAAGTCTCTTGGAGCCATGGCCAAAACCGAACAGGATGTCGGCCATTTTGAATAAATTGTGTCATTTTGGCGAAATTTATGCCATTCCTTCGAGAGTTAATTCAGCCCGAACCGTATCGTGCACCCAGGTGTGTTATACATCAAAATGTGCGTCTACATCCTGCGACACCACGCATTACTTTTCTCTTTCAAAAGTGTTACCGTGGCGACGCTAGACGCCAAAAGGCGCGCCCCCCCTTCATGTGATTGGTCCATATTTGATAGTTCTCCAAAAGTCACCAAATTTTGCATGCAAGCCAGGCCTGGTGATAAATTTTATATTTCATGGTTTGCATTAATGGGCGTGGCCTAACGGCTCAACAGCGCCACCTTGAATACTTTTCTCTGCCATAACTTTTGAATGGTTTGACATAGAGAGTCGTGGGTGGTGTCATCAGATTCTGTATGGAGTCCTTGACCTTCATTGGCCTGAATTAGCCCCGCCCCTTCTTCTGATTGGTTGTCCCTTTTTTCTGCTATAAACTTTGAATGGTTTGACATAGGAAGTCGTAGGTGGTGTCAAGGGACTCTGCAATGAGTCCTTGAGCTTCTTTGGCCTGAATTAGGCCCGCCCCTTCTTCTGATTGGTTGTCCCTTTTTTATAATAAAATCGCCACGAGCCGCCAGTCGCTCTCGCGCTGACTCCCGCTTCCTGATTCAAACGTCTGCCGGCCCCGCCCCCCGACCAATCGATGGCGAGTAGGGTGATGACGGCCCCGCCTCCCGACCAATCAGTGGCGCGGAGGGTGATGACGGCCCCGCCCCCCGACCAATCGGTGGCGAGTAGGGTGATGACGGCCCCGCCCCCCGACCAATCAGTGGCGAGTAGGGTGATGACGGCCCCGCCCCCCGACCAATCAGCTCCCTGTAATGTGGTGACGTCAGAAATATTCCCAGCTCAGCCCGGTTACAACCTTGGCAGAATGGTTACAGAAAAAGTAATAATTAAAATAGTAGGGTTTTACTAATATTTATAACTTACAAATATTTAAAAAAATTAGAAAAAACAGCTCCAGACTTACATTACTAAATATCGATATGTTGGTCTCTCCTAAGTCAGTAGGTCAAATAGAAATGAGAAGCTGAGTCTTAGCTCAGCCAGAGCGTTCCCGTCTGTGGAGTCGGAGATCAGAGTTCGATTCCCGCAGTATCCAGACTTTTTTGTCAGCAATTTTTTTTTTTCTACATCAATATGTGCGTCCCTGTCCTGCAACGACGCACATTACTTTTCTCATTTAAAAGCGTTACCGCGGCAACGCTAGACACCAAAAAGTGCGCCCACCCTTCATCTGATTGGTTCAGAGGGAAAAAACATTGAGCCTCAAGCCCCATAATACGGTTTGACGTACATGAACGAAAATCGGTACACACCTGTATCATGTCGCAACTTAAAGAAAAGTCTCTTGGCGCCATGGCCGAAATTGAACAGGAAGTCGGCCATTTTGAATTAATTGTGTAATTTTGGCGCAATTAATGCCATTCCTTCGGCAATTAATATGGCCCGAACCGTAACGTGCATCCAGGTGACTTATACCTCAAAATGTGCGTCTCCATCTTGCGACTACGCGCATTACTTTTCTCTTTCAAAAGTGTTATTGTGGCGATGCTAGACGCCAAAAAGCGTGCCCCCTTAATCTGATTGGTCCATATTTGATAGTTCTCCAAAAGTCACCAAATTTTGCATGCAAGCCAGGCCTGGTGATAAATTTGATATTTCATGGTTTGCATTAATGGGCGTGGCAAAATGGCTCAACAGCACCCCCCGGAAAACTTTTCTCTGCCATAACTTTTGAATGGTTTGACATAAAGAGTCATGGATGGTGTCATGGGACTCGGTATTGAGTCCTTGACCATAATTGGTGAAAATTAGCCCCGCCCCTTCTTTTGATTGGTTGTCCCTATTTCCTGCTATAACTTTTGAATGGTTTGACATGGAGAGTCGTGGGTGGTGTCATCAGACTCTGTATGGAGTCCTTGACCTTCATTGGCCTGAATTAGCCCCGCCCCTTCTTGTGATTGGTTGTCCCTTTTTTCTGCTAGAACTTTTGAATGGTTTGACATAGGAGCTCGTGGGTGGTGTCATTTCTGATATGCTTATGGGGGGCGGCGGCCGTGAGTGCGAGGGCCCGTTCATCGCTGCTTGCAGCTTTAATTATTATTATTATTATTACTGCACAGTGGTTGATTACTCTGAGACTCTATGAGTGATGAGAGTTCATCAGAGCAACAGCTTGGGGGAAGAAACTGTGTCTGAGTCTGGAGGTTTTGGCGTACAGAGCTCTGTAGCGCCGTGCAGAGGGGAGGAGTTCAAATAGAAAAACAATAGATGATAATCAGGAAATTATTACCACAAATAAAATAAAACACATGCATTGCAATGCAAACATAATCATGCCAAGAAAATGCACTTTTTATTTTCATTCTTTAACTATATAAGCTTGCAATATGAAAGTGGAGCTCACCTTTGCTTGTCAACAATATTTCCTCTCGGAAAACATGTTTGCAAACTGCTCGAAGAGTGACCAGAAGCATCAGACGAGGCTGTCTGACCCAGACAGATGCTGACACACTAGTTTTCCACCTCTTGCAAAATACAGTATGTAATTCAGGTCAACAGAAGTAGCCTATGGAGTTTGAAGTGTTCTTTTGAATAGTCACAAGATGGCACCAAAAGCCAACTGTAAACACTGTTATAATTCACCTTGGGTTAAAGCTGCATAAATCTGCTGCTCTGTCAATCGTAGCATGTTACTGCTTTTTGGTGAGCTCCCCATGTGCAGATATGTACATCTCCTCAGTGACCAGGACAGATTACTTATGACATACACCTGCACAATTTATAGTATGATTTTCAGCAGCTGGAAGGAAGTCCTGACTGACTGACCTCCGTCACCAGGATTTGAACCCGGGTTTGCTGCACACGGACTATGATGTCCGTACATGAGGCACTCATTCAAACAGAAGAGCATTTTAGTGTCGCTTATTTTTCAATTTTCATACTCGAGTGGCCTTTATTGAGTCAGACAGGAAAGCACGGCAGACACGGATCAAAGGGCCACAGGTCGGTACTCAAACCCAGGAGCAGGTCTTTGATCTCGCTTTACACGCTACAGTCAAAATGTGTGACTAATTTCCCTAAACATGTCAAGAATGCGTTAACTTCCATTCATAATCTTGTCGCATTATCTCCAGGTTTGATTACTTCTGGTTTCATTTAGCTTTTGCTGATTTAATTTACCCACTTTTGGCATCCTGCACTGTGAATGGTCTACTCATTTAAGACAAGAACAATGCAGAAGCTTGTCAGGTATCTTCTAAGAGCTGGAGATAGTTTGCTTTACAGATGAAATGGAGGCATGCTTGACTGCAGTTGTGGGGCGTAGCGTATCACTGGTGGACTACAGAGTCACGATGCTGACATGGGAAAATCTTCTCACACCATGTTAAATGTGAACAAGACGAAGGATATGAGTGTGGATTTTACGAGGTGCAGAAATAAGTTAAAAACTATATCCGTGGGGGAAGAGGATGTCTATCATGAAGCTTACAGTGACAAGAGGCTGGACTGGAGAAGCAACAGTATTACCTGAGGTAGATCTTGTCTTTCAGTGCTTGCAGCAAGATGCTATCTATCTGCTATAAATCTGTTGTGGTGAGTTGAAAAACAAGGGGTGCCTCTTTTTCAAGGGAGAGTTTAGAAGCCACTATTACTAAATCTGCAAAAACCGATTTATAAAATGAAAAACATAAAGAGCACAGTGATCCAACGGTAGCCAGAGGATTCTCCAGATCCATCACAACACAGACCGCTACAGGAGATCCTTCTTGCCCCTCAGCAAAAACCATCTAATTAACTCTTGGATGAAACCTTAACAATGAAAGTTACTGCAAAATAAAGTACAGTTGAAATTAACTGAATTTGAATTTAAAAAGACAACCTAATACTAAATGAACAGTCTGCTGAATACTTTACAGATGTGTACAGATTATATTCCCTCATGAGAATAATATTAAGACCAGCTGCTTTTAATCTTTGCTTTTAAACAGTTTTAGACCAAAAGAAAAGATGTGAAGTAGATGAATGTGAGGCGGCGGTGGGTTTCACTAACAGAAAAATAGAGAGGTTTTGTGGTGGATGTTCAGTGAAAGGTGTATGGTGTGCTGAGAAAGGGAAAGCCCGACGTATGTAGGGCAATGCCATTACCAGATGTGAAACAAGGGGGCTGACTTCCTGTGGTACCTCTTCACACAAACTCAGCTACACGAGAAAAAATACACACAGACCTTTACTCACGAATGTTACACATGGAAAGAAAATAAATCCCAGTTTCTCTGGAGAGACTTAAGAAAATATTTTATTTCTTTTATGAAAAGAAAGGTGATGTTTGCCTTTGCTTTTAACAAAATAGATATAATTTACAAAACGAGTGTTTTAAAAATGTTTCCAGGGAGACAGAAAGTTCATTACACGTATTTCAGTACAAAAAAACACGAAACATTTCTGCCTTATTCCTCGATTGAGGCTCAGACAGACTGAACTAAAGAATATGTGGCTACGCATTTATTACATTCATACTATAAACAGAAATGTTAATGATGAATAAAGTAAGCATCAGAGTAATTTCACAGTGAATCTGCACTGACTCCACGTGGTTTAACTTGCAAGCACAGTTTTGTCCTTAACTCCAGATTCTGCCAATAAATGACTTCTACAACTTTATTAAAAGTTCAAAGACAAACTGCTTGTTTGCATCTGCTGTTTAGTCACATTAGTGACCTGTTGACATGCTTATGTGTTATTGCTGTTTGCAGTTTTACTGCAAATGTCAGGCTGACATTGAGAAAAAAAAAATGGACACGACCCCTAAAAACGCTCCACTTTCCTCCACATCCAATAGCCATCTGCTCCTTGCAAGAAAGAAGTGGAGGAGGGTTTTATTTTGCAGCATCCCTCCCACACCAGTAGCCCGGTAGTGTTTTTTCCAAGCTGTGTTTTTGAAAGTGAGCGCCCACGACTCCCGCTTTCCTGTTATCTGTCTGCCTCCCCGTAACGCCTCTGCTTCACGTGCGCAGACAGGCGTAGGGGTCGATCTTGCTGGGTTTTATCTGAGCAAATCTAGTGCAAAATGGGACTTCGAACCAGCGAAATTCAGGCCTCTGCAGATTCACAGATAAACGGCTGCAAGTGCTGTATTCAAGGTACTTCAAAAGGAAAATACAACAGAGGGAATAGGAAGTGAACCCTAACAAAAGAGTGTTCTGTTGTCCCATTTAGCGTCATGACAAGTTTAGAGAAGCTTACATTCAGTGCAAATTAGATAAAGAGACTCATCATTAACATCATACTAAAAAAAAAAGATATTTAGCTTCACATTTAAGTGGTACACTTTGGTTTTGTAGTAAGGTTCTGATAAAGTTTATTTACATCGTTCCATAACTTTGACGACACCACTTTTCACATCTGAGCATGTTTCCATTGTCTGTCCTTTATCAGTTCATGCAAACGCCGTTTTCTGGATTCAGTTTCCAGAATACCACAGATATTTCCTTTCTTTGAGAAGCTGTGCTGGGGACATGTTCAGTGGTGAACCCTTTCACTCTTTCTTTTTTCTTTTTTTTGACATAACGTCCAAACAGTCTCGGTCCTTATGGTTTGAATAGTTTGGGATACAGAGCTTTAATTGGAGATGGAGTGGTGATACCGTTCCCGGAGGAAATGGTCGTCTCCAGCCCGACCTCTAACTTCTGGGAGGCGACCTCAGATTTACTGAAACTGCACTCCAGGAATGGCATCCCGAGCTTGTTCACCTGCCCGTCTCTGGTCATCAGACACGGCATGCACAGGAGCCTGAGGATGGCTCGCCTCATGTCCTTACTCGTCAGGGTGTAGATGATGGGGTTGAGAAGCGAGTTGACTATCGCAACCCCCAGGAAGTAGTTGGCCTTGTGCAGCAGCGCGCGCAACTGGCAGTCGCGGGTGGGGCAGAAAAAATCGACCAGGAGGAGGATGAAGAGGGGCAGCCAGCAAACGATGAAGACGCCCAGCACGATGGTCACCGTCTTCAGCAGGGCGATGTACTTCTGCGACTTACGGGCCAGGCCCTTCCTCATGCTGCCGGAGAGGCCCACGCGCTGGCGCTGCGTGTTGATGCGGACGATGCGGAACACCCGGGCGTAGAGGATGACGATGGCCACAAGCACCGCGCTGAACACGGTCACACAAACGATGATGTAGCTTTTGGCGTAAAGCGGGAGCACCGTCGAACACTGGTCCAGTCTGTGGATGCAGTTCCACCCCAAGATGGGGAGGACCCCCAAAAACCCGGCCAGGGCCCAACTGGCACCGATGAGCGCCATCATCCGTCCCCGCTTGGCCCCGTGGTACGGACGCATGGTCATCATGGTGACATGGCGTTCAATTGCAATGGCAAGCAAACTTATTATGGAGGCGGCCAGTGTGATGAAGACGCCCCCCTCCCTGAGGAACCAAAGCAGAGGCGTCAGCTTCAGAGTATAGTGTCCCGACATGAAGATGTTGGCCATGTAAGTAATCCCGGCCAGCAGGTCGGACAGAGTCAGGTTTCCCAGCAGGTAGTACATGGGCAGATGGAACTTCTTGTTCTTCCAAATGGCGAGGAGAACCACAGCATTCTCCAGGATGATGAGGACGCACACCACCAGGACGGCGATGCTCTCGGGTTTCAGCCCTTCGCGGAACCGGTCCGGTTTCAGCTTACCGGTGAAGTTGTAATGCTCCTGGATGACAGTTTTATTATAGTATTCCCCGAAGAAGTGCAGGTAGCTGTAAGACGTGGGAGTCAGGGAGGCGGAGGTCATGGGTGTAGACGGGGAAGTTCCTGCATAAGCTGAAGTTATAGCCTCCATGATGGGTGCTGCTTTTTTTATTCTACATGCAGTCGTGTCTATCATCATTTGCTTGGCATGTTGTTGGCAATAGCAGCCAAGAAAAAAAAAAAGTACAAAAACCGCACACAAAATGTAACCAGAGCTTCTTCTGGACGAAGTCCACCAGAATCCCTGCTGATGCTTTTTTTTCTTTTCACCAGAGGACGGTGCTCTTGAGTTCTGCGTGGTTTGGGAGTCCAGATGCTGCGGAAAGATGAGAAAAGCATGAACATTTCGGAGAGACTGGGTGCAAAACCACTGATAGCTGAAACAACAGTCTTTGAATAATTACTTGGGAATGCCACCCCCTTAAAAAAAAATCACTTGTGCATTCTGAAAGAGTTGCTGCTGAAACTGAAAAGCCTGATGTGTTGATCCAGACAATAAGTCAAGTCAACTTTATTGTCAATTCTGACATGTGCAACACAATAGAGGATCGAAATTGTCATCCTCAAAGGCCTTACGGTGCAGCAGCTAAACAAAAAAAGACACAGTGTGCAAATCTTAAAGAAGAAAAATATAGCCTTAAAAAAAACTATTTTTAAAAATAAATAGTTTCTGTATGTACTGTATAAGACAGGAATGGATGAATACAGCAGATGAATAGGGAGTCCTGGTGGAAACAGATGAAAGGCAGCTGTCGTCGGTGTCCGTGGGGCAGAATATGATCCCAGGAGGGTCAATGTCAATGCAACCTTCAGTTTTTCTAGTTTTGTTTCGAAATGAGTGTCAGTCGCGTTAAGGTTGTTAGACAAGCAGCAGCACAACATGTGCACTTAATTTGTCTCATATGCAGCTGATTCTCACGGTGTAGATGTCCCTCCACCCACACACACACACACACACACACACACGCACACACACACACGCACCAGCGGGTTTGCATGGGTTTGCACAGTTCAACACAGGTTAACAGTTAGGTGTAATTAGGGTTGCATTACTTTGAGTCTCTGTGGCAATTTTAATTATCATCATTATCGTCGTATATTGATATTTAATTGATTGTCCGTTCACTTTTGGGCATTCAGTCAGATGCTTTGAACATAGGAGACTTGTGCAACAAATAGCACAAATAGACCGGATCTATATCACCGATGAAAATATGAATATCCATATATATCTAGAAAAACTGTGATGGAGAGGTTTTCAGAAGCCTAATGCATCCACATTTTTAAATTTCAAATACTTGCCACCACAAATTGCTTACAGTGAAATACCTACACTGTTAACATTTAGTTAAAAGGTTTTTAATAACCTTATATCTGGTTTCTTTCAATTTTAATAAACCCTTTTTCTTTCTATTGTATTCATCACCTTGATAGAATCTCTGGAAATAAAACTGACCAATCTAATCATTTGCAACATGACACTTTTCTCTTTTGCAGGTAAATGAACTTTTTACATCTTTAAGATAATTATGATCTTCATCCTTTATCATAAGCTCTACAGACATGACAGAATTACACCTGTACGACACGATACGTATCTAAATGGTGCGTGAAAGAACTTACCTCGGGAGAAACGTGTGATTGCCCTTATCCTTCACTTCATCTGCTTTTAAGCCGGGGGAGTCCGACCGGGAGCTGAGTCACTGTCAAACTGACAAGGCAGAAGGAGCGCAGGCTTTAGTTGAAACATGCAGCAGCTCGGGGGGCTGGTCTAAACCCAAAACCTCTCTCCTCCTCAAATTCCCTCCAACTTCCTCTCTCACAGCTCCTGCACACATGACGAACAGAAGTCAGCTACGTCTAAACACGACATCACTTCAATTACAAAAAACAATTATCAAAAACCACCTGATTCAATTGCAGGGAGTTATATCATAGGGTATACTAATGTGATGTGGTTGGTAGTGTTTTAACTAACAGAGTCCATAAGTCAGTGAAAACAAACAGAAAATCATGATCAAGTGATGTTTATGTTCAAGTGCTCCATGAAATAACATGTAAAGGTGTTTTGTAATATTTTGCAGCTATTTTTACTGGAAGAACCAGTTTCAAACTGAACCACCTCAGACTTTCTCCAACTCCTATGCGCTGAGTGAAAAACAGGCGCTTGGATTGTGTGATTTCCCTGGAATTCATAACTCCCACAATATTCCAAGTACACGAAATCGAGATTTCACACAGTGACATACTAATTCACACAGTCAGCATGCTTTGACGCGCTCCGTTGGTTCAACCCCTGCAGGCTCATGGGTGCAGTTTTATGAGCCTCTAACAGTTACAGGGGGGGTGGGGGGACCGGGGTGTTGGTTGATGCACTTGCTTATCTTATCATTCAGTGTAATACTACACAAATGAATACATGCAGGACTGCTGTGGCTCAACCAGCTTTCTCTGTTTCAACCGTTGAGGATCCTGCTGGTGATCCGGATGTCTCTCTGACATATTATACTGTAGTACTGCACCATTACGCTCTTCAAACAGCCGCTTCCTTCTCCCGAACCTGTTTTCCGTGGTTTAGGAGTGGGATCTCTTCTGTTTTTTTTTCGCCACCACACCTTCTCCGCCTTTGACACTGACTCTCGGCGTCTCGCGTTCTTTCCATCCACACCGGTGTGTTTGCACCCTGCAGGGTCAAGCGTCTGCTCTCCAAGCTTCATGTGACATCAGTGGCGTCAATTCAGTCAAAGCTAAGGTATGGCAAGGTTACGAGTCACAGAACTTAACTAAAGTATCAATCAACACGCCCAGCAAATACTCATCACAGAAGTCTGCTATGTAGCTTATCTGTGTGGTCAAGAAAATTTGAACTTTTTTAAATGCAGTCTCGCTCACTGCAAAAACTCAAAATTTTACCAGGAATATTTGTTTTATTTCTAGTTAAAATGTCTAATTTTTTAGTAATTTTTAGTCTCATTACACTTAAAACAAGAGTCATTGCCAGAAAAATAACTTATTTGACCATTTTCACCTGTTTCAAGTAAATTTTCAATTGAAATAAGTAGAAAAATCTGCCAGTGGGACAAGATTTATCTTCTCATTACAAGCAAAAAAATGTTCTACTTATTTGAAGTGAAAATCTACTTGAAACAGGTGAAAATTGTTGTTTTTTGAGTTTTTGAGTCTTGTCTTAAATGTAATGAGATTTTTTTGACTAAAAATTAGACATTTTAACTAGAAATAAGACAAATATTCTTGTTAAGATTTTGAGTTTTTGCCGTGTAATAACTAGTGAAATCGATCATGTTGTTCTGATTTGCATTTGTAGTTATTTTATATGTATTAAATAATAGAATAATCAATACAAATAGACAGAGTAACTCCATAAATGTATTTAAAAAACAAACATTTACATTTTCCCTTGAAGCCAAGGTGTGGCGGCTGCCATACCTTGCCATACCCAATTGACGCCCCTGTGTGACATCCTTTTTAATGTAACTGCTGACATACTGACATATAACAGGGAGCAGACCGCCATCCCGAGGCGGCTGACTGGCCGTGACATCGCGCTCCGCAGCTGAAGCAGAATCTGTTCAAGCCATCGGCCAAAAAGATCAAATAAAACACGATGAAAGAAACGACTGAAGATGTGCTTTCGGTGCTCGAGTGTGTACAAGTGGCTGCTCCATGTTTCAACAACACTCCCTGCTGTGTGTAGGAGGGAATTCCTATCAGGAGATCATTAGAGAGTAATATCCTGTCGGGGTGAACGCAGCGGCCTTACATCAAAGCGGAGGAGCACGGGCCTGATGCTGAGGATGAGTAGTCCAACAGACACACAGGGGTTCCTATCTTGCACAGGAAGGAAAGGCTTTCGTCTCCCATTTCTTGCTTTTTGAAATTTTTAACATCATATAAGTGTAACTTAGTCTTGCCTGCTTCTCTTTACTTGTCATCTGATCTTTTTTTATTCCTATTTCCCCTCATTTTGCCAGCTCAGGTATTCAGACGTATGTTGTTGCCCACACACACACGCACACTAACACACATGCTTTCAGCTGAGACAGCTCCTCTCAAGTGTTGCCGTAGCGTTGACCTTGTGGGACTATATCTGACACACAATGTGTGTTTGCAGAGGCCCGGAGGTTTATTTATGGGGGGGACCACAGCAACTATGTTAATGTGGCTCTACCAAGGGAGCGATCGCTTCCCTCAACTGGCATCGCTGGCCACGTCCCAGCTGTAGTTGGAATATTTTTACATACAAGATGATGACTAACAACCTGTGTGAACCGACATGGCTTTGAAAAGTAGGCGTAGTCTTTCGTTGGAGGGTCACCACCAAGGAACATAACCCTTGTAGCAACATCGTACTGGAGATCAGTTTTTTGGAGATTAATTTTGGCCTGAGCGTGAACCTCTCCCATGTGACCTCTCAGTTGAATAAGAGTTCAAAATGTGCCAGATGTTGCTCCACAGCTTAACCTTTTGCCTGCCAGACTTATGTTGTGATTTCGCTCACCGACGAGGCAAAGATCTGGCCATAAAGGCTTTAGAATAGCATCTATTTGTCTTCTGAGAGCGGTTGTCCTGAGACAATCTCACCAATGAACCCCCTGCTGCAATCTATCAGCGGTCAGTCCTACTCCACTGATAAGAGCTCCAAATCACACCAGCCAGACTACCTCTATGATGATAAGAAAACATTCACGGGAGTTATCTTGCTCTCTACTTCCCCCTTTTCTATTAAGATAAGTATACAGTCTGGGGTTTTGGACTTTCTTTGAGAAAAGGTGATTGACATGGGAAAAATAATCCAGAACATTGGTTCTTTGAAGGCCTCACATCCGTAGTCCGCGGACCCCTAGTGGTCCGTGGTGTAATTGCAAGGGGTCCATGGGTCGGTGATAATAAACTATATATCTAAAAAAAAGATCCTCTGACATTTATAGAAATAGATTATTATTTTATTAAAATGTGACCGAGACCATTATCTACCTAAACTACAGAGGGTCACGTGACCTTCTTTTTCTCTTTCACAATCATCATTCTTGTATTTTAATAAGAAATCTTGCTGCCATTTGCATTGTTGAAGTTACTGCATGACACTGTTAATACAAACGTATCACGATCTGCATCCTTTTCAAATCATGAACCCCCTAGTTTCAGTGGGCATACACCCTTCATTTCTTTAAAATGCTCTTATTGTGAAACATTTGCAGGAAGCTGTTGGGGGGAACCCTCATTAATTTACAAAGTTCAAGTTAGCGCTCGAAATTACGATAATGTTAAAAAACAAAGAAGAACACGATAAGCACAGTAACACAAAGAAGAAGAAGAAGAAGTAGAAAAGAAGTAGACAACGATGGGTTGTAGTTAAAAAAAACACTTTTTCTGAATGTAGCAGACTCGAAGCCACAGCAAAAGACCAAAAATTGGCAGGGGGTCCGGGACCTCAAAAAGTTTGAGTGGTTCTGTTCTAGATGGACCTACTAAACTCATACAGACTACCCCCGCGCACAAAGGGACATTTGCATCCATTACTTCCAACTCCAATAACATCCTCTCTCGCAGAAAAGCAAATCTGGAAAATAAAGACCGCCCGAGTTTCACGCGAGATCAACACTGCAAAAACAGCCCCTCTAGAATTAAAGCCTAATATTCCTTAAATTTAGTTGAAATTGTTTTAAGCAACAAAATATTTTCCAATGGGGCAAGAATTATTATTTTTTGGCTAGAATTCAAATAGAATTAGAATTAAAATGAGAAATGACTTAAATAGTTAAATAGGTCTTCTTGAAACAAGGCTTTTTTTACTTTCCAAGAAATTAGTTTTTGCAGTGAAGAACGATCCCTCTGTTATTCAGCGCCCACTAGAGCTTTGGAGGAGAATTGTTCTTTCTTTGAGGCACCGACCAGAAAGGTAAATAATGAGGCGATCATTGAGGCGATGGCGATTTCTTTAACGGAGAAGCATAAACCAGGCTTTAGTCCCACTCCACCATGATAGCCTGTGATAAGACGCTATCTTTCAGCTTGTTAGCATTTGCTTTCATTAGCTGGATTATTTTCTTCTTTGATTCGCTCAGAATCAACTTCCTCCTGCCCTCCTGAGTTAAAGTGGGAACTGTGGAGCATGCATAGAACTTGTACGTCCACTCCAGTCCTGTTGAAATGTTTTTTTTGCAGACATAATCGCGACTTCAGCTTCATTTTCTGTTTGTTTTCAGGTCAACTGTGCAAAGTTTGGACTAATTTAAGTCAGACTGGGATGTTAACCTGCATTTGAAAGCTATATGAACTATTATTATTTCATATCGTCATAAATGCACAGACTGACTGTTCAAAAGTGGTTATCGTGGCAGGTTCTGTGAACAGACAGATTCCGATCTGAATGCTGCTTCTCTCTACCTTTTCACAAAAATCCAGTATCAATGACAGAAAGAATGTAACACGGGGGGAAAAAAAAGATAAAAAATTGCTAGAATTGCAGTCATGGGGAACTATTGTCACACAGTCTAGATATATTGAACATGATGTCGCTGCCAAGTTGTAAAATGTGGCTGGCAGTAAACTTAAAAGACTGACCGAGTCTCCCGAGGCCCCTTTAAACACTTTATTCTCCCCCACTGCACTTTCTCATATGCCGTCGACTTGGAGACGTTTTCTTGCAGGCATCCAATCACTTGAGGATCTCTTTGCATGACCTAAGACATTCCAACTCACTCATCAGCGTATTGTTTATTTGGATTTTCCAGCCAACTAGCATCGGTTTGGGGTCCACACAAGGGTGATCTATGGAGGTATGCGCTCTTCTGAAGCTCTGCGGGGCCACGGGGACCTCGGCCGAAGGCATGAGTCGAGCGGTGAATTTAGGGCGTGCTGTCTGGTCTCCTACTGACAGCGGTTGATTGGTTTCTCAGAGATGCAGCGAGGCGCAATGAGTCGTCCCAGCTGAGTTGAGGAAATAGCCACTTTTAGCTCTAATTACAGAGATAGCAGCGTATAACACCCTGAGGGGAGAAGTCCGCGATGATGCCAGCTCTTCTCACATCTGGTTTCAGTGCTTTTTTTTTTTTACATCCTAGACATCAGACATTTGATCCCATATGTATGTTGCAGCCAGTAGGTTTCTATTTTTTTTTTAAACTTTATGGATGGTTCAGATCTCTGAGCACTCCATCAGAGAACTGATATTTTCCTCGTGGCTGATTTCAGTGCCGACAGTTTGTGAGGTGTGTGCGGCTGCCGTCTGGATGCATTCAGCGGGGCGCAGACGGACCGTGGGCCTAATGAGATCCAGATTAAGCGTTTAAAGTGCAATACTGACACCGCTCTTGGCTCCGTGGGGCCGTAACCATATAACTCAACCATCAAGATGATGTTTTCATTCCTTCGACTCCAGGATTTACTCTCAAACCCATGTGAGGTCTGTGCTTTGAGGCCATTTGTGGATGCGTCTCAGCTTTTGTCGAACATGCTTTGCATTTAAGCTTACACGAGTTTCACACGAGTGCACATATCTCTCTCTTTGTGAATGATATCAACTTGGAGGTACTGTAACTGCCGCACCTTAAAAGAAATAGTGAGTGAATTCAAAGCATGCTTAACGCTTCTGTGTGAATCCAGCATGACTTTAAGCCCAGACTTTGCAGTTTTTAGCACCAGGGATGCCCCCAAGGGCGTGGAGGATTAGTAGCTTTTACAACATTGTCTGAAATGTACTCTTGCTTGGTCTCTTGCTCCCATTTTCTCTTCGGTCATTACTTTATTAGGTCACCTCTATGACGATGTCTGGTGTAGAATCATTGGTGCTGATGTGGGACTTAGTGTTACAATAGCTGATGGGGAAAGGAGTCCAAAGTTTCCACGGTAGGTTTTGGTTGATGAAAGGGCGGGAAATACCATAGGCGCCGGAAGTGGGGGTGCGGCTGGGGCTGCAGCACCCCCTGGAAAAATTGAAATGACAATAAAAGATTATAAATATATAAATATTTGTGGTTGCTGTTTCTGTTCCACAACATTGTAAGCCACATTTGAGATGAAGGCTGAATAGGCCTATAGGGGTAATTTTAATTAAAAAAATGAAAAGTAGCCAGTCACACCCCCCTGGTCTGCGGACCGCTCAGGTGATCAGAACCGCAAATGTTTTTAAACATCCGCATTTTTGTCCGCCAATTACAAATGCACAGCCAGCAGCGCTCCTTTCAAAACACAACAAAAAGCTCCAAGTCAAGACCAAGATGGATATACGTTAATTTTTTAAACCAAAAGAGAAACAGACACAAAACATTGCCGAAGCTGCTGCCAATGTGACAGTGAGTTGGAGGAGAGCGACTGCACCTGCAGCCACCGCGTCAGCGACCCCCCCAGTGTCTAACACTGCTCACCTGATGGTGCAGCCGGCCATATGAGCAGCGATGACCCGGAAGGAGGAGGAGACTGCACTGCCGGTAATATTGGTCAAATTATGCTCAAATCATTGTTATGCAACTGTTTTGGGTGAAAAAAAACTTCAAAATTTCCGTGCGCGGGCGCGAGGATTCCTCCCTATAGCTTCACCAAATATTTTCTGTCACCAGCCGCCTATGTGACTATGATAATAATTATAGTCATGTTCCTTTTTTACTGTAGATGGTTGGTTTGCTATTTTTTGGTAAAGCTTGTGCGCACTGTCAGCTGTTCTTCATGCAGGGGAGGGGCAAGTGATTTCTTAAGGGAGAACCCCCGCCCCCCCTGGCAAAAACGTCTTCCTGCGCGCCTGGGAAATACCAAGGTCTTCCCATGCGATCCCTCCAGGGAGGTATCCAGGAGGCGTCTTAATCAGGTGCCGGAACCACCTCAACTAGCTCCTCTCATGCCCTTTTTCCACCAAATCAGTTGCAGGACTGGTTCTGGGCCAGTGCTGAGTTTGGAACCGGGCTTTCTGTTTCCACGGACAAAGAACTGGCTCTAGGCCAAAAGAAACGGTTCCAAGGTAGCACCAACTCTTTAAATAAGCGACAGATTAATATGCAGGATGGATGCAGCAAAAGAGCAGTGGTCTGTGGGGGAGACAACCTGTTTTAAGCAATGTGGTCCATGGAGGAAGTCCAGGTGAAACTGGAGGGTAATACGCGGACCGAGCCCATATTAGCTCGATTTATACGCCAATGCAAACGCAGCGATGTAACTGACGTTTGCTGTGACGTAATGATTTGGCTCCCCTTAGCACCCCGAGCTATGGAAAAGCTAACCAGTTCACAGCTGGTTTGCTCAAAGATTCTCTCCATCTACCAATCCATGCAGATATCTACAATCCACGAGTTCGATCTAGGCAACCAATTTGGAAAAATACCCCGTCAGCTGACTTCCCCATCCAATTGGCTTGGAAAATGGAATGGGAGTCCAAGGAGGTCCCAAACAAACAGCTGGTGCTCGACCCCAACCTACAGGTCCCTGGCACCAACCTCCCAAGAACACACTGGTCCACGTTCAATCCATTCAGGACTGGACATGGCGAAGTTGGTCGTCTCCAAAGACTGAAAGGAGGATTAGTTACCCACCATGCAGCAGACCAGGAGGCAACTGCTTGACTTAAGGACTTTGCATTCACTAGATAAATAACTAAGGAAGGGTCCATGCACACATACAGAGGAAACACGCTTCATCCGCCTGTATCTGTAATCTTATTCTTTCAGTTCGTGACCATAGGTGAGGGTGGGGATGTAAATAAACCAGTAAATGAAGAGTTCTGCCTTTTGGCTCTTTCGTCACCACAACGCCACCCACCTCTATTCTTCCCTCACTTGTGTAAAAATTTAAATCATTTAAACTTTCCAGAGCCCATAGTTTGTAGTGCCCTAAAGACAAAGAAGTGAAGTGATGGTGATATTTGAAATATTCAAGTTACTCTGATGGGTTTTATTAGCACTTTGACGTTGGAAGTCATGACTCTAGTTGATGTCATATCTGTTACGTCCCTTCGGAGATTAATAAAGTATTTTTGAATTGAATCGAATTGAATTAAAAACACTAGCAAAAATTGCGCTGGATACATTAGATTTGCCACAAAAGCAAGATGGGTATCCAGGAGACCTGTATTACACACTATTTTCACACCTAACAAAACTGGGCAACAGTAAGTCAGTACTGTGGATGTGGCGTACTAAATTTAACATCAAAAAGAAGAGAAAAAAAGTGCTGAAAATAACATTAGACAACAGCTCTCAATCACAGGCGTTGCTCACCGTAACCATCCCGTTTTCTGAACTTTTACGAGTTTGAGTTAATGAGGTGGGATGTCGATGTCGGGGAGCATTTCCAGCTCCGTTTTCTAACTAAACCCACTCAAATGTTGCCAATTTCAAAGCAGTTGAAGTAAACTCTGTATTATATATTATTCACACTGGACTAAAATGACCTCTGGATCTGCAGCAGTTCTGAAATTACTCCCCGACATCTGAGTTCAGCACGTTCGTGCTGGATCAGCTAAGTCTCTGTGTTTTACAGTAAATTACCTCGGGTGCTGTGCATTTAATCAAACAATTAACTTATATTTAACATTTAGTTTGAATGTTGAGTTAAAAGCATCCGATCAGACACTCAAGAGTTAGATTTCAGTGAGTACACGTCACGTTTTGACGAGTGACAAAATCAGAAAAATTGAGTATGGTCTATGTCTTAAGTTCCCATGGTAA
Source organism: Cololabis saira (assembly GCF_033807715.1). Lineage (NCBI taxonomy): Eukaryota > Metazoa > Chordata > Actinopteri > Beloniformes > Belonidae > Cololabis > Cololabis saira. The sequence continues at coordinate 18,342,651 of NC_084587.1, read as the reverse complement.
CAGTAAACTTAACCATAAATGTAACCAGGGCTTTCGCATGAAGCTCTAAAAGTTTTGGTTTTGAGCTTGATGAAAGATAAAAAGTCTCATGTGTCATCATCTCATCGTGGCTCTTCTGCTGATCAGGACTTCTTGTCTCTGTGTGAAGCTTAATGTCGATTAAGATTTTGTGTGTTTATCATCTAAAAGCATCAGATATTTACACGTTATGAGGTGGATGTAGAATGAAGCTTTATTATAATGTCACAACATGGACCACAATTTACCAAAATGATGCTGGAAAAGAGGCAGAAAAGGTGACGAGAGAATAAAAAAAAAAGATTCCAGCCCTGACGACGAGCATTCGGACAGGATTAAAATGATTTCATTACTTAAAATGATCAAAATCCCAGACCTCCTCTGTGATTATTAGAAATGACCACAGGTCCCCAGATAATCTCGACCCAGTGTGAACGGGGCACCAGACCATGTCACACTTTACATTATAACTATGTACAACTTGTTAGCACTGTAAAACATGGTGCATGGCGCTTACCTTTTGACCTGCTGGTAAGATTACACTCAGTGTTACATTCACATCTAAATCAAGCTATTGGCAACAATCTAGCTAAGGATTGAACTGGAGTTTCAGAGAAATCCAAATACACATGCACGAGAAGACAATCGATTATTGAGTGAGGTGCGTTGGACTCCGCGATGCTAGGTGGCTCCACACGCACTTTTGCGTTGGCGTTCTTCCGGATAGTTTTTTGTTGTTCGTCTTCTTCTCCTATTGTGTTGATATTCTGGCTTTCGTGGTGTCGTCACTTCCAGAAGGGGGAGTCGGAATAACTCGTAGTAGGACGCATTATCTGGTACTAAAAGCTCGATCTCAAGAGCTTCAGTTCGGTTCGACTACAGCAGGGGTCGGCAACCCGCGGCTCTAGTGCGTGGCTCCTGGAGCTTTTTCAAAAATGTTTGACCTTTTTTTTTTTTTTGTTGTTGTTTTTTTAGTTTTTTTCCTTTTCCTTTTTTTCTTCTTTTTTTCTTCTTTTCCTTCTTTTTTTCTTTTTTTTTCTCTTTTTTTCTTCCTTTTTCCTTTCCTTTTTAAACTCAACATTTCAACTTTTTTCTCTAAATTTTGACTTTTTTCTTGAAATGTTGACTTTTTTCTCGACATTTCAACTTTTTTCCCAAGATTGTACTTCAACATTAATCTCGACATCTCAACTTTTTTTTCGAAATTTTGACTTTTTTCTCGACATTTCGACTTTTTTCTCGACATTTTGACTTTTTTCTCGACATTTTTCTCAAGATTGTACTTCAACATTAATCTCGACATTTCAACTTTTTTCTCAAAATTTCGACTTTTTTCTCGACATTTCAATTTTTCTCAACATTTCGACTTTTTTCTCGAAGTGCATAATGAAAAAAAATAACTAATATAGATACATGCAGCATGTGTTGCCTTCATTCTAAGGCTGATACAAGAATTTTCATTTTTTGCGGCTCCAGACATATTTGATTTTTGTGTTTTTGGTCCAATACGGCTCTTTCAACATTTTGGGTTGCCGACCCCTGGACTACAGGCTGGCTAAGGTGTAAACATGAGATGTGGTGCAGATTTATCACCCAGGGTTCGGCAAGTAGTGTTGGAAGATTCTCGGTAAGTAATTTAGCAAGCTGAAAAAACTTGAGTGCAGATACTAGAACAGTAATTTGCAGATTTACAAGCTCCATGTGTGAGGAATACTTGCAGATGTGGACTTTTGTTTAGTGTGTTTCGTGTCTTAAATTTGGGGACTAAAAGAAGGAGGGGTCCGACGTGGCTCTGGAAGAATTCGTCTGAGACTGTTTGCACAGCTGACCAGCCGTCCCCGAGGGAACACAATATTCAGTAGATGTTTTACACATTTTTAGATGTTTTACACATCTTACACATATATTTTCAAACACACATGAACGTGCATGGATTCTGCCCTCACGGATGTCTTCTGAGACACGATGGTAATCACTCAGGATGAGCCAACAAAGACCTTGCAAACACACGCAGCGGCACGGATCCCCGTGGGAGGCTCACTCTGGGTTGCTGTTGCCCCAACGATTTCTGCTCTGTTTCTCTTTGGTCCGTTGAAATTCCATCCTTTTCTTTCCTCTTAGAGAAAAAACGAGAGTGAGAGAGAGTGTGAGAGAGAGAGGGAGAAGAGGGGAGGCATAAACCAGTAAGAATGTAAATGAATGCCAGATCTCTGCGTTTTTGGCCTCAGTCTTCATCCTGGAATAATTAAAAAAACAACGAAAACTCAGACTAGACACCGATAAGGTGAGAGCGAAGAGAAAGGCTCAAGACAAGCTCAGACCTGAAACCTCTTTTTGCTGCTTTTTTCCTTCTCTTTTTCTACATTTGTTCCCCTTTTCATAAACTCTCTTTGTTTTTCTTCATTCAAAAGGTGTTTTTTAAAATGAAAACCTTGGATGCAGTGGGCGCAGTCCCAACCCAGTCAACCAGAAAGTGAGCTTAGCGTGACTAGAAACGATTTAAATAAGTTGCCCTCTTTCTTTTTTTTTCAAAAACGTGCCTTTCTCAGCACAACGATTAGACTGTTACATTTTCAGAAAAAAAAAAAAAAATCCACAAAAAAAAACAAAACAAATGGGCACAGTCGGCATTTCTGGTTCAGGGTAAATTTGAACAATTTCGGGAAAAACACGATTATTGAATTTTCAGAGTAAAACGAGAAGGTTGATGCCACTCTGCTGGAGCTAGAAGCAGGAAGAGATTAGTTCAGCTTCAGTTGAAGCTCAACCAACGACTGGAAAACAGGGTCCATCCACTGGTAACCAAAGAAATACAACACCAAAAAACAAAAAACACTTTTCTTTTTGCACCATTATACAAACATGTTGCACCATCATGAAGTAATATAGAGTTGCTGGCAGGCTTATGCATCAAGACTTGAAGGTCTGTTCTGTTTGCCTTTGAAATATTAGTCATTTACATACAGTTTTTGCATAATTTTGGGTTATGGGTATAATGTATTTTCTTATCCGCATACAAATACGGAGCTGATTAGAGGTTTAACGGCTTTGCAAATTCGCAGTTCACAACAAAAACAAACAGGTACATTTTATTCCCACGTCACTAGAGTCAGCTTCAAAGATTCGATCACATGAGGGATTCAGATGAAAGCCCAGGTTCGCCGAGCTTTTCGCTGACGCTTCAACGCGGCCTGCGTTTGTGGATCTGTATGAGCTGAAGTTATGAAAAGAGACTCAAAATACCACACGTACATGCAAGCTGATCCAAGCACAGATATGTGTAAATGCGCACCCATTTGACAACTTTTGAGCGGTAAAAATGATCTATCTGGGAGGTTGAGGATGTGTACATACACTATCGTCATCCGTTCAGTCTGTTATCGCTGCAGAAATCTTTGGAAACCTTTGACAATTTTGGGACTAGTTCCTCTCTTTAAATACTTTTTTCCGCTACAGCGGTTGTTAAATGGTAGTTTAACAACATCCGGGTTGTAATGACCAAACTGGCATAATTTCATAGCCTGGATCTGCCAAAAACTGAAAGTGGCCAAATGTTTACACCATCACCGTGGCAGGGGTCACCATGGTAACCAAAAATATGGACGACAAGCTTTTTACAAGACAAAGATGTTAAATTTAACCGAAACTATGACATTTGATCAATAATTTTACAGTTAAAATAAATAAATAAATGCAATTATTATACTCAGTCAGAAGAAGGACAATGTCGATCATCACACTGCACGAAAAGCTGCTAAAGGTTTGCCAAGTGGGTTTAAATTATGATGTTGATGTAAAGTTGGAGCTGAGATGGTTTTATTTGAATAAAACACATTATATTTTTATTTTCCTAAATGCAAATGTCAGTTGTCTGAGATGATTTCCAGTCCCCGGAGCAGCTGAGGTCTGTGTATTTCATTCACTGAGCCGCTCAGATCTGCAGGGTCACCTGACAACGACGGACTCTGATCTTCATCATCACCTTATTTCACATCTTTCAGCACAAAGCTGCAGAATAGATTTTAAGAGACAGAAGTGCTGAAGTGGAGATGCTTTCTCCCTCCATTCACTTCCAAAAAAACAACAAATCTTTTGTGAAAAAGGCCTGGAACCCTTTCTATAGAGGGAATGCGCATGACGTCACAGATTTCAACTTCACAGCGGGTTACGCCCACTGAGTGGCAGCGTAAACTTTCAGTTTGAGCACACTAAAATGGGAAAGAGCTGTTGTGGGATCGACTGTACTCATAGATGTAGCAAGAAATCAGAGTTAGCGTTTTACAGACTGCAAAAAAATTAGCTTAAAGGAGCTTGAGGCTCCTTTTAAGAAATGAGACTCTCTAGCGCCACCCTTCACCACGACGGCCGTTGGGGGTACTGCAGCCAACAGTGAAGCCGGCACGGGAGAACGGGGAGAACGCGCATGCAGCGTCATGTGACGTCACATCCGCAGCCCAGCGCGGGAAATTCGGGACCGAAAACGGTCAAATCATAAAGTTTGGTGTCCTCATTACTTTAATTGCTACAACAAATCCTGCCTTGAAGTAGGACCAAGCGTCAAGACCCTTGTATGCCTTCAAGCTTTGTTTCGTGTATTTCCCCGGTATGGAATATACCGAACCAATCAGAGGCAGTTTTCATGCAATTATTCATGGAGGAGCGCTTTTAAAAACAATCCTATGTGTGTGAACCACTAGATTTACACACTAGTTAATCACAAAGACACAAATTATCCCGAATTATTTAGCCTGCAGTTTACCATGTGGAAAGCGTGACGTACTGTATGTTTGTAATTGTCTACGTTTTTCCTTCAGTGAGTCCAAGTCAAAGCTCTGATGTAATTCAAGCTCTGCAAACAATTACGCGTGGCTTGGACATATCCAAGTGCAGAGACCCGATGTCTTGCTCCGTTTCTGTGTATCCGCATGTATATGTCGGTCGTTCATTTATCGGACCCCCACCCCTCCTTCCCTCCTCAGGAACCACATTTCCAGGCTGCTTGCTCCATTCCAAGCAATTACAGTAGATGTCAGGTCACATGGGCAGCAGCTGGATCCTGTTTTACTGCGCTGCAGTCCGAGCCGAGTGCAGGTCCCGGTTAATGGACTGATCCGAGCGTGGTGGAGGACTGCGCGTGGACACAAACCAGCTGCCCTCTTTAGCTAATTTCATGCATAGAAGAAAAATATATATAAATAAAGGGGCATTTCAATAGATTTGAAAAAAAAGGTTTTTGGTGTGAAGGGCCGTTTCCTGTCTCACCGTAAGTGGTTGTGACAGAACAATTACATCAGCTTTTACACTTACGCGTATAGGCATGTGCATGCATATTCACTCCCAAGGGCATAAATTCTTCCAAAACCTCGTTTGACTCCGCCCTTATTTATTTATTTTTTTTTTTTTTCAAAGGCAACATCCCTCTGCTCTAATGGTTTAGCGTGCATTTTTTAAAGGACAGTCACGCAGATCCTCATCAAACATTTTTGCTTGAAAAATACGTAAGTTTCCAAAGTTTCCAAATTACTTTCAACAAGTCTTGACTCCAGATTAAACAGCAGCCATTTAGTTGTGACCCACATCCACTTAAGGAATAAAACCTTACGCTGCTTAGATCCAGACAAATCCAAGAGCGAACATTATCGGTTTGTCAGCAGCGCACAGCCGTAATCAAAGTCGGTGGGTCAAATCAGCGGCGGGGGTTTCATATAAAGCGGCGGATCGTCGGCCTTAATAAGTGAATATCCTGTCGTTGGCAGGTCCAAATGAGTTTTACTCAAAACCCGCAGAACTTGTAAATGATGTTCAGGGAGTCAAAGTTTGCACAGAAATCCAATATGCCAGGCTGAATTACAGAAAACACAACGCTCCCACAGACACACACACACACACACACACACACACACACACACACACACACACACACACACACACACACACACACACACACACACACACACACACACACACACACACACACACACACACAGGGAAATACATTTTCTGTGAGAATATTTCGCTTTAGCATCGTAGCTTCAGTGACATGCTGCAACATGCACTCACGGCTTGTTGTGATGTTATCAAACTGTGGAAGACCAGGTTTTATTCCAATTTGAAACCTCTGCAGGGGATACGTTGGGAACAATGCTTTTCACTCCCCATATTTAGTGTTGCATGTGTACATAGTTGCGTGTCAGCCACAATCAGGACCGTGGGACTGCAGAGATCACGGGTCTTCTTTCGGTGTTTTCTTTGGGTGCCTTTCAGGATGGAGGGCATTTCAGTTTTTCCAGTGACGGATAGGACTTGTTTTTTACGGACTTTTTACGCGACTTGGGAGCATACTGGTCCCAAAACGAGTCCCTCTGGGCACCCTAATGGACACTCTATAAATGTCAGGGGCTGGTGAAAGGATGGACTCTGGCCTGGTGTCTGGTGGAAACCTAGCTCCTGCTGCAGACTTTGATCCAAATTTTGCGTTTTCTGGGTCTTCCGTGCTGAATGTTAGCCCCTGAAAGGCACCGGTGGAAGCCGAGGTATTTTAACATGTGGTGCAGAAACAGGAAAACGAGCCAGTGGAGATGGATTTCACAAGTTTCCTTTGGTGCCTCTGACATTCCCTCTGGGATTTGTCTTCTGGGACCTTTGCACAACCCACAACCATCCACCACCCCCCTCCATCAGAAGTAGGACGTCAGGAGAGTATATGGGGCTGAATGGGAAAAGCAAATACCAGGCTGAGAAAAACATACATGCACAAAAGAGATGTAAGGAAAAATAATCATGAAACACCTCTGAAAACGGCTGATTCTTATTCCTGAAATCATGAAAAAAGACTGATGATTGTCTGAATAACGGGAGGAGGAGAAGTGGTACACTTGTCCATAAGCTTTCGAGTGCATCACTAAACTCTTTTCTCACATTGATCTTTATATTCTTAGACGTTTGCTCCCTTTAACTGGCTCAGAGGTGAGAATTTTGAGCCATCACATCTTGAGTTTGTGCTTGGTCAACAAAAAGGCCCCCGTAACGCAGAAATGACTGGAAAACCGACATTCTGCAGAAACAGTGATGTGTTTTTAATCAGAAACTGTGGGCAGAACAGACACTGGCAAAAGAAACAAACCAAGAACAAAAGAAAACTGCGGCTTTAATGTTTGCAATGAAGATGAGGTTTTGGAAGAGGAGGACGGGAACGGATGGAGATGCATGGTTGAAATACACATGTGTGAACTTAGCTGGACACGAATTCGAGGGTTGTGTGTTTACTGTACAGTCCACCATCCCATTCTTCCTCTCGCACCCACCCCACATCTCACTCTTTCCTGTAGTTCCCCCGTAGTCCCCCTCACCCCACTTCACTCAACTTGCCAAACATCGATCACGCCAGCATCAACATTTGCTCTGCGTGTTTTTTTAAGGGCTTCCCACAAAAACGTCCCTCCATTATGGAGCGATGTTTAAGTCCCGCTCATCTGACCGATGCTGGAATTGTAGTGATGCGCTTGGAAAGCTCCCCAAGTTTCCAAAACAGACGCCTGATGGAGGGGTCTCTATCTCCAGAGCTGAGGAGGCAGGGTTTGAATTGGTTTCCCCTGCAAAACTGCAACTCCTTTTTTTAGGAAACTACTCACACTGTATACAATCTGTATGCATAGTACTGTTTTGTGACAAATGTGTATTGTAATTATTTGTCCAAACTTGCATTGATCCCACAAGAATCCATGGCCGAAAAGCTGAGTTTGGTCCAACTTTACACAAATTCAAGTGTCCCAACAAAGGATGTGTTACTCTGAACTGGTCGCATCAGAACAAGCATGTTAAAAACCATGAAGCAGAAGCTGGTTTCACACTTCTTTCATTTTGAATTCCTGGCTGCCTCCCTGGGAGCGAAGGAATGAGGCAGGTACTTTCGTTTATTTATGCACTACAGCAAAAGCAGAGTAGAAATAAACCCCGGCTGAGGTGGTAGGCTGCATGGCTCCGCTGCACACCTCTATGTAATAAAAAAGGGGATAAGAGAAGCATCTGCACATAAAACCGTGCAGCGTACAGTGGATATGTGGCCTAACCTTAGATTTACAGGCTAAACCTGTCCAATAAGTTGGACCAAAACAAAGAGTCGAGTGTCTTAACTTGTTAGAACACAAAAACAAAGAGAAATGTTAAGAAATGTCAGATAAATATTACGAATGTATTTACTTTGGCAAATATGTTTGATTATGTCTTTATGAAGATAGTTTGACCTTTTAAAACACCTCAGTGTCTGAAGAGCCCCAACAACTATATTAAAATATACTAAAACTGGTAAAATTCTCCCCCCCAAAAATTGCAATTATTGTATTATTGGGAGCATACAGTATATTTGAATGTGTAAAATGAAAAACGACTGTATGTAACTGTAAACACAATTCAACCCTGAAACTGTCTTTGTGGGTGCAGTCTGGAAGTGTACAAAACAACGAGGTGCACATCTTTGCAGGTGTACTTGACATTTTGCAAACTTTGCAAAACAAATGAGTCAGACACAACTTTGTTCTTTGTTCGCCAGTAGCTCATGCAAAAATGTTTTTCTTGCTCAAACAAGAAGAACTTGAAGATGCTCATGTTTTTACTCTGAACTCCAACTGCGGATCAAACCGCATGGGCTCAGCCCTGCCTCGCTCCGTTCAAAAAGAAACATCTCCCAATTGTCTCTGTTGCCGTATCATGTGGCCGGCAGGAACGGGTCTGGTTGGTTTCTGAAGCAACCAGTAACAGTAAAGTCAGCAGAGGAAGGGAGAGGCCAAATAAACTGCTTACTGCAAAGAGAAAAATACAGTTTTACAGATTTACAGTCCAACAGACACGAAGAGGCTTTTCTGTCGCAATCAAAGGCAAATGTCTTTATTGTGGTGCTTCATCCAAGAGGAATCAAAATAGCATGATATGGGACCATTAGAGGGATAAATATTTTATTTCTCTGAAGTGACAACAAACTAAAATGATCAACATGTCACAACCCAATCTCTGTTTACGTTCCTCCACAAGTCTGAATAACTGAAACGCAGAGGTGGGTAGTAACAAGTTACATTTACTCCGTTACATTTACTTGAGTAAGTTTTGGGAAATTTTGTACTTTTAGGAGTAGTTTTGAATCACTATACTTTTTACTTTTACTTGAGTAGATTTGTGAAGGAGAAACTGTTACTCTTACTCCGCTACATTGAGCTGTTACTGTTACTTTTCTTTTATCCCTTTTATCCGCGTACACGTCAATCTCATGACATCACTGGGCGATTCTTTGGGAAAAATGTTTGTTTTTGCATGTTTTGTCACATTTACACAGACTCAAACACACACAGAGAGTTTATATGAGTCCATGGGCTTGTTCTAGTTCTGGTTAAAAAAGAAAAGTACAAAGGATTGATATTTTGTGCTACTTGTGCTTAATTTATTTTTTTATTCTGTTATTATTTTATACATTTTATTATTTATTAAAGTACTTGAATTTACTTTAAGATTATTTTAATTTAAGCTATTTTTTTATTAATTCTAATTTATTTTATTATTTTATTGATTTAATTTGCCTGAAGATGATTATTTTGTACTTTTGCCTATTTGAATGGTTGTGTTAAAAAAATAAATCAGACGTTACTCAACAGTTACTCAGTACTTGAGTAGTTTTTTCACCAAGTACTTTTTTACTTTTACTCAAGTAATTATTTGGATGACTACTTTTTACTTCTACTTGAGTCATGTTATTCTGGAGTAACAGTACTTTTACTTGAGTACAATTTTTGGCTACTCTACCCAGCTCTGCTGAAACGGCACAAACTGTTCAGATTTTTAGAGGCCTGTGACATCACAGACCGAGATCATCACCCAGCCTTTCTGTCTCTTTCTTCCTCCAGCTTCACTCAGAAGTCACAAAACTGTAACACCAATGTTAAACACTTCCACTTTGTGGAAAGAAATCTGGGGAAGGGGTTGTGAGGTGGACATGAGTGGTAAAAAAAACATTTTCAAAGACTCTGCGGTATCTCTGTGATATTTGACCGAGGTATGCCACAGACATTTTTTATTAGAAAAACTATCAGCTTTTGAACAAAGTGCATCAGGCCCCATTTGTGTAATTTTGAGGACGAGCGCCTAAAGACGTTCCCAGGACGTCCTCCTGCACCCAGATGGCGACCAAATCCCCCTTCGGGCTGTGGGCCAAAAGCCAGGCTCCTCCAGGACAGCTGACAATTTCACGCTCGTCCCTGGGCAACTCGCTGAGGTTTCCAGTCACAACATTACAGTACATCACACTGCCAGAGCAAACGCTGCATTTTACTGATACTGAAAATTGTAATTAGTTGGTCTGGACGTGGGTCTATAAAAATTCCACACACGAATTACGCTCGGCGGAGACGTCAACAGGACGCGGAAGAACGACCGGGTGATTGACAAGTCAGATTACAACTCCAGGAAGTTTATTTATTCATTCAAGGGGGACTGCTTGTTAGTTTTAGTTCTGGTTTGAACTCTCTCCTGGCTGCCGATGAGACTTTACAATGCTTCAATTTTGCCAAAGGTGAATTTACAAGTTGCTGCAGAAAGTTGTGGAGAGAATTAGCATATGTTAGGACATGTTTGGTGTGCAGCTGTAACGACGCCTAAAGCCATGAATTAAAGCCTTGGACTCCAAAGAAGACGAGATTCTCATGAAGGGAGGTTCAGCAACTCCACCAGTCAACCTTCATCTTGTTTTCATTCTTTCCCGTCGTCCCACGTCTCAGGCACGTCGCACCTTTCATCTCCCCCTCACATCTCCACGTTCATTACTCGGTTTTTCCTCTGTGACCCTTTGATTTCTGCTCTCAGAAGCTGCATTAAACATCACTTTGCCCATTTGGACCAGAATGCGTGAAGAGCCGGCACGTTGCTGCTCTGCAGCCAAATGTGTAATTGAGCTATTAGCAGCTGCTCGAGCCGGATCTTAAAACACATTCACATGTTCCATTAGGAGCTGCACTCAGGAGCCGGCGATGGAGTGACTGGCTCCAGATGTTTCTTTACAGAGCAGGACGGGAAAAAAAAAAGAAAAATCCTCAAAGCGCACAACAGGGAGAAGATGAGATGTGCTTTCTGCCACAAAGTGACGCATGACAGTAGTGGCTAGTTATCATGGATACCCTAAAAGGAGCTGTGTTTTTTACCCAGCTGTCGGGTCGTATTTAATCAGACTTGTCTCCCTTTGCTAAATCCTCATGAGTGATCATGTTCTGTGTGCGCTGCCCGAGCGATAACGCCCCACTGATTATATTTTGGCTCTGGGAGAGTGTGCACTTTGGTCATGATTAACTTTAAAGTTGCGATGGAAAAGATGTAAACAGTATGCAGTTCGGAAACGGAGCAGATCAACTGTTCCTGCCGGGGATCTCGTCGTAAAATCAATCATTGTGTTCTGAAGTGTTTACGTGCGCATTTGTTTGTGCCAGTTGTGAAGGATTGACTTCTTTTTCAGAGAGAAATTGGCACCTGATTAGCAGTGTAAGAACTACTGCCGGGAAACTCTGTCCAAGCCAAACAGCTGTGCTCTCAAGGGAAAGTTATTACTGGCGCTGCTGTCTTTAGGCAGTTCATGTAGAATCAAGCTTTGCAAACTTTTCTCTCATGACTCAGGATTTCTCTTTTCCAGCTGCCGCCTCAGCCAAGATGAAGATGACTGCTCATGCTTTTAATTTTATCATGTTTGCATTACTTTGACATTATTATAATATTATTTTTATTATATAAGTGAGGATCCAGTGGGGAGCCTTGATGTTTCAGATTTTTGGGAAACTTTAAGAGGGAATATTGTGAAGAAAAACATCCCTCTTTTTTAGTGCTTGTTTGGTTCTCTGAAGTGACAATCGTTTTAAAAATCACACACAACTTTCTGACTTTGTTCAGATTTGTAAGGTTTTGTTGCATCCTAGATCCAGATTGAAGTAGAAGTATGTCAGGTTATGTTACTGTCATCATCATTTGAATTGAAAGGAGGCGCTCTTACGTTCACCTTCAGATATTTTACTCTACCTCAAAACTCATCTAAATCTCATAACTATGCTTCACTGCTCCGTGTTCATAGGTCCTTCTCTGCAGATTCCTTATTCCTCCACTTGTGTTTGGTGCCACATTTGTTGAGAGCGCATGTTTGTTCATAAAACCTAACATGCATTTGAGAGAGTCAGAAAAGTGTGCAGCTCCCCATCTGAACTGAACCTGCATGCTCATGCTCTGCTCTCCAGTTTGGGCTCTTCTCCTTCTTCTTTTCCTCCTTGCTCAACCATTTCCTGTGCACTTCTGGAATTCCTCCTGGTGAAGTTTCCCCACTCAAACTTGGATGTCTGTGCGATGACCTCGTCTACAATAGTTGCAACATCAGCAACGTCTCTACCACCATTTCTGAAGCAGAATGTCTGAGTGAGCTTGGTTGTGAGTTTGATTTATTCATGAACTTGCTTGTGATGATGCTTCAATCTTTTCATAAATTCTCCTGGATTCTCACTCTTTCGTCTAGGATTTCTTTAAGGCATCCCCCTCCAGATATATGCAGCTTCCTTGCAGGTGCCCTCGTTTTACAGCATTCCCTCCAGAAAACGGGTTCAGTAGATCACGTCTAATATTTTATTTAATTTCAGTTTTATTAAGAGTATATAACATAAAACCTGAGTTATAAAGACCCTGAATCCACCGAAGGGTCGTCTAATTCCATCAATGTAACCCAAATTCAGCAAAAGTGCAAAAACACTTGCAAATACAACATTACACCAGTGATGATCTCAGTAAACTGCTGTCTGTGTTAATTTTGACCGTGTAATTATTGTTGGTGGTTTTAACATTCATGTGGACAACTCTCAGGACAAAGGGACTAAAGACCCGAGTATCACTCTGGACTAGGGATGCAAATTATCGATTATTTCATTAATTGATAGTTGATAACCTTATCGATCGATCATTGATTAGTTGATAAGCGGCGTTTTTCCCCCCATCTGCGATACAAACATAATTTTTTTTGCTTATATAAAATACAAAGGACATTTTAATGTATTCCTTAATCAAATATTTATTTGATACAAAAGTAACAAAAAGACATTTTTGTACCAAAAGGAATATAATATAAAGTGCACTTTATTTTATTTAAGGCGATTTAAGGCGGAACCATAATTCAGGCTTTAGGGGAACATATCGGAGAACAACCAGAAGAATATAGAGTGGATTAAAAATAAAAGTTAAGCACAGAGCTACATGTGTCTCCCGTCTGGGCCATTGCAGACTCATTGCCTGAGCATGATATTACCAAAACCAAACATATCCGCCGTCTCTTTCTTCTGTGCGCGCCGCGGCGGCAGCGTGTTGTGTCGCATTAAATGTGGTCCGGGCGTAATACCAGCTGGTGAAATTAAACGAAAAAAATAAAAAAATAAATAAATAGATTAATTGTAATCGTTAATTTTAATCGGGTAATTTCATAACGGCAATTAATCGAAAATCGATTAATTATTAACATCCCTACTCTGGACAACTTTGAGCTGACTCAGCATGTAACATAGACCACACACAATGGAGGGGACACTTTAGACTTAATGATCTCTAAGAGTTTGTGTCTGATGTGGGCTGTCTGATCATTCATACTGATTCCTTTCTCCAAAGACTCAGCAGCACACAGCACTGAGACTACTTTGACCAAAGTGTTTAATGACATATGCCTGAATAGAAACGTCTTAGTTTTACTGGATCTCAGTGATGCATTGAAAACCGTAGACCACAGTATGTGACTTAAACAACTGGAGAAATGGGCGGGTCTCTCTGGAACTGTACTAAACTGGTTCAAAACAGATAATAATCACATGTGGAGTTCCCCAAGGTTCCATCCTGGGGCCTCTTTTGTTTAACATCTACATGCTCCCTCTGACATAGATTATAAAGAAATAAACTACCATAGCTATGCAGATGAAATGCAGACATATATTACAATGTCACCAGGAGGCCGAGGCCCTGTAGAGGCTCTTGGTAAATGTATTGAGGAGATTAATGACTGGATGTGTCACAACTTTCTCCAGTCAAACAAAAACAAAACTCAGGTAATTGTCTTTGGAGCCAAAGAGAAACGATCACAGGTCACCACAGAGCTTCAATCTATACACCTAAAAACCAACAACCAGGCCAGAAATCTGGGTGTAGTGATGGACTCAGACCTAAATTTGGAAAAACACATTAAGACAATAACAAAGTCAGCCTACTATCACCTTAAGAATATATCAAGGTTAAAAGATCTGATGTCTCAGCAGGACCTGGAAAAACGATGCACTATCCATGCATTCATCTTTAGTAGCTTGATTATTGTTACAGAATCTTTACAGGTTTGCCTAAAAAGTCAGTTAAACAACTGCAGCTCATTCAGAACCAAAAAAGTGGACCACATCAGTCCAGCTCTGAGGTCTTTAAACTGGCTGCCTGTCCGTCAGAACTCTTTAAAGTTCTGATTCTGGTCTATAAAGGTCTGAATGGTCCAGGACCAGAATACATCAGTGACCTCCTGACCCAGTATGAGCCTTCCAGACCCCTCAGGGTATCTGGATCTTTTATCAGTTTCCAGAGTCAGAACCAGACATGGAGATATTTCGTTCAGCTACAGAAAGCCTCCCAGAAAGCCTCAGATCAGCTGAAACACAAATCCAGGTTGAACACACCTGTTCTCAGCTGCCTTTGATTAAAGATCCAAATCTGCACTGATACTTTTAAGCTCGGGTTTCAAAGCCTGATCATATTTTAACTGCTGATTTTATCTATTGCTCTTTTTTCTTTGTTTCTTTTTGTTTAAACTTTAAATCAAGCTTTATATTTCTGCTCTGCAATGTTTTAACATCTCTGTAAAGCACTTGGAATCACCTTGTTGTAATTGTGCTATATGAATAAACGTGCGTGCGTGTGAAACTGCTTCAAAAAAGTGCTGTGTCACCAGTGCAGTCTCCTTATTCGAGATGCCAACTTCACATCACCGCTACAGAAATAAAATTGCAGTAATTTATCAATTTGACATTAATTTCCATTAATTATAAATTCTGTTTCTAAATAGCTTGTAAAGGTTTTCTAAGTTGTGTTTTGAAATGATTTGCTAGAACCTGTGAGTCAGTCAGCTGTCACTTAATAAGTGCTAATAAATAAGGAAGAGCTAAAATGTTTACCCATGTTTGAGTCACTGCTGCCTTGACAACCGCATGTCTCATGAGAAAACATGTGTCAGCAAACACAAAAAAATACTTAAAACTTTTCAAATCAACTGGTTTTTTTTAATTAGTTTTCCAAAAAATGTGATCTGATCTTCATTTAAGTCCAAATAATGAACAAAAGCTTGAAAACAAAGTGCTTGAGTTGGTATCATACACAAACATAATCTATTACATAATTATTGAAAACACCCATTAAATAACCACAGTGCTGGAGTTGAAAGAAGGTAAACCCTAAGGGGCAACAGCTGCTTAAACCTCAATTGCATAACATTTGTTTGTTATCCAGGAGTATATTAAGGAATATTTTATAAAAGAATATTTTCCTAAACTGGGGAAATTAATTTTCATCTTGATGGTACAAGTGGGCCAGTCCCAGTCATGATGCTCCCTCCACCGTACTTCACTACTGGGACGATGCTTCAATGTTTCTTGAGTGGTGATGACCTTTTTGTTTCATAGCTGAATATCTTTTATTTTCAACAGTTTGCTCCTGGGAAAATGTTTTCCCAGGAGCATTATGGATCCCCAAGTGGCTTTTTTGCAAACATCAGGGGAGCAGTGATGTTTTTATTGCAGAGCAGCAGCTTCCTCCCTCGTGTTTTACAATGACCACGCTTGCCTGGTTACATCTGTTAGACTCGTGAACGGAGGTGTTTGCCAGTTCCTGCGATGTCTTCAAGCGTTCAGCTTCTACTCGTAGGTTTGTCTTCATCTCACAGAGGATTCTGCTTCGTGCCTTTGAAGTCCCCTTCAAGCCACCTCAGCAGTTTGAGATTCCCCCCATCGTTTGTTCAGATCAGGGACCCTTGATCGCATCGCTTCAAAGATCACATTTTTTTTGTGAGGTACGGATCACATCACAGAGGCTTTTTATGAAAATTGAAAATTTGGAGTGTGTTTTATTCATCAACATAGCTCTAAACCACAACTCCAAACTCTTCGCATTAACTGAACTCCAGATGTGCAAACTACTGACTCCAATAATCATTCATTAAAGTTATTAAGCTACGGTTTCATTTATTATTTTCCCCTCAAGACCCTGAAAATATCATCGACACAATAGTCAAGGGGCAACTTTATAAAAGAGCCTCCGTTAAGACTTTTGCTCACATGTCTGGGTAAAGTTTGACAACCTATTTTTTTTGTTAGAACAAATCTATGGAAGGAATTTTAAGGGTGTTGTCATCTTGAATTTTTTATCTGGAGACCACTAGAGGCGCTAGAATATTCAAGTTCTCAATTCAGGCATATGGTCAGTTTTGGTCAACGTGTACAATTTGTATGCATAATTGTCAAGATTATACGACGGAGTATTAGGGCCAAACAAAGAAAAAAAAGGAAATTACGAAAATAAAGTCATAATAATATGAGAATAAACTCGTAAAATTACGAGAATAAAGTCATAATGTCGCAAGAATAAAGTCGTAATATTACGAGAAAAGTCGTAATATTAAATATATTATAAATATATAAATATAACGTCACAAGATGCTCAATATTCAACATTTTAACACACTCTTCCTGTTAGAGTTCTCATAAATTAACACTTTATTCTTGTAATATTACGACTTTATTCTCATAAATTAGGACTTATGTCGGTTATGGTTACGTCGTAAGATTAAAACATTGTATATCTAAGGAAATATATAAAACAATACTAAAAAAGCCTTTATGAATCATATTGTAATAATTTAGCCAATATTGGATACAAAATATCACTTTTTTATAGACGTTTTTGACACGGGATTTCATAGAAAATGTGTTTCACTGTAAAAAAAAAAACAAAAAAAACCCTGCCTACAGTATTATGTGTGTGTTAAAAACGCCTATAAAAAAGTGATATTTTTTAACCAATATTGGACAAAATATAGCAATACAATTAAAAAAAAAAGGTTTTTCAATTGATGTTTTATCCATTTCCCTAAATATAAAATCTTGAACATTGAAGATTTCGCATATAAACTGTACATTTTGACCATTATTATGACCATATGCATGAATTGAGTATTTGAATGTTACAGCGCCTCCAGTGGTCATCAGAAAAAAAATCCAAGATGACAACACCCCTATTATTCCTCCTAGGGGTTCCTTCTAACAAAAAAATAAGGTTGCCAAACTTTACCCAGAAGCGTGAGCATAGTTATCAATCTTAGGGTTTGCCCCCTGACTACAAAGTTACCATACAAGTTCTTCTTTGAGAGATAAACTGATTCTGTGTCAGGCAATGAGGTTTAAGAAGCCCATCCTCTCATCTGTGCTTCGTTAACACTTGACTTCATATTGGTTTGCGGGGTTCTGATATCTGGGCTAAACTGCTCCCTAAGCAGTCAACTCAACGACAGACGTAAGTACTGAACAGACAGACGCTGGCGGTCACCACATCACAGCTCCAGCAGTAGGTAATCGGCGCCTGGGGATTGTATTTAATGACGCATTCATCGGGGTGGCTTATGTGCCTAACGAGGCTGATGTGGTTGACATCTGCTCGCAGAGCCCATCCAGTTGGATGAAGGACAAGCGTCGTGTAAACAAGAAGTGGGACAACAAAAACAGCAGCGCCGCCTGTGATATCTCTGATCTCTGAACAGCCTGGATCGCTGTAGCGCTGATTCCACTGGACCTCGTTGGGTGTGATGCCGGCAATCGATGTTTTGCTGTAAACACGCGGGGAAATAATACAGCTGTCTCCAGGCTCGTAATGTTGTTTTTCTATCAATAATAAATGATTGTCGGTAGTTATATTAGCAATTCAAAGGGATTTCAAGTGTCATGTCACATCTGTTGATATTTGAAGAAACCATCGATAAAATATGAGGAACTGCTCTGTCCGCCTGCTTTCATTCCAGCTTCCAGAGAAAACACGCCCCATCACGTGTGCAAACGTGTTGATTGGATCTCAGTGAAATTCAGTGTCACGGTGGCTCGACACGTTCATTCATTCTGACGCCAAACAGGCTGCAGGAAGCCACTGCGCATGCTCAGCAGGCTCATTCATATGCAAAAAAATACCATTTATGGCATGAAGTGGGCGTGTAGAGGGCGGGATATGAGGCGGATTCACCTGCGCAACCTTCCAGCTGGACTGTGATTTATAAAAGGAACATTACGTGCAAGTCTGCGTGCACGCAGTTTTATAGATCCGGATTTTTTTTTGCGCCCGGCATTTTCGGCTTTTGAGTGTACGTGCAATTTTAGTATGACTCCTACACAGTCCATTTTAAATGAGGCCCCAGGTTTCTAACAATGTACTCATGACATGTTGGATGGCGGATGGTGTTGAGAGATATTCACGCAATGTTCTCGGTTTTAAATGGCATAAAATCACTTACTCTACCTTTAGCTGTCGATATCACAGCAGGGACGAAGCAACGCCAGTCTTTTCTTTGTTTCCCACATCCATTTCGCTGTGTGTGGTTTTCTGTCTCCCCCTTGTATTTCAGGATCCGTATGTTGCCGGGGCAACCAATTATTTACCTGGTAATTACCTGGGAAAATCACTTACTAAGAGATGACTTCCCCAGGTGCTTACCGGGTAAAGGAAGAAAGAAAAACTAAAGCCAGTCAGACTAAAACAACGATCAAAAGATTTTTTTAAATTATATTCTATAAAACATTTTATTGTTTACATTTATTAACTGTTCTCTGATATAATAACCCTTTATCCTGTATCACAATATTTATTTAATATTGGCAATTAAAAATTGACTCGTCAGTGTACCGCTCATACTGTATACCATGTTGCAATGGGCCGCTTCAGTGGGAGGTCGGTCTCAGTTAGGGCTTTTTGAACAAACCGGTTCCAGTGGTAGTTTGGTTCTAGTGGCAGTTTTTAGCTTTCCGATTGCCGACTCGGTGCCAGGAAAACTGCTGCTGCGCTGGCCGCCAAACTTGGGCCAGATGCCAGAACCACTACGGCGGGGGGCCTGATTATGTAACCAACCAAAACAATGCAGAAACCATATTTAAACAACCTCTGTGATTTTAAAACATGCATCACAGGGAAATTCAGATTTGACAATGTCATCAAAAATACTTTCTGTGTGGAGTTTGCATGTTCTCCCCGTGCCTGTGCCTTCCTCCCACAGTCCAAAAACATGCATGTTAGGTTAATTGATGACTTTAAAAATTGCCCATAGGTGTGAGTGTGAGTATGCCTGGTTTTCCGTTTATATGTGGCCCTGAGATAGACTGGCGACCTGTCCAGGGGGGTGAACCCCTGCCTCTCGCCTGTAATGAGCTGGGATAGGCTCCAGCAGACCCCCGTGACCCTGCAAAGGATAAAATGGGTACAGAAAAAGGATGGATGGATCAAAAATATGTCTACTGTACAGCAAACGTGTGGCGCTGAAACCATTCACTTTCATCCTGAAATATAAAAGTCGTCAATATTGATGGTGGAAAGTTGCATGAAGTCAACTCCAAACAAAATTAAAATAGGGCCAGAATCAGCAGTCAGTGTTTCCATTGCAGTGTGTTTTTCTTTTTAAAAGCCTAACTCCTACTTCTCTTTCGTATCTACCGGCATCAAATGTTATTCAGTGGTAAAGCCCTGATGTAAAGCAGTAGTGTATAATGATGATTAAGTACTGTTTTAGCACAACTATATTATAGTAAAAGAGACGTGCAAATGCAAAAAAAATACGTTTCCATTTGCACTATCGACATGACTGTGAAACCCCTTTATGAAAGTATAAAAAGGATTTTGTGATATTTGGCAGATTTTTTTATTAGATGTGTTTCAGTTATAGGTCTTTCTTGCACATTAAAAGTCATGAACTCAATATTCATTTAGTTAAACGATTTAATTTTTGGTTTTGGCTAAAATACCTGCAGGACGGGCTATCTAATAGTTTAAGTCTAAATTTTTTCAAGTAAACTCACCATGTAAATAAGATTTTTGAGAAATTGACACTCAGCACTGATCTGAGCCTCCAGACAGAGTTAACTGTTAATTTTTGCTCCCATCAGACTTGCAACCCTGGTTTCCCCTGATGCCACACATGTGCTCCGCTGCTGCCAACGTTGCCACATCAGTGTGTCCGTCTGTCTGCATGCCAACCCTTACAGCCACCCGCCCCCGGTGACGCTCCATCTGCAGCTCTGCAGCATTCATCCTAACCCTTTGGAAGTGGTCAATAAACCTCCTTCAAAACACTCAACATCAAAAAGCTGTAAAACCAACGAGACATTAACAGAAGAAATGAGCAAAGATGTTGCTAAAGTATCTCGACGAATGACTTACGAGAACAGTCATTGCGAATAAAGCGTTTAATGATTTGGAGAAATGAATTAAAACGTGGAAGCGAGTTTTGACAGATTTTATCGTAGTTATTCACTCAGAAATCGGGCCTCCGGTGCTGTTTTGTCTGATTTGTTCCAGATGTAGCTGGAAAATCTATCGTCCCTTGTGGTCAGTGAAACCTCTCAACTGAAGCAGCTCCTCTTTTGCCAGATGCACCTGAAGACTTGAAGTTAGTAAAGACAAAGGTCGTTGTAGCGCAAAGCCTGCATCGCACATTACTTTTACTCCACCCGGTTTGAGGTTTCCACCGGACTGCATTCTGCTCGCTTCATTTTTTCTCATCACAGACAGTTTCCACATCTCCCACACATCTCTCCGTGGAGGTCTATCCATGATTAAAACCATTATGACCTTGCAGAATTTCAACTAATTTTACAACTGCCAGACGTTTATTTATGACACATTATAGTTGATGAAATTAAAAAAGTTTTTTCGCTCTCCTCCTCTCCTTTTGATAATAAAACACAGAAAGATTCTGTGTGCAGCTGAAGGCTTTAGCTTCCCAGAGAGGCTTCGTGTAAACTGACAGAGCTCACTTAGAGAGAAACTGATTCACATTGTTGGCATGCGCGATTCCCCGCATTAAATCCCTCAGAGTGATCCACCTCTTTTCCTGCGAACATAAACACATTTGGATAAAAAAAAAAAAAGGATCTTTGAGTACTGACACAAGTCATCAATAGCTATGACTAACATGAAACCAAGGAAATGGGGTGTAATGATGTCCCAAACCAAAGCAAACAGGAGTGACAACACAGTCATTCATATTACACCCTATCAGAGTGACACATCTTCACTTGGAAACTCATTTTAACTTGTGTGGAACAAGTTTATTTGTCCTGTTACACGGTTTATGTTGTTCCATGAAGATCATATTAATTATTAAACAAATTAAAAAAAGTCACCATGTTTTCAACTCAAACAAGAACTGAGCCAGAATTCAGAAGCAAAGTGCTCAAAGTTGTGTCCAAACAAAACACGCTCTGGGGGAAACTTGAACAAACTAGACCACAAAACATCCAAGAAAAATGTCCTTTGGCCATACGGCACAGCGCCTCGTTTGGAAAGAGAAAAAGACAAGTTAATACAGCAAAACACCTCTTCTGAAGTGCGGAGCATGGTGGTGGAGGGTTGGTGGTCTGGGCTTGGTAGCCACGGCACATGGGCGTCCTGCACTCATTGAGCCAACTATGGATTTGTCTGTATATTCAATTACTGTAAAACACCAAATAAAGGCCAGGGCGTTTATTTGCTTAAATCGCTCAAATCAACAAATCTTATTGTGAATCTTCGATCTAGCCTGCTAGCCCTAGCCGCAAACGGCTTCTCGTCAGTTATGACCTGATACAACTCTTTTCCCATCACTCATATAATCTTCCTCAACTCACGCTGGTGTCTGACACGCTTGTGAAGTATCCAAGCTAAGGCAAAAGAAAAGGTCAAAAAAAGGAGTGGATAAGAAGTGGCTACAAGCTCACCTCTTTCCCCCTCCTTTTCTTCCCTTTGTCTTTGATACACAAGCCGCTCAACTTCTTCACACGTGAGTGAGGTCACTCTAAAATTAAATAGATAGTCACACACTTTTCAATTCGTTTAATGTTATTTGTTTGTGTTTAGGTCGGCTATATTTGCATACGGTAGAATACAGTAGAATTTTTTGTTCACCAGAAAAACAACGTTTGACACAGCCTTTATTTGGGATGGGCGTTTAATATAAAAATATTTTGCTACACCCAACAGCAAATTGGGATTCATTATTTGAAGTTGTACGGTAGAGAGAAAAGAACTGGGCCTAAAATCGAGCCCTGAGGAACCCCGTTGCATAGAGCTGAGGAGTATCGGCCTGTATTTTCTCCCTGTCGTTGCTCAGCACGATGGCTTAACTGTGCCTTCGATTTCTTCCGGTCTCCCAGGATTTAATTTGATCTATCCATTTTCCACAGCTCACACAGGAAAAGTGAAAATGTGTCCACTTAACAGGAGAATGTTGTTTTGTTGATATCTGGTTGAGTTTAGATAGCCACATCCGTCAAGGTGAGCAAAAGAAAACAGCAGGTGTAGACCAGTCTTAGGCCCAAACAACCTCCGTCACCCGAGTCCTTTCCTGACCTTCTCTCTGGGTCACGTCTCTGGTTCTGGCTCATGTACCATCATGTCAGGTTAAGAGACTTTGGTTATGTCACCTGCTTTTATGATAATACGTCGATAATCACCAGAACTTTATCTCTTCGGTCACATTGTGTGAAAAGAAAACATATCCAGCCATTTGTTGACAACGACTGTATTGCAACTTTGATTAATTGTTTTAGTCGTCGCTGCTTTGGGACTCATCCTTCAAGGTGTCTCACTCGTGATCCTCGAACTCCACAGAGGGCAAAAGTCAAGGCTTTACGCTGTCATCAGAGATGCTGCGAGGCCAGCAAGCCCCTCACCTCTCCGTGTAAACACGCCGGCTTGTTCAGCCCTCCTCGTAGACAACTGGAGCCATTACGAGCCACCGCAGAAACCCAAGGCTCTCTGCTTATTAAAGAGTGGCTTCAACCACAGTCGGTTTCCTAAGCCCCTCTACCCCTTCCCCCTCCAGCCCGCCCTCCCTTTCTCCTCCGATCTCATTCTTTGTGGGTTTCTAGTTGGCGAGCGCGAGGCGTCACGAAGGCCAACTCTTACTCTCGCCATCTCTCAGTTTTTCCCCTTTCTTAATGCTCCCTGTCTTCTCTCTCTTGCTTTCCTTCCTTCCTTCCTCCCTTCACTCCCTTCTCGCCGGACCGGGCGTTGATGGGAGTTGGAGGTCTCGCCAAGGCTCATGTCAGGGGGAAACAATGAGGTGTGGGTTTGAGATGAAAAACACGAGAAGCCGAATACGTATGGACTCAAGCGAGCATGTGCCACGGCAACGGCGCGAGCGTAAGCCAGCCAGAGTGCGGTCTGTAGGTGCGGCCCGGGAGGATTTCTACCCACGGAGCCATTTACCTCACACAGTCAGAACCTGCTGAACTCCACACACTCGCGGGGAAGTTCATCCAGATGCTTCCCAGAACAATTAAACAGCCATATTGAATGTCTCCATCCTTAGTTTTTTTTCTTTCCCTCTCCCGTCTTGTCTTTTTCCAGGAGTATTTGACTTTGGTAGGAGATAAATAACCACGACTATAGAAGCAGCGATGGTGCTGAGGGTGATTTTTACGACTGGTTTGCGGGTGTGGGAGGAGAGACGGACCCTGTAGATGTCTATAAAGAAGGTTCAAGCGCGCCTTTGTTGTTAGCAGTGACAGATGACGATATCTGTTTTACAGAGACCTAAAAAATGCATGTGGGGGAGATGGTTAAAGTGCCACGCTCCATTTATCGAGAAAAACCTGACGGGACGCAGAAAGAGAAGTGATATAAGAGGGGTTTTCAACGTTATGTGTTTATGTCCTGCTCCTTACATGGTGCCTTTCACGCCACAAAGGAGCATAAAACACTCTGGCGGACGTGGGAGCTGGGATGAGAGGGAGAGTGATCGCTGGTGCGGAGGGAGTCGCACAGGCAGGAAGGAGTGCAGTAACTGGCATATCCTCCCAGTCTGTGGTTTCGTATGAATCATTGAGCGTTTACATAAGAACTCTACCTCTCATCGTGGATCTCTTTGTTGCAAGCTGCACAATCAAACACGAGGGAACATATATATAAAAGGACATTTGAGGGTCTTCATCCTCACAGTGGGTCTTCATCAAACTCCTCACTCTCAGGTGGAGGGAACTGCTGACCGCATCAAAGGAACTGGACAAATCCTCCAGCGACTGCCTACGAAACCCTGATTACTCCAAAAATATGATACTAGCAACAGTTACCTCACTTTCTTTCTAATCAAATCTGTGTTTTTGTTCTCATTTCTGAAACATTTGCTGCCAGAGCTGAAACAAGGACGGCCGGGGCGGCGACCCGAGCTCCACCGAGACCCGTCGGCCTGGGACCCTCCCACGGCTGCTCCAGCTGCTGCCAGATGTGGAGGCTAACGAGCCAGAGGCAGCCGGGCTCGTCAGAGCTTCAACCCCGGACCCTTCCAGCCCCAACAGAGCTGGTCGCCATCGTCTTTTAGGACAGTTAAAGGAGCATGAGGCTCCTTTTAAGAAATGAGACTCTCTAGCGCCACCCTTCACCACGACGGCCGTCGGGGGTACTGCAGCCAACAGTGAAGCCGGCAAGGGAGAACGGGGAGAACGCGCATGCAGCGTCATGTGACGTCACATCCGCAGGACAGCGCGGGAAATTCGGCCCCACAATTGCAGCACATTTTGCAGCACACAGCCTGTTCAAGGCAACGGAGAGATACGCTAAAGGGCTCATTCTTTTTGGTTTGGAACGCTTCATCTGACATTATTACGAGAAAACTTAAAACGTATACGAATTTTTTTCATAAATCCTGCCTCATGCTCCTTTAACCGTACTTCAAACCCCAGCTGTCACTCCTAAAACCACGCCCCTAGTCATGCATAATTTAATGGGCTTTTATATTACTTGACGGCTTACATAAGAGTGGTCATGGGTGTGAAAGCTTTGAGGGGTTTTTTGGGGGGGGAGGGTGTGAATGCTTGCACCAGACTGTAATTATGTTCATTGTTGGCTGTTAATCATCGAAAAATGGAGACTGACTTGCTGTTGGAGCCAGTCCTCGGTGGACACCGGATAAATGGTCATTTTCCTTCCTTCAACACTGGTGGCAGCTCTTAAAACCAAATGTTAAAGAAAAAAAGGACTAACTATTTTGTTAACTCCTTAAAAATCTCTATTAAAATGGAATAAACAAAGAAGCGTCTGTCTGATTCTCTGCATCACGCATCTCGTGGCTTTGATGGACAGCCCGCCACCCATGTGGACCGCCGACGCTTGACATTTACACAGGAAAAGGTCTGGAGGGGAAACCTTAAGGCGACAAGGGTCTAACGATCAGGAAACTGACAACATGCTGTTGAACTAAAGCTTCTGTGAAACTTTATGACCCAAACATAGAAAGGCTGAATTCATCAGTTAATGGTCCTTTTTTTAAAAAATAAAAAAAGTAATCCCACGTTTCTGAAACATCTAGCTTGATAAAGAGGAACATCAAATCTCCTTGTAACAGAAGTTAAACCAGCGTCGTATTATATAACGTACATTTATCATCATAAAACCTTATCTGTTGTCCCATCAGAGTAACAAGAACAAGAAACCTGAGACTGAAGGGAAAGATTGTTACGGGGTTGCGTCAAGACATGTCATGTTAGATAAACGCTGACTGAAAGAATAAACAAATAAATGAGCAGAGAAATTATATGCAGACGATGAAGAGTAAAACGACAGAAACTGTATCTCTGAAGTCGAGGAAATTCCTCCAGTAAATTCTTTCCACGCAGGGAATTTCCACACGCTGGTGGGACCCTGTGGGCCTCGTCTAAACTGTATATCTTTTGTGTTAGTAGACCTCGATGTTCTGTCATCTATTCAGACCAGACTACGAAAAAACATAACCATCTCCTCTGTGGCAATGTTAATTAAAAAACAGCTCACTGAATTAACATTGCCAAATAATGACTGTGAAACCACGTCCTTGGCAGACTCGGCGATCGAGGCTTCACTTCCAGTAAAAACACATCATCTGTCCTCGCCGTTCTTCACGAACTCTCATCATCTTGTGTTTACATGCATTGTTTATTAGAGGGAATCGTTTATCTTGCTCTGTGTCACTGCCTTGAACGGTCATCCTGGCACGTGCATCTGCGCAGGTTTATTTTAGTCCTGGTGAAGTACTATGACCAGGTGTTGCCTTCTTTTTTTTAAGGGTGGGGGGGAAAAGATGAGGTAAGGGAATCTGGATAAGTATAGGACGTAGCAGTGTGTGTGAGTTCTTGTTTTTGTGACTTTATTAAGGCCTTCTGCAGTGAATTAACCTGCCTTCGGGGGGGCAATCGGGAGTCGGTTAGTGTGAAGGGCTCTGACGGTGAGTTTGCTTTGTAATTTCTATGTCTGGATTCGGTTGTTTATTTGTATGTTTACCGCCTAAAGAGTGAGTGTTCATGTCTAGGAATGCGTGTGACTAAACCTGCATGTCACTCACGGACACACCTGTGCACACCTCGTCTGGGGCGCTGTTTTACACATCTGAGAAAGTTTCACGATCTGAAAGCGTGCACGACTAGACACCTGAATATTTTTTCAACCAATTACTAAATACTAGAGACAGACATAACCATTACACCAGAAATGCCAGCTGTGGATACCTGATACCTCCAACCAGTAGCGGAACATGTCAGAACCGGGCCGGGGGGCGGGGCATATGACCGGGCCCTTTGCAGCCTGGAGCCAGTTCAATAGCACTAACATCATCTCCCGCTCGTCCGGACCACTTCACTTTTGGAGGCTCATCCCTTTTCAAGGTGCTTTTAGTTTCATTCTGACACCATCTTACGTTACCCTAAGCTTAAAGGTACGGTTCCTGATTTTGGAGCGCTAGCAAGATTTGAAAGTGGCACCTCCTCTAAGCCCCACCCCCTCCTCCCCCTCCCGTCAGCGCTCCGTCCAAAGCCACGCCCCCACAAACTTTGGGGAACGCGCATTTGCAGGAGTCGAGTTTTCCAGGACATTTTGGACAGCACATTTTCAACAAAACTACCCCATGTCTCATTCACCTGTAAGCGAGGCCGGTTTTAGGTGGGGGGCAGGGGTGGGCTGTGCCCACCCAAACGTGCATCCTGCCCACCCAATCAAAGTTATGGGGATCCTTTATTTTTTTATAATTTTATTTTTTTATAAATATAAAAAAATATCACAGAATATCTGTACCGTTTTTTATTGGGTGGGCACTGCGCATCATTTTTAGACACAACAATGAACGCATACCGCAGGGCTTAAAATGAAGGCATCTTGGTTCTTTCCTCCCTGCCAAGCCTCTGGTCCTCTGACCAATCCGTTTCATTTGGAGCGCAAATAACAGATTGGTCAGAGTTTTTACAGGATTTAAGCTTTCAGAGAGGTCGGATTTTTTTCTTTCCTTTTTCTGACCACATTATTCACTGGCTACTGTCAGGATGGAAGGAGCATTTCACCCAGTATAACAA